>NW_024962282.1:6027723-6453849 GCF_019238085.1 Lagopus leucura
AAAAAAAAAAAAACAAAGCCTGTGGCAAGGATCGTTTTCATTGGCTGCTGCGTCCCAGCCGGCTGCTGGAAGCCTGTTAAAGTGTCACATTTGCTGTCACCTTTTCTTCTGGTGCTGGAGGTGCTCTGTGTGATGGACTGTGTGCCGTAGCGTGGTGATTTCACGTGCAGGATCCCTTTAGCGCTGTTGGAGGAATGCCAGCTCCTTGGGTAACTCGTTCCGTTCGCTTCGTCGGTTCGGGGTGATTCTCTTCAGCCTGGTTTGTAGGAGATCCTGCGCTGCGGAGCCGTCCCCTGATTTGGGATCTTCCTGCCTTCTCCGTAGGGACTGCAGTGCGGGAATTTGTTTCCCTGCCTTGGGCTCCTTTAACACAGCTCATCAGCCCGGTCCTGTTGTTGGCTTTGGGAACTTTCCCAGGTCTCTTCTGAAGAACGATGGAAAATGAAATGGTTTCAGAGTCCTCGAAGCAATTGTGATGTCCCTCGGAGGGATCTCTGCTGCACTCTTTGCTTCCCAGCTCACCCCATGCTTTCAGATTGCTCCCCCGGGGCACGGCCCTTCATAGAGCTCCCTGTGAGGTGCTGGGGTTGAGCCGTGCTCACTGTGGGCTGGATTATAATGCAGACGCTGCCTCAGCTCAGGAGTAAATCTAGAGCTGGTGCCTTTCAGCACCCTCTGGAAAGCAGCAATTTACAAAGGCTGAAAAACGCGTCCTGGCCCATTTCCTTTGGGAAGCGCTTAAAGTCTTTGATTATTTAGCGATCTGTTTGCTCTGCTGTGACGCCGTGGCCTTCGGCTGATTTGGAGCTGGGAGCTGCTAGGAGTAGGGAGCGGTCCCCAGGAAGCAGCAGAGGCTGCAGGAGGGGCGGGCTGGGCGGAGGGAGCGACCAGCACAGGAGCAGAGCATGCTTCCTCACCGCGGGACTGCAGCGGGACCCCAGGGACGTCCGCAGTAGGCACAGCAGCCCGGCGACGGCACCCGAGCGCGGCTGCTGACTCTTCCCCCTTTCTCCCTGGCAGTTTCAGATCGGAGAGCTCGCAAACACTCTGACTAGTAAATTGGAGTTCCTGGGCATCAACAGACAATCTATCTCCAACTTCCACATGTTGCTGTTGCAGACAGAGGTAACCGAGCCTTCGCCCCTTGCTCCGGCCTTCCGTCTCCAAGCGGATCCCGCTGTGCGCCGCTGAGCGCTGCGCGAAGCTCGTGGCTCCGGCGCCGCAGGGCCCATCCTCGGTGGGGTGCGAGCATGGCTTTGCGCAGAGGCGGGCTCCTCCTCCCCGCCCCCCCGCGCCCCCGGCCCGGAGGGCGCCCCGCCCCGCCCGCGGCCCCCCCCCGGGGGGTGGGGGGCCCCCCCCCCCCCCCTCAACGGCTTCCCCCCGGTTCTTGCCCCTCTAGACCCGCATTGCAGACTGGCGAGAAGGTGCTCTCAATGGAAACTACCTCAAACGCAAACTCCAAGATGCAGCCGAACAGCTAAAACAATACGAAATAAACGCCACCCCTAAAGGCTGGTCCTGCCACTGGGACAGGTACGCCCTCTTCTACCTTTCTCACCTTTCATCTCTGACATCTCAGACATGATTTGTGACCATCACCACCTGACGACGCGGCGCCGTCCCTCTTGGAGACTCCATTAGCGGTGCTGGGCAGGCAGAGCAACTTGCGGCACTTTCAGAGTTTGAGCCGGCCGCCAAATGGGAGAAATGCAGAGCGAGTGCTCAGTGCTTTGAGACGGAGCCGATCCACTGTTTGGACAGAGCTGGTGGCACTCTCACGAGTGTAAAGCGCTGCTGCGTTGGGCGGGCCTGGGGGGTCGCGCATGCGAGAGCTCTGTGAACTTTGCAGGATCTCTGGATCACCTCTTCTGACCAACAGCTCTGACAAAGGACAAACTTCAACTCATCGCCGGAATGAAGAACAAGATTTCTGTCTCCTGCCAGCAGGTCAGACCCAAACATTTCTTTGTCTATTTGGCTTTCTCAATTAATTTTCCTTTATTTGAAATCTTTGCTCTTTTGTTTTTCAGCTCCCAGATCTGCTCCCTTTCTCTAGCATTCACTGTATGTTTGACACCAAGAGTATCATAAAAGCGACCTCCACGCACCGCGGGGTTGGGGGCAGCCGCTACTCACTGGGCTGTTCCCTGGTGCCCCTTCTTGGAGGGGCAACTTTAAGCCGAGGTGGCGGCTCAAAGTCCCGGTGCTAGTGCGACGTGGCTCTGCTGCACGCTGGCCCGCTCTCAGCCCTCCCCTCCCTCGGAGCAGGGGGCTTGGGGCAGTGCTCACGGAGCCAGCGGGGCCGCTAGCTTGGAACAAGCTGGCTTGGGCCTCTCCTGCCTCTATCCTCAAAGTTGTTTGTCGCGTTTGGGAGCAGCAGCCCAGCTGCAGAGGGTCTTCCCTGCGAGAGCACACTGCTGTCGTGGGCGGGCCTGCCTTGGAGTGTTGCTGTGTGGGAAGGGAATGTAAAGCTTTGTTTTCTTTCTTGTGATTTAGGGAGCATAGGCGCTATTTCTATGTTAACGAGCACTCAGGAGAGTCACAGTGGGAGTTCCCCGACGGAGAGGATGAAGATGAAGGACAGCAGAGCGTCGACAGAAAAGCTGACGATCCTCCCAAACCACCTCCCAAAGAGAAAGGAGAGCATCCCGCCGATGCCACTGAGAGTTCAACAGGTATGGCGTGGGGATAGGAGGAGGAGGGGGGAGTTCGGTGTGGCACTCCCAGCCCTAGGAGCGGGTCCCCGTCTGTGCAGCGGTGGCGGTAGCTTTAGGTGAGCCTCCCTGTTCGGCAGCAGGGCCTTGGAAGGAGGCAGCACGCACCCGTGCTGGCAGCGGAGCGGCAGCGTGGTCAGTAGCCTGGGTTTTCAAGCCTGTGTCACTATGTATTCTTCAGGCTCCCTTTGTAAAGAACCCTTCTCAGGCCAAGTCCCTGCTACGTCTCTCATGCCGCTCACTCCATTTTGGACTCTGCTTCAGTCCTCTGTCCCGGTCCTCCAACCTCCCTTGCCTTTGGAAATGCCTCCGCCGCCTCCGCCTCCACCTGACTCGCCGCCACCGCCACCACCGCCCCCACCACCTCTTGGAGAAGATGGCGAGATCCAGGAAGTGGAGATGGAAGACGAGGGGGGCGAGGAGCCGCCTGCCCCGGGGACGGAGGAAGATGCTCTGCTCAAGCCTCTCCTACGCCCAGCTGTCAGCAGGAGCCAGGTGAGCAAAGCTGGGCCACGCTTGGTGTCTCCAGCTAGCAAGCCGTGACCCCATTGAGCCCTATAGGTGCCGTCTGAGTTCCCAGCCCAGTGCTTTCCATTGCAGGGCGCTGCCGAACCCAGCCCTGCCCTGCTACTCTCCGCCAAGCCCCAGAAGCGGAAAGCCACAGAGATGAACGCGGAGCTGATGCAGCGAACGGCCACCATCGGCAGCTGCCCTGTCATCTACAGCCAGCCCTTGATGGCCACTGGCAAGTACCAGCCTTCGCCTGTGCCCCTCGCCTCCCTGAGGCCACGCCAGCGCCTGCAGGGCGACATGCAGAGCCGTGCCAACCTCCGCCTGCCACCGGGACATGCAGTCCCTCAGCCGTCCAGCATGGCCATCCAGCCCGGCTACTTGGGTGTGACAGCACCCGCTGCACCATCCGTCATGAGCTACTCCGAGTGCACCGTGCCTGCTGGCCTTGCTGCTGTGCCACCGGCCCCAGCACGCGGCTCCCTGCCTGCCACCAGCACTACTGAGCATCCGCCTCCCCCACCTCCACCCCAGACACCTCCACCTCCCACACCCAAAGCGCCGCCGCCGCCAGATAAACCTGAAAAGCCAAGGAAGGGGAGGAAGGAGAAGGTAGGAGGACGCTCCTGGGCTGTTATGTTGCCCGTGAGCCTGCTGTCCTGATGATGTGCCTAACTGCAGCCCATTTAATTCCTTTGCAGAGCAAGAAGGGCAAAACAAAGATGCCATCACTGGTGAAGAAGTGGCAGAGCATCCAGCGGGAGCTCGATGAAGAGGAGAACTCCAGCTCCAGTGAGGAGGACCGGGAGACAACGGCGCAGAGGCGCATTGAGGAGTGGAAGCAGCAACAGCTGCTCAGGTATGGACACAGGAGCTTTGGCACGGAGCACTGCTGTCAAGAGCCGTCTCCTCATCCCCTTTAGAGGCAGGGAGTGTGATCTGGAGTCTCTGGCTGGGGGAGAGAGTGGTGGGGAGAGTATCCCTTTGCATCACCTGAGTGGCAGGCTGACACCCTGCTTTGTCCTTGCAGTGGCATGGCGGAGAGGAACGCCAACTTTGAAGCGCTGCCAGAGGACTGGAGAGCACGGCTGAAGCGGAGGAAAACTGCATCTAGCACGTGAAGTGTACACGCGGCGCTGTTTTTTACAGTTGTACAGTTTGGAGCCCTTTATGACTCAACTGTTGTCCAATAAATTGTAGCAGTTTGGGATGTGCCGTCTGCTTGAAGGGCAAGAGGGACATTGGGGGTTCACGTGGTTGGGGTGACATCTGTGGGCTGGGGCTGGAGTGTCACCTGCAGTGTGGAAACGAGGGCCCTGCCATGGCACTGCTCCCCTCAGTGTTCACCAGGGCACAGTGAACAACACGGTCCTTCTGGCTCCTTTCCCAGCTCCAGCCGCCTGGGACCGCCCCATCTTTCCCCACTGCCAACGGTCACTGAGCAACCGCGTCTGGGAACAGGAGAAGGGGATACGAGAGGGTTGAGTGCCTCTCGAAGCCATGTGGCTCCTGAGGCACCTCACTGCCCAGGTTGGGGGCTGCCAGGGGGATTGGGAGGAGGACTGGTGGCTGCCAGCCCTGGGAGTGAGCAGGCCCTGATGGCACCGTTCTGCCCAGGCTGTCCCTGAGCCCTACGACAGCTTCATGCACGACCACCTGTGCTACTACGGCTACTTCAAAGGTGAGCTGCGTGTCACCTTGTACCCCGGGCTGTGGGACCCCCTGGTTGAGCTCCAGCAGTGCTCTCCCAAAGGCCATAAGACAGCCAGCCAGCAGAGCTCTGTGTCTCCATGGGGACACACCGAATGCCACTGTGCTGACTCTGGCACCCAGCAGTGTGTAGGGAAGGACCCAAACTGTGAGTAAAACCCCCAGCACCAGGCTGCAGCACTCCTGGTGGGGTAACGGGTGCTTTGGGGTTGACACCAGGAGCGTTCTCCAACCTTTCCAGCCCGTGCTGTCTGTTCTCTGCTGGAACTGCACCATGGGGCTGGGAGCCCCCCAGCTCATTCTGCAGCCCCCAGGGCCCCGCAGTTGGTCCCATTGCAGGGCTATGGGTCACTCAGGGAGCCACGGGCTCTCTTTGCCCTTCCCTCGGCACGAGGGCCCCTTCCTGCTCCCCGGTGGCCCATTGAGTGCGAGGTCATCAAGGAGACCATCAAGCACATCGGTGAGGTAGCACTCTGCCTTTTCCTATCCTTGTCCCCATGCCCAACCACTGTGATGATAATGGGGTGTGTCTCCATCCCTCCCCAGAATGGATCCCCCCTGAACCAGAACCCTTCTGCCAGCCCATGGACCACCACTGGCTGCCAAGGGCTGAGCAGCAGGGCACTGTTGTCTACCAGCTCAGCCCAGGTAGTGCCCAAGGGTGCTGCTCACCCCCTCCTCATCCCTGTGCTATCACCGGGGTGCTGAGCCCAGCTGTTCCCAGTGCCCTCAGGCTCCTGCTTCACCCGTGCTCGGGCTGGGGGGGCCCCAGGCCCCCTTTCCTCACCAGCCGCCGCCCTGGAGGACTCCCAGGACAACACGCTGCTGTTTGAGTCGCGCTTTGAGTGTGGCAACCTCCAGAAAGCAGTCAAGGTGTAAGAGTGGTGATGGGGATGGGCAATGGGAACAGTGGCATGCCCAGTGCCAAAGTGTGGTCCTTCTGCCCACCAGGGGCCCCTATGAGTATGTGCTGACACTGCGGCCAGACCTGTACACCGCCAAGCACACCCAGTGGTTCTACTTCCGTGTGCAAAACACACGGAAAGACACCGTCTACTGTTTCACCATTGCCAACCTGGCGAAGCCCAAGAGCCTCTATGGCAAGGGCATGTGCCCACTGTTCTACTCACAGAAGGATGCCCAGAGCCGTGGCATCGGCTGGCGCCGCGTGGGCACCAACATCCGCTACTACCGAGGGAACAGCGGGGAGGAGCCGGCTGCCTTCTGCCTGTCCTGGAGCACCTGCTTTCCCCATGACAGCGACATGTGCTACTTTGCCCACTCGTACCCCTACACCTACTCGGACCTGCAGCGGTACCTGCGGACAGTGATGGGTGATCCAGCACGCTCACAGTACTGTGTGGTGCGGGCACTGTGCCGCAGCCTGGCTGGTAACATCGTCTACATGCTCACCATCACTGCGCCGTCCGGTGGTGCAGCCAAGCGGGCGGTGGTGCTGAGCGCCCGCGTGCACCCTGGGGAAAGCGGTGGCTCCTGGGCCATGCAGGGTTTCCTCGATTTCATCCTCAGCGCTGCTCCTGACGCTCATCTCCTGCGCCAGCTCTTTGTCTTCAAGGTGGTGCCCATGCTCAACCCCGATGGGGTGGTGGTGGGCAACTCCCGCTGCTCTCTGGCTGACCGTGACCCCAATCGAGCCTACGGGACTGGATCTCGGTGCTCCTTTCCGGCCATCTGGCACCTGCGAGCCATGGTGGAGAGGTGAGGTCAGCGGTGCACGGGCGGCCAGTGGGGTGTTGGCTGCTGTATCCTGACAGGTACCTGCAGGCTCTTGGTGGAGCAGGAGGTGGTGCTGTATTGTGATTTCCACGGGCACAGCCGCAAGAACAATGTCTTCATGTATGGCTGCGATGGTGGTCGGAACGGCTCTGAGACACGGTTGCAGGAGCGCATCTTCCCGCTGATGCTAAGTAAAAACGCGCCTGACAAGGTGGGCTTGGCATCTGGTGATCTGCATTGGGCAGCATCGTGGTGACGTGGGTTGCTGTCATGGTGCCTCCATGGGGCTGCAGTTCTCCTTCTCCAGCTGCAAGTTCAAGGTGCAGAAGAGCAAGGAGGGGACGGGCAGGGTGGTCATGTGGCGAATGGGCATTGCCAACAGCTACACCTTAGAGGCGGCCTTTGGCGGCTCCACGCTGGGTGAGGGACAGTGCTGGGGATGGAATCACTCAGAAACACAATTCCAGCCATAAGGACAGGCTCTGGGGCCTGGTGAGGGATGCAGCCACTCGTTTTGTTGTCCTATCTCCCCCACAGGTGGGAGGAACTCACACTTCACAGTGGAGGACCTCAAATCTTTGGGCTACCACCTCTGCGACACACTGCTAGACTTCTGTGACCCCAATCCAGCTAAGGTGTGTGGGTGACTGCAGCCAGCAGCAGCCCCACACGGCAGTGACAATGACACTGGCTCCATCGCACAGTTCCAGCAGTGCCTGGCAGAGGTGGATGCATTGCTGCGTCCGCGGCTGGGCTCCGGTCAGAGCTGGAGTGACATCGCCGCCTCACAGCTGGAGTCCAGGTGTGTCCCGGTGGTGCCATCTGTGGAAACAGTGACCATGGCAGTGGCTGCAGTTGTCTTCTCCCTCACACAGCACCAGCGGCTCCGATAGCTCCGTGTCTGATGGGTCCCTAGAGAGGAGGGAGAGCCCCTGCAGACAGAAGGAACAAGATGCCAGGGTGGCACTTGGCCGGTTGCAGCTGAGGAGGAGAAAGCAGTTACGGAGCCACAGAGTGAGGAATGCCATGTACAGGCCCAATGGCACCCAAAGGAGTCATGGTGGTGACCCGGTGAGAGTGGCTCAGTGTGGTTCTGCCTGCCACAGTGGGACTCGGAGGGCCTGCAGCCCTGCTTCTGTGCTCCAGCAGACACAGTCATGCTCCCCCGTGCCCCTATCTGTCCCTGTCCCCACACGAAGAGGCTGTGGGGCAGCGGAGGAGTTGCACAGAGCTGTCCCCACTGCACACACAGCAGTATGCCACCACCACACCGCTGTGAGAGCCACACGGATGGAGGGGTATGTGACAACCACAGGGCACCGCTGGGCACCACGGAGTGCCATCGCTGCCACCACCACCACCGCCCCCATCACCACCACGGCCACCAGCACAGGTACTGCTTCTTCACGGGCAGGCCGAGTGCGACCTTCCTCACGGGGCACCACAGCGGCGCTGTCCCCGAGCATGGCCACTGCTGCTGGCTGCGGGAGGTGGCCCGGCCTCACAGCGGCGCGCTGCTCCGCCTGCACTCGGCATTAAAGGCAGCTTTGTTGTGGCAGTGCCGTGTTTGTGTCGCACCGTGTCCCACGGGAGGAGAGAGGGGAGACGGGCTCTCGAGGGCCAGCTGCCATGGTGTCACTTCAGGCCCCGTCGCCATGGCGACAGCTCGAGCCCGCAGGCATCGACGCCGCATCTCAAGCCACAAGGGTGGTGCAGGCCTCGTTGCCGTGGCGACCAGACCGGAAGTGGGCTGAGAGAGCGCCGGAAGTCGCTGCAAGGCGGAAGCGGAAGCGGTGGAGGTGTCCTTTGGGCCGTGGCGCCGGGGCGGCAGCATGGCGGACGAGGCTTCGCAGGTGCTTCTGGGCTCGGGGCTGACCGTGCTCTCGCAGCCTCTCATGTACGTGAAGGTGCTGGTGCAGGTAAGGGGGTGCCGGGGCGGCGGTGCTCGGCTGTGGCATAGCGCAGCGGTACGGGGAACTTGGGGGAATGGCACAGAGAGTGGGCCCGAGGGGGCCGTGGGGACCGTCCGTGCTCTCACGCCGCAGGTGGGATACGAACCACTGCCGCCCACCCTGGGCAGAAACATCTTCGGCCGCCAGGTCTATCAACTTCCAGGCCTCTTTGCCTATGGTGAGTTCCACAGCGCAGCCCCATCCGGGTGCTGTGGGCACACGGTGGGGCTCTGACGCTGCCCATCTCTCCTTCAGCCAAACATATCGTGAAAGTGGATGGCAGAGCGGGGCTTTTCAAGGGCCTCGCCCCCCGTCTCTGCTCCAGCGCCATTGGCACCGTGGTGCATGGCAAAGTGCTGCAGGTACTGTGCCCCCTGTGTGCCTTCGTTTGCAGCTGCTGGTGGGTCACTCCTGACCGTGTGCTTCTCTCCACAGCGGTACCAGGAGGCTGAGAAGGCTGAGGTATGTGAGGGCTTTTAGGATGAGGTTTGTGTTTCAAGGGCTTTCCTCATGCTTTTGTCTCTCTCCAGCTAGGAGCCAGCAAGAAGGAGCCTGTGTCCTCACTGGAACAGGTGCTGAAGGAGGTGAGAGGAAGGAGGGTGCTGCAAGGTTTCCCCCTGCCCTCTTTCCCTGCCTCTGACAGCTCTTCTCTCCTCCAGACTTCCCGAGAGATGGTGGCTCGCTCTGCTGCCACCCTCATCACCCACCCCTTCCATGGTACGTACCCCTGCAGTTGACTGTAACCACCACTGTGGCTCTGTGGGCATCATGGTGGCAGCCTCAGTGCCATCCCACTGTGCCATGCTGATCTCAGCTCTGCCCACAGTGATCACCCTGCGATGCATGGTGCAGTTCATTGGCAGGGAGACCAAGTACAGGTACGGGGGGCAGCCACAGGGTGCCATGTCCCCGTGACCCTGCTTGGTGTGACCAGTGCCCTCTCCTTTTCTTCCTGGCACAGCGGAACACTAAGCGCCTTCACCACGATTTACCGAGAAGAAGGCATCCTGGGGTTCTTCGCGTGAGTGCTGTGTGCTGGGGGCGGTGGGGGTCTTTCCACTAAACCCACAGACCTTGGGCATTGCTTCTTGCTTTGTTTTCCCATTTTCTTGCTCACCATTCTTCATAGTGCTCTGCTTTCATTTTGGTATGTGGGACCAAAAAGATGTACTCCTTGGGCAAGCTAATGGCTTGTAATCACAGTGCCTGCCGCGTGTTCATAGAACCACTGAATGGTTGCGTTGAAAGGGGCCACAAAGGCCCCCAGCAGATTATGCTGCCCAGGGACCCATCCAGGCTGGCCTTGGGCACCTGTAGAGATGGGTCACCCACACCTTCCTTGTGTAATCTGTTGTGTGGCTGTTGTTTGGTGCCTGGGGAACCATAAAACCGTGCTTGAGCCACTCATTATTTCCTGAGTATCCACATTCCTGAGGCTGTGAGCTCTTCCATTGAGTGAAGATCTGCTGTTTCCTGTTCCTAAACTCTCTGCCTCTTCCCTTCCAGCGGCCTTGTTCCCCGGCTCCTCGGAGACATCCTCTCACTCTGGCTCTGCAATATGCTGGCCTACCTCATCAACACATATGCGCTGGAGAACGGGGTATGGGCTCTGTGCCTCAGGGGATGCTCAGGTCCCTGCTTTGGATGGGACTCACAGTGCCTTCCTCCCCCCAGGTCTCTATGACAGAGATGAAGAGCTATTCGCAGGCAGTCACCGGGGTGAGTACAACCCGCAGGTACGTGTTGGCACGCTCGTGGTGTTTCCCACTGAGCAGCCCTGCTCTGCCTTGCAGTTCTTTGCCAGCATGCTGACGTACCCCTTCGTGCTGGTCTCCAACCTGATGGCTGTCAATAACTGCGGGTGAGCGCACTGCCACCACCACCTCCCTCGTCTCCCACACTCGCCATGTGTGCTTGTGATCCATGTGAGGTGTTCCCAAAGGAAGCTCCCAAAGGGCAAGAATGGTTTCCACCCCCCCAGGGCTGAGCAGGCGCATCTGTGGGGAGGTGCGGGGTGGGAGCTGGAACCTCAGCAGTGTTACAGATGGAGCTCAGCCCTGTGCAGAGCCGGGGAATGATGGGTCCTACATCGCCCCTGGGTGGAAATAACACAGTGCTCTCCTTACCAGGCTAGCTGGGGGCCTGCTCCCCTATGCACCCACCTACTCCTCCTGGCTGGACTGCTGGAGCCAGCTGCACAAGGAAGTAAGCGCCACGATGCTATGGGGCTGCTATAGGGCTAAGGGCAGCCCTGAATGACCCCCAGGCTGATACTCGTTCTGTTGCAGGGCAACATGAGCCGAGGGAACAGCCTGTTTTTCCGCAAGGTGCCCACAGGAAAGCGATATGTGTGGGATGAGAGGAGGTTCCGCTGAAGGTGGGAGCGGAGCCATAAACCCATGCTAGTCTCTACTGAGAAGGAATTATGAGAGAGTGGTGATTTCTATACTTTTTTTTTTTTTTTTTTAATCATTTAATTTTGAGCGATGAAAATATCTGTGTGAGAGTGTCTATTGTGGGGCTGTGGGCTTTCTTGGGGGGGGGACGACCCTGCCCTGCCTTGCTCTGCTCTGCCCTGCCCTGCTCTACCCTGCCCTGATCTCCAGCATTCCAAGGAGGCTTGTACACACTGTGCCAAGGTTGTGGGGCAGGAGTGTTCAGGAGTGTACCAACAATCCTAATGTGTTCAGGCACACGTTAGGGTTGTTGGTAGGGCTGTGTGCCCAGCAGGGTTGCTGCAGTCCTCTTGTCCCAATTATACATCCAGCAGCAGCAGCATATTACACCTGCTTGTGGGGTTGCACACCTTGCAGGGGAGGTATAGTTCCACAGATCAAGCTGCACACCCAGTGCCAGGGTTGCACCCCTGCCGGCAGTGTTACACCCCCGGTGTGCGGGCTGCACGCCTGGCTATGGGATTGCGTACCCAGGGGGAGTTGCTGCACGCCCAGTTGTGAGGCTGTACACTTCGTGACCGCCTTGCTCGCCTATCTGGGGCACCGCACACCCCATAATCACGTCGCACAGCCGCTGGGAGCGCTGCAGCCCCGGGGGGGGCGGTCCCTCCCTCCCTCCCTCTCTCCCTTCCTCCTTTCCTCCCTCCACCCCGGAGCGGCGCAGCCATGCGGGTGGGCAGCTGGGCGCGGGGAGTTACGCACCGCGTGACGCTGTGCGGGGGCACGGAGCGGCGGTGCCGGCGACTACTGGCGGAAGGGGCGGCGGGGGGAGGCGCGGAGGCTGGGGCGGCCGTGCTGGTGCCGCTGTGCTCCGTGCGGGGCCGCCCCGCGCTGCTCTATACGCTGCGGTGCAGCCGTCTGCGCGGGCCCTACGGCGGCGATGTGAGGTAGTGAGGGGGGACTTGGAGGGGCGGGGTCGTGGAGTGGGGGTCCCCCCTACCGGCCCTGCCGCCGCGCCGCCCCCCCCCCCCCCCCACCCGTTGCAGCTTCCCCGGGGGGAAACGGGAGGCGGCGGACGGCGGAGCGGAGGGCACCGCGCTGCGAGAGGCGCGGGAGGAGCTGGGGCTGAACCTGCGGGAGGAGAGAGTCTGGGGCCGGCTGCGAGAGCTGCCCGACAGGGTACGGAGCGGGGACACAAAGGGGGATAGAATGGGGATCAAAGGGCACGGGGACAGAGGGACGGCACCGGGACCTTGGGGATAGCGCAGAGACATGGGGACAGAACGGGGACATGGCACAAAACAGGGACGTGGAGACAGCACAGGGACATGGGGGCGTGGACAGAACGAAGGGTGGGGACAGTGCACAGGGGCAGAATGGGGACAGGGTCAGTGCAGGGACACCGAGGACAGAATGGGGATGTGGGGATAAACTGGGGTCGTGGGAACTGCAATGGAGCATGGGGACGTTGGGTACAGAATGGTGGCATAATATACAGAAGGGCATTGTGGACTGAATGGCGATGTGGGGACAGAATGGTGATGAGGACAACGCTGGGACATGGGGACAGTGTGGGGAATATTCGGAAAAATGCAGAGATGGCAAAGGAACGTGGGGACGGAACGGGCACATGGGACGTGTCTGTGCTAGAGAGCGTTTTGACGTTGAGCTCGGGGCTGGCAATGGTAAGTTGAGAAGAGCAACAGTCCCCATGTCTATCACTGTCAACAGGGTGACATCAGGAACAGCACGGGGACACAGGTGGTGTGGTGGGGTTAGAAGCACTTCTGGGGATGTGACAGGGCCGTGGGGATCGGGTGACACAGGACTGGGAGATGGGGTGGGGTAATTGGGAAGAAAGTGTAATTGGGGGCACTGAGGACACCGTGTGGCTGGGAAATGGAACAGAGGTGACTGGGGCCAAGGTGAAAGGGACGCTGGAGACACAGTGGAGACGTGGTGAGATCGGTAAAATTGGTGGGAATACAGGGATGGAGTGTCTGGGGACAGGAGCACTGGGGCTAAGGGAGGATGGGGCTGGGGAACTGGGTGACAGGATGGGGTCAGCAGAGCAGTGGAGACACATGGATGGGTGTGGGGTGGCTGGGGATAGGGCAGCAGGGACATGGTAGGCAGAGGCTGAGGGTTTGGGATAGGACATGTGGGGATGGGGAAGTGAGGGGGCTGCAGCACAGTGGCATTTGTCACCCTGTCTTTCTGCCACATGCTCCCTGCCAGCACGGGATGCTTGTGGTCCCTGTGGTGGCCAACCTGGGACCCCTGGAGGACCTGACACTGTCCCCAAACCCTGACGAGGTGGGTGACCCCCTACCCTTTGTGCCCTTCCCTGCTGTGACCCACGTGCGTCCCCCAACTCTCTTCTGGCTTCTGCAAGGTGGCAGAGGTCTTCACACTGCCTCTGGAGCACCTCCTGCAGGAAGAGAACCAGGGCTACACCCATTTCCGCACTGCGGGTCGCTACGGCTACACCCTGCCTGTCTTCCTCAACGGCCCCCACCGCATCTGGGGGCTGACAGCCATCATCACTGAGCTGACGCTGGAGCTGCTGGCACCCAACTTGTACTGCAGAAAGACCCACGTGCCTGGCCATGGCATCACTGCTCCCCAAAAAAGGGCTTGAGCTGCATATTGAAGGAGCCGAGGCTCTGAGGGTGAGGGGTTTGGGGCTGGAAGGTTTTGGGGTGGAGGGTGGCATGGTTTCACCACTGTCCCCTTCTCTGTGCCATTGCACCCATGGTCGATGTTTCACGTTGTGATTTTAGTAAAAAGCCATGTTTCAAGCCGCTTCAGTTACAGCAGTGTTTATTAAGGAGCTCCAAGAGTGGGCTAGAACCCACTGGGAGCAGCAAAGTGTGGTGCCACTGCTGCCACCACCCCGACCTCCTCATGCTGAGGCCACTCGTGCTTTGGCCTCTCCAAAGCGCCGCATCCTGTCCTCCAGTTCTGGCCGAAAGTGGCGGATGAGGCCCTGGGTTGAGCAAACAAAGCAGAGTCAGTGAGGCTGAGAGCTAAGCCCCTGAGGTCCCGCTGCCATCCCAGAGCCCTGCACCCACCTGCACGGGCCACGCGGCACCATCACCCAGTGCACAGATAGTGTGGCCCTCAATCTGCTTGCTGATCTCCCACAGTGCATCAATCTCAGCTGTCTGTGCGTCTCCCTGCACGAAGCGTGCCATCACCTTGTTCATCCAGTCAACACCTGTGGGGACAGGGACACGGTGACAGGCCCTGTGATGCAGTGACAGACCCTGTGGCACAGCCCCACGCTTACCTTCCCGGCACGGGGTGCATTGCCCACAGCTTTCGTGCTTGTAGAACTCGATGAGACGAGCGATCGCTTTGACGATGTCAGTCTGAGGAGGAAGGGGACAATCAGGGGACACTCATTCAGGGGAGGGGCAGCCTGGGGAGGGCTCACTCTGTACCGATTTATCCATGACAATGACGGCAGCCGTGCCAAGCCCGCTCTGCGCCTGCACCAGGGAATCAAAGTCCATCAACACAGTCTCACACACTGACTTTGGGAGCAGTGGGGTGGAGGAGCCCCCCGGGATGACAGCCAGCAGGTTGTCCCAGCCACCACGGACACCCCCTGCCAAAAAAAGAGGGGACACAACTGAGCCAGGCCCGACAGGACCATCCCGTTGGGTTTGAGCGTGGTGCTTACCAGCATGCTTCTCAATGAGTTCCTTCATTGGCACTGACATCTCCTCCTCCACTGTGCAGGGGTGGTTGACGTGGCCGGAGATGTTGAAAAGCTTTGTCCCGGAGTTGCGCTCACGCCCAAAGCCAGCAAACCAGGCACCGCCACGCCGGCAGATGGTGGGGGCCACAGCCACCGTCTCCACATTGGCCACGGTGGTGGGACAGCCAAAGACTCCTGTAGGGAATCAGAGCTGTGAGTGGTACCGGAGGGAATTAGTGGAGTGGAGATGGGCAGAAGGGCTCCAGCACGTACCCACGTCAGCAGGAAAGGGAGGCTTGAGGCGCGGCTTGCCCTGCTTGCCCTCAATGGACTCGATGAGCGCTGTCTCCTCGCCACAGATGTACGCCCCAGCACCCCTCACCACGAAGACATCAAAGGCATAGTCAGAACCACAGGCATTCTTCCCCAGAAGCCCAGCCTCATATGCTTCCCTGATGGCCACCTGCGGAGGGGACAACAGGTAGATAGCAGCAGGGGATGTCCCCATGTGTGTTCCACTGCGTCCGTGGCACCCACCTGCAGATTGGAGGCCTCATTGTAGAACTCGCCGCGGATGTAGATGTAGGCGGCACGAGCGCCCATGGCACGGCCGGCCACCAGGCAGCCCTCCACCAGCTTGTGTGGGTCGTGCCGCATGATCTCACGGTCCTTGCAGGTGCCTGGTTCCCCCTCATCTGCGTTCACTACCAGGTACTTGGGTCTGACAGGATGCGGTGTCAGTGTCAGCACCCCGTCCCATCTCCCAGCTCCATATATCCATGTTCCCGGTGTTCCCTCTGTTCCATCTCCCTACTCCCCCATCCCTGCCCCCGCCACGTTCCTGGTGTCCCTAAGTAATCCCATCCCCTCTCAGCCCCCTCCAACTTCTCTCTCTTCTTAGCGCCCCTATTACTTTGCTACTAATTTGCCTGTACCCCCACCCTATCTATGCCTGTACACCCTGCACCCCAATGTTGCTTTGTTCCCAATCACCCCAGCCCCATCTCCTAGTCATATGATGTCCCCTGTAATTCCTACTCTTGTGTCCCCAGATCTCCCTGTCCTCACTCTCTGCTGTTCCATCTCCCAACCTTGTGTCCCCAGTGTCTTTGTCCCTAGACACGCCTTTCCCATCTCCCAAGCTGTGTCCCCTGCTCCCCATGTCCCTGTTCCCAAGCAGTCCTGTCAGCCCTCAGCCCCTTCCCTCCCTGACCCTCCAGCATCCCTGTCACTGCATCACCCCATCCTCTCAGCCCCATCCTCTCTGCATCCTCCACATCCTTGCCCTGCCCACCCCTTCTCCTCAGCACCTACCTGCCATCAGGCGGCTTGTTCATGAAGCTCCACTTGAGGCCGGTGGGGAAGCCGGCCCCCCCGCGGCCCCTCAGCCCCGAGGCTTTGATCTCACCCAGGATCCAGTCGACGCCCTTCAGCAGGATCTCCTTAGTCTTGTACCAGTCGCCCCGCCGCAGCGCTCCCTGCAGCCTGCGGGCACGGAACGGCGGCTGTGAGCACCCGCAACCCCCGCAGCCCATGTTTCTCTCCCACGCTCCCGGTCCCCGCTGCCCACCTCCACTCGTGCCGCCCGTAGAGGTTGGTGAAGATGCGGTCCTCATCCTTGAGAGAGCCGAACTGCGTCTTTTTCGGCGCTGTCTGGGGGGAAGGGAGGAGCTCAGCGCGGCCCCGGGCTCGGAACCAGGCTGAGCGGTCGGTCCAGCGCTTACCGAGAAGCCGGCGGCGGCGGCGGGGAGACGACGCAGGGCCCTCAGCTGCCAGGCAGCCATGGCGCTCCGCCGCCACCTTCAGGCGCCCCCAGCTGCGTCGCTCGGATGTGGCGTCATCGGAGAGCGCCGCGGCGCGCTGTGATGACGTCACCGAAGCCGGCCGTGGGTCAGGGGGCGCGGAGGCGGTGGTGGGGTTTGCACCGCACTGTGGGGTCTGTGGATGCTGCGGCTTTCCCGCGGCCAACCCCGCGCTCCAAGGCCACGGCTCCGTGCTCGGGGACCCCTGCAGCCCTCTCCCCGGCTCTGGGACCCCGGTTCTCCCGTCCCCGGGCCCCGCAGCGCTCCCACTGCGGGCCCCCGCGGTCTCGTTGTCCGGTGTCAATGTCTCGGCTCGTGTATCCCAGCCGCCGGATACGGTTTCCCCGCTGCAATCTCACCCCGGCACTGGGGGATCGGATTCGGAGCCTGGAGGGAGGGTAATGAGCCCTGAGCACCGGGCAGGAGTCGTCATGTTCCTGTTCATCCGCAGCCCCCAGCGCCGCGTCCCCGGCAGCCCACTGCCCTCCCCCTGCCGAGCCCCCCCGGGGGTGAAACGGGGCCGCCGCAACCCCCGGGGGCACCGGAGTGCTGGGGGGGGGGCGGCGGAGCACCGAGGAGCCCCAGCTGCCCCTCACTTCCAGGCAGGTAATGGGGCTGGGCAGCTAATTGGGGGGAATGGGGAGGACTTGAAGGGGTGACGGGTGGGGCAGTTACACCGTCCCCCCTCAAGGGGAACAGCTGGGCGGCTCCCCCACATCTGGAGCGGCGTGGCCGAGCAGGGCATAATCCGGGGGATTATGTGTGTGTGTGCGGGCAGCGTGCAGCCCCCCCGCCTCGCCCTGCATATCCCGAGATATTCCATAAAAACCGTAAATCCCCACGCAGCCTCTGTTACTATAAAAAAACCCCGTCCTGGCGCGGCCGGGCCAGAGCGGCAGCCCCCCAGGACTGCGCCAGGCGGCCCCCCGGGGGGACCGGTTATGCCTGGGCACCCCTGGCCATGGGCAACTGCACCAAGACCCCTGAGAGAAGGCTCTCCAAGGTAAGGCTGAAGTGCAGGGGGGTGCTCGGGGGCTGTGCTGGGCTTATTACTGCCCTCTGGCTCTGCCTACAGGACGGGAAGCAGCGCTCCGGCCCCCCTGGTCCCCAGGATGGTGAGGAGCTGGCAGAGGCTGCGCAATCACCACCGCTGCAGAGCTACTCAGTGCTGCATGGGCTTGTGGGGCCGGCGTGCATCTTCCTCCGACAGAGCATTGCCATCACACAGCTGGTATGTGAGCATTATACCCCCCTGGGGTGCATCCCGGTCCTCTGGGATCACTGCTCCCACAGCTGCCCACTGGTGTGGATTTGGGGTGGCTGTGTGGAGGGAGCCGTCCTCCAGCCTGCATTCTTTTTGCCAGGACCGGGAGCTGCGGCCGGAGGAGATTGAAGGTGAAGTGTAGGGATGTGTCCCTAGGCTGGGTCCTTGTGGGGCTAGGGGTGCTGCTCCGGTGTAGGGTCTCACCCATTCCCGTTCCCCTTGGTCCCCATCCCAGTTCCCATCTTGCCACCCATCCTGTTTGATCCCTGTCTCTCCACATGTTCCTCTCAGTTTCTGTCCTGGTCTCCATCTTAGCACCTGTTCCCCTCACTTTCCATCCCTGTTTCTGTCTTTCTACCTGTTAATCTTAGTCCCCATCACAGCACTTGTTAGTGTCAGTCCCCATCCTGGCCTCTATCTCACCACCCATTCACCTTCATTCCAATCCCAGTCCCCATCTCTCCATACATTCCCCTCAGTCCTCATCTCACCACCCATTCCTCTTGGTCCTCATCCCAATCCCTATCTCAGCACCTATTCTACTGGGTCCCCATCCCAGTCCCCATTGTGCCATCTATCCTGCTTGGTCCCTGTCTTGATACCCATTCCCCTTAATTCCTATCCCAGTCCACATCTTGCCACACATTTCCCTTTGTTCCCATCTCACCACCTGTTCCTCTCAGTCCCGATTCCAGTCCCCATCTTGGCACCTCTTCTACTGCGTCTCTACCCTGGTCCCCATTGTGCCTTTTATTCTGCTGTATCCCCATCTTGCAACTTGTCCTACTCAATCTTCATCTCGCCACCCGATCCCCTTGTTCCCCATCCTGGTCGCCATCTCAGCACCTCTTCTACTAGATCCCCATCTCAATCCCCATTGTGCCACCTATCGCACTCAGTCCCCATCTTGACACCCGTTTCCTTGGGTCCCCATCCCAGTCTCCATCTCAGCACCCATTCCCCTTAGTCTTCATTCTGGTCCCCATCTCTCTGCCCACTCCCATCAATCCCCATCCCGGCCTTCCCCCTCTCAGCACCCATTCCATTCAGTCCCCATCCTAGTTCCCATTATGCCACCCATCCCACTGAGTCCTCATCTTGACACTCATTTCCTTGAGTCCCCATCCCAGTCTCCATCTCAGCACCTGTTCCACTGGCTTCCTATTCCATCGCCCATGTTCTCAGTGTGCCACCGTTCCTGCTCGGTCCCCATCTTGGCACCTGTTCTCTGCAGTTCCCATTCTGGTCCCTGTCTCATCACCTGTCCCTCAGTCCCTGTCTGAGTGCCTGTTCCCTTCATCCCCACCTCGCCTCTTGTCCTGCCCCCACCTGTGGGGTGCCCCCAGGGCTGTCCCTGGGTGTCACTGTTCTCCCTGCTCTGTCCCCAGAGCTGAAGCAAGCCTTCAAGGAGTTTGACAAGGACCGTGATGGCTACATCAGCTACAAGGACCTGGGCGAGTGCATGCGCACCATGGGCTACATGCCCACCGAGATGGAGCTCATTGAGCTGTCCCAGCAGATCAGTAGGTGCCGGGGCAGGGGGAGGAATCCCACATCCGCATGGTGGCACCACCCCCGCTGACCTGCTTCCCCCCTTGGTCCCCTAGCAGGCGGCAAAGTGGATTTTGATGACTTTGTGGAGCTGATGGGCCCTAAGATGCTGGCAGAGACGGCGGACATGATCGGGATCAAGGAGCTGCGCGACGCCTTCCGCGAGGTGAGGGGGTGTGGACAGCAGGGCTGGGGGGACACAGTGCTGGGAGCACAGTGGTGATGCTGGGTCCCCCCGGGGCAGTTCGACACCAATGGGGACGGGCAGATTAGCATGGCGGAGCTGCGGGAGGCCATGCGGAAGCTGCTGGGGCAGCAGCTCAACTACCGTGAAGTGGATGAGATCCTCAAGGATGTGGATCTCAACGGGGACGGCCTGGTGGACTTTGAAGGTAATGGGGGTGAGGGTGAAGGGGGGGGCGCCCCCCCCCCACCCCCGCCTTCTTGGGGCCCCCCCCCCCCCACCCGGGGGGGGGGGGGGGGGTGAGTCCCCATTGCCAGCTTTATTTGGGGGTTAATGCTGTGGTTCTTTGCAGAGTTTGTGCGGATGATGTCGCGCTGAAGGGCCGGGAGCCGCCGCCGTGCCTTACCGGGAGGAGGAGGGGAGAAGGTCTCCCCGGGCCTGTGCTCCGGGGGGGGGTGGAGCCCTGATCGTCGCCCCCTGGGGTCGTGGGTTCGCAGCTTTGCCGGTTCCTAATGAAGCTCTGTGCCGTCGGGTGCCGTGTGCCCGTCCATTGAGTGCCGGGGGAGGCCTCAGGCCCTCGCGGCGGGGGGGCGGGGGAGGCAAATGGGGGAGCAGGACGCCGCGCGTCTCCATGGTGACGAGAGCACGGCGCGCCGTGTTTGCGTATTGGCGGCGTGCGGGTCGTGACGTCATCGCCGCGCCCCGCCGAGAGCGCAGACCGGCTCCTTTCGGGCCGCCGACCAATCAGCGCCGCCGGACCGCGCCGCCCGGCCAATCAGTAGTTAGGAGGCGGTAGGGGGGCGCCCCGCTCGGCCGCTCGCTTCCGTCTTCCCCACACGGCGGCCGACGCTCGGTACGGATTGCCGCTCGGAGCGGTGCGGGGATGTCCTACAAACCCATCGCGCCCGCCCCCAGCGCCAGCCCCGCCCCGGGGCCCGCCGCCACGGCCGCCGGTGAGAGGAGCCCCCGGGGGGCGGCGAACCGGGGGTAGAGCGGGGGTGGGGAAAGAAGGGGACTTAAGGAGAGGCACGAGGCCCGAGCGGGGCGGCGGGACCTGAGCAGGGCGTGGAGGAGAGGGACGGGGACTGAGGAGGGGGCGCGGGGAGTCAGGGGCTGAGGGAGGGAAAGGACGGCGCCTGTGGGCGGCCTGAGGAGAGCCGGGCTTGAGGGGGTGACAGGGCCTGAGGAGGAGGACGGGGCCCGGAGGAGGGCCGGACCCCGACTGAAGGAGGGCCGGACCCGGTGTCGCTCCCCGCAGCTCCCAGCGTCCCCTCGCCGTCCGCCTTCCGCCCACTCTTCAACGACTTCGGGCCGCCCTCCATGGGTTATGTGCAGGTGAGGCCGCGGGGCAGGGGCAGACGAGGGGAGGGCGGTGTGGGGCAAGGCTTAGCCCCCCCCTTCTCCTCCGTCTTCCCTCCCCCCGTGCCTCCCCTGTCAGGCAATGAAGCCGCCCGGCGCGCCGGGCTCGCAGAGCACCTACAGCGACCTTCTGTCTGTCATCGAGGAGATGGGCAGGGAGATCCGGCCCACCTACGCCGGTAGCAAGAGCGCCATGGAGCGACTCAAGCGGGGTACAGAGCCGGGGGGTGGCCCTCTGTGTACCTCCCCTCCCCCCCAGCCCGGACCTCGGTGCCTTACTTCATGTCGTCCCCCCCCTTCAGGGATCATCCACGCGCGGGCGCTGGTGCGGGAGTGCTTGGCCGAGACAGAGCGCAATGCCCGCACGTGACAGCCGCCCCCCGCCCCCCCGAGCCCCGCCGGTGGCTCCCCCCGAGCGGGGCCACCCCCGGGGCTCCCCTCCCTCTCCTAGCCTTCCAGCTTTTATAAATAAAAGACGTGTTGCATCCCTCCCTTAAAGAAAATGCGCCTTCCAAAAAAAAGGAATAACGCAAATTTCCCCGAATATACCGCTCCGTTTTAATTTCCCGGTCCGCCGCCCCCCCGCCTCTGACGTCCCCTCTGATGTCACACCCCCCCCCCCTCGCTGTACCACCTCCTGACGTCAGCGGGCGCCCCCCACGCCGTGACGTCACAAGGCTCGGGGACGGCTCAGAGCGGCGCAGGTTCGGAAGGGGCTGAGCGCAGCCGAAGGGAACCGAAAGGAGCCGAAGGGTTACGGAAAGAGACGAAGGGAGCCGAGCGCGCGGCCGAGCGGGCGGGGGGCGCGTTGCTATGGCAGCGGGGAGGGCCCGGCCGAAGCGGGCCGGGCCGGGGCCGGGTTAACGGCGGCGGGTCGCGGAGCCCCCTCGCCCCTTCCCCCAAACCCGGCGCCATGCTGATCAAGGAGTACCACATCCTGCTGCCCATGAGCCTGGAGGAGTACCAGGTAGCGCAGCTCTACATGATCCAGGTGCGGCTGGAGCCTGAGCCGCGGCCCGAGGCGGTCGCGTAAGGCCTGGGGAGCGGGTCGTGTGGGGTTTGTGTGGGGCCGGGGACCGTGTGGAGCCTGGGGGGGGTGCAGGAGCGTGCGGCTGAGAGTGCAGGTCAGGGGGTTCGAGGCTGAGGGATATGGGGGATGGTGCGGAGCTTGGGGGTTGGCGGTGATCTGGGGGACTCTTTGGGGTCTGGAGGTGTCCTATGGGGTCTGGGGGAGTGTGGGAGGATGGGGTTGAAAGTGAGGGTCAGAGCTGAGCTGGGGGCTGAGGGTTGTGGGGGTCTTGGGGGGGGGGGCGGGGGTTTATGGACTCCTGGGAACTACGGGAGCATGGGGCTGAGAGAGGGTCATAGGATTCAGAGCTGGAGGGACTGTTTGTGGATAATATGGAGCTTGGGGTTTGTATGGGATCCTGGGAGCTGTGTGGAATCTGGGGGAGTAGGGGAGTGTAGGTCTCGGGGTGGTTGGGGCTGAGGGGTATGGGGGAGTGCAGGGGTGTGGGGCTGAGGGTGGGGGTCAGATGTTGTGGGGTTTGAGGTCTGAGGTTGTGGGGGTTAAGAGTATAGAGATATGAGGGCAGTGTGGAGCCTGTGGGGTGCAGGAATGTGGGGCTGTGTATTAGGCTGTGAAGAGAGTGTGGGGCTGGGGGCCTGGGGTATGGAGTTGTGAAAATGGAGTGTGGAGGCATGGGGCTGAGCCTGTTTCTCAGAGTGCTGACTGAAGTGGGGCTCTTGGGAAAAGCTATGGGGCTGAGGTGGGGGTGCAGGGGGGGGGTGGGGTGGGGGGGACCTGGAGCCGGCAAGACAACAGGATCTGGGGTGTCGGGGCTCAGTCCATCCTCACCCTGCAGAAGAAAAGCCGGGAGGAATCAAGCGGTGAGGGCAGCGGGGTGGAGATCCTGGCCAACCGCCCCTACAGCGATGGCCCCGGTGGCAGCGGGCAGTATACCCACAAGATCTACCATGTGGGCTCCCACATCCCCAGCTGGTTTCGGGCCCTGCTGCCCAAAGCTGCGCTGCAGGTGGAGGAGGAGTCCTGGAATGCGTACCCCTACACCCGCACCAGGTGGGATTCCATGGGAATGTAGGCTGGGGGCTGCCCACTGGGCTCAGCCTAACCCCCATGCTTCCTATAGGTACACCTGTCCGTTTGTGGAGAAGTTCTCTATCGAAATTGAGACGTACTACCGGCCAGATGCTGGCCAGCAGACCAATATCTTCAACCTGAGTGCTGCTGAGAAGAGGCAGAGGATCTTGGGTGTGTGCAGCAGGGGCATGAGGCAGGATCTGGGGCTTTCTCTGCTGACCTTGTGCTGTAGGGACAGGTTAATTTATCCTTGTAGGGGAAACTGCCCATATCCTGAGCTCCCTGCTCAGTCCTGTGGATCAGCTGGAGACAGGGAGCTAGGGAATCATGTCCCCATTTTGTCTTCTGCTTCTCCTGCCCCCCCCAGGGCTTTGCAGAGTGTTGTTCCCCGTTCCCAGCCGTCCTGGAGCAGACTGTTCCCCACAGGGACATGTTTTGTCCCCCGTTGCTGCCTGTTCCCATTCCTGGCAGTGTCGACATGGTTGTTTTGGGCGCTGGAGCGCAGCGCGTCATGCTCTACTCCTAAAATGGAGGCCTAAAATAGGCACTCGGAGGAAATGATTCATCTGACCTATTTCTCTCATTGGCTCTCGCAGCACTGGGGATGTCCGGCTGGGACGCTGGTGGCACAGCCAAGGCAGGGGACAAATTTTGTCCCTACCGCCATCACCAGCAGGCAGTGAGCAGAGTTCTGAGCTGCCTTGTTTGGCCTTGTCCTCGGCACACCCCCCCGTGCCCCTGGGGTCACCGCTGCCGTTCTCCAGCTGCCAAATCCCCACGCTAATGCGCCTATGTGTGTCAGCCCGGCTCTTAGCCTGGCCACCCCCACTCCTGCCTCCACCTCTCACTGCTGCTTCTTGAGGCAGCGGGTCTGGCCCCAGTGTGAGGACAGTCCCCAGAGGCTCAAGGGGACAGAGAGACGTCCCATCTTTGGGCACACGGTGTGCGGAAATGATTCGCAGGGCACTGCCAGTCTTATCCCTCACCCTTTTTTCCTTCTACCCCAGACACCATCGACATTGTGCGTGACCCCATATCCCCTGGAGAGTATAAACCCGAGGAGGACCCCAAACTCTACCGCTCAGCCAAGACTGGCCGGGGCCCACTGGGGGATAACTGGCTGGAGGCAGCCAGCAGCGGGCCGCTGATGTGTGCCTACAAGCTGTGCAAGGTGGAGTTCCGCTACTGGGGGATGCAGTCCAAGATTGAGCAGTTCATCCATGATGTTGGTGAGCGTGGGGCGATGGCGGTGAGCCCGAGCCCTGGGATGGTGGGTTTTTGGGGGTCATACCTTACTCACTCCCCCTGCTTCAGGCTTGCGTAAAGTGATGCTGCGTGCCCACCGCCAGGCCTGGTGCTGGCAGGATGAGTGGACTGACCTGACCATGGAGGACATCCGGCAGCTGGAGGAGGAGACGGCGCGGATGCTGGCACAGAAAATGGCCAAGTGTGGTGAGGCTGAGGAGCCCTCCACTGCGGGGCCCAGCCCTGAGGGGCGGCCAGAGCCAGGAGGTGCCAGCAGGCAAGAGGGCACTGAAGCTCAGGGGACTGCCGACATCTCCCCTGATGACAGCTTTGCCAAGCAGTGGTCCACATCTTCGCGTTCTTCCTACTCTTCTCAGCACGGAGGTGAGAACGGGAGGAATGAGGGACCCCTGGGTCCTGTGGCTGCTGCTGTTCTCTGGCAGAGGTGCATCAGGACCCTTCTTTCCTACCCCAGAGCGTGGCTTTGGATGTCCCAAAGCTCTGGGTGGCTCTGGGTGCGTGAGCAGCACTGTTGGGCACGAGCAGGGGCTCGCTGCCTTCGGTGCTGACCCTGTGCTTCTGGCAGGTGGTGTGTCTCCTCAGAGCCTGTCTGAGTGGCGTATGCAGAACATTGCCCGTGACTCCGAGAACAGCTCTGAGGAGGAGTTCTTTGATGCCCACGGTATGGCAGAACAGCCCCACAGCACAGCAGTGTGCTAGATTTGCCCTGTTGGGTTTCAGTGGGGCACAGGGGTATGGACTGTGCTTGGCTCACCCATTGCCCCCTCCCTGCCATCACAGAGGATCTGTCGGACAGCGATGAGGTCTTTGCCAAGGAGATGACCAAGTGGAGCTCCAATGACTTCTTGGACAC
The DNA here is from genome assembly GCF_019238085.1 of Lagopus leucura. Classification (NCBI taxonomy): domain Eukaryota; kingdom Metazoa; phylum Chordata; class Aves; order Galliformes; family Phasianidae; genus Lagopus; species Lagopus leucura. The sequence goes on from NW_024962282.1 coordinate 6,052,829, forward strand.
GCTGGAGCGGCCAGCAGAGCTGGATGAGAATCTGGGTAAGCAGGATGTGTTCAACCTACCCAAGCCCAGGGTGGGCATCCCAAGGTGGGGCTGACCCCTGCATGGACACCCCAGCTTGCTCACCGTTGATGTGTGCTTGCAGGGGAGGAACACAGCACCTCCAGGGCAGATGGCAAAGAACAGCCAGCAGCCAGCTTCTCTGAGGTGTGTGAGCTGCTCACCCCATCCCTTGTAGCCCCCGGCTGTGTCCCTGGCATGGGTGCAGACAGGAGTGCTCTCCTCCTGCAGGGCGGCTTGGCCGAGAGCACGGTGCAGGCGTGCCGGATCCACGTGCTCTTCCTCATACTCCACAGTGGCAACATCCTGGACCAGGGAGGGGGAGAGCTGGGCTCCAAGCAGGCGGACGTGCAGACGTTGGCTGCCACCTTTGATGCTGTCACCCGTGTCCACTTCCCTGAGGCACTGGGACATGTGGCATTGCGCCTGGTGCCCTGCCCGCCCATCTGTGCCGCTGCCTATGCATTGGTCTCCAAGTGAGGATGGAGAGAGAGGGCTGTCCCCACTCAAGCCACCCCAGGAGGGAGGTGGTGGGCTCAGAGAGGGGTTTCACAGAGAAGTGAGCATCGCGGGATGGGTTAGGGACATGGGGTAGCCCTGCTGACCCGTCCTCATGTCTCCCCCAGGCTCAGCCCTTACAGCCATGACCGGGACAGCCTGTCCAGCAGTCAGGACCACATCCCACTGGCGGCCCTCCCGCTGCTGGCCACCTCCTCAGGGAGCTACCAGCATGCTGTGGGCAACGTCATCACCCGTGCCAACCAGGCCTATGCCGCCTTCCTGCACTCTGCTGAGGGCACCGGCTTCTGTGGCCAGGTGAGAGAGGCAGGGGGGCTTAGGAAAGGCTTTGCCCTGGATTCTGGCTGGGGCTTGGCTCCCACTGGGATGATTTTTCTGCTGTCTGCAGGTAGTGCTGCTCGGGGACTGTGTGGGAGGCATCCTGGGCTTCGATGTGCTGTGCCAAAGCCGGACAGGTGCTGGGGGCAGCCGGAGCAGCAGCCGCCGTGGCAGCCTGGTGGGTGCCTCTTTTTTAAAGCTATTGACCATCTTGGCAGCATCTGGCTGCTTGCTGATTCTTCTTGTCCACCCACAGAGCACAGAGCCCATTTCCCCTGAACTGTGCGGCACCCGGGATCCGCTGGCTGACGGGGCGGACACAGCAATGGGGTTGGGCCAAGCCAGCCCCGAGCCAGGGGACGGCCAACATCCAGGTTCCTCGTGCAGGTGAGAGCAAGGGGCCTGTGGGAGTGCCAGCACCCTCCATACAAACTTTGTGCTTTATGTGAACGATGAATTCCCCATCTGTGCCTGGAGGAAGCATTGCACAGGTGCAGCAGTGCCGTGCTGGGGCTCCCCTGCTCGCAGCAGCTCCTCTGGGCTATACGGGCTGTGGCGGGCGCCCTGCAGCACTGTCATTCCTGTGCCCACTGGCTCTGCTCTTGCAGCCCACAGCCTGGCGATGCCCCACTGGAGGCAGAGGCACCACGGAACAGTGCTGCAGCACAGGATGGGGCAGAGAGCACCAGCACCCGCCTTGACTTTAAGGTATCCGGCTTCTTCCTCTTCGGCTCCCCGCTGGGGCTGGTGCTCGCGCTGCGCAAGACCGTCATGCCTGCTCTGGATGGTGAGGAGCCCCACTGGCTGCGGTGCGAGCCCCCACACCTCCCCGTGGGGCTCAAGCCCTTGTCCTCCCCAAACAGCTCTGCTTGAGTTTTTCATGCTGTGGCTGTACCCATCTCAGTGTTGGCGCATGCCTTGAGCGTCCCCTCTGTGCCACTGGTCTCCTGGCTTTCTCTCCTCATCCTCTCCTCCCACTGGGTCCTGCTTTCGACTCCCTGTATCCTCAGCCTTCCTGACTGCGCGTCGCCCTGCCCTGACCGCTTTCTTTGCCCCAGTGGCCCAGCTGCGTCCTGCCTGTGAGCAGATCTACAACCTCTTCCACGCCGCTGACCCCTGCGCCTCCCGCCTGGAGCCCCTCCTGGCCAAAGCCTTCCACGCCGTGCCGCCGCTCAATGTGCCCCGCTACCAGAAGTACCCCCTGGGCGACGGCACTTCCTCCCTGCTGGGTGAGTGGTCTTGGGGGCTGGCATCCCCACAGTGGGGGGCTATGGATGGCCTGACTCGGTGCTGTCTGCAGCGGAGGCCCTGCAGATGCACTCTGCCCTCTTCCTGCCCGAGGTGGACCTGGCTGCTCCCCCCACTCCCACCGGCAGCTTTGGGGGGGGCTTCTGGAGGGGAAGCGAGCCAGGAGACCCCCCTACACCTGCCAGCACCAGCGAAGTCGTCAAGAGTGAGTGCCATCACCAGCATCCATAGGCACTAGAGGGGCTAGAGTGGCTCAAGCCCCTGAAATGGGGCCAGGCTGGGGGGGTAAGGCTCAGGGATGGACTAACTGGAGCTCTCTGCACAGTCCTGGAGCGCTGGTGGGGCCTGAAGCGCATTGACTACTCGCTGTACTGCCCTGATGCTCTGACTGCCTTCCCCACCATCACCCTGCCTCACCTCTTCCACGCCAGCTACTGGGAGTCCTCCGATGTGGTGGCCTTCATCCTGCGCCAGGTAGGGCACACGTGGCAGGGTGGGCAGCGCACTCAGCCAGTGAGGGCTGAGCCGTGCATTGTCCCCTGGCCAGGTGATGGAGAAGGAGGGCCCGCAGCCGGCCGAGAGTGAGGAGAGCTCCATCTACAGCCCCGCGTTCCCCCGGGAGAAGTGGCAGCGCAAGCGCACCCAAGTGAAGATCCGGGTATGGGTAACCCTGCATGGGGCTCGAGCTGTCCCCAGGTGCTGTGATGCAGCCAGGAGGGTTTGCTCCCATCCTGGTAGACTCCCATGTGCTACTTCTGGGGGCTGTTCTGGTTGCCATGTGCTGCTGAGCTGTGTGTGTCCCTGCAGAACGTGACAGCCAACCACCGGGCCAGCGACGTCATCGTGTGTGAGGGCAAAGCGCAGGTCCTCAGTGGGCGCTTCATGTATGGCCCCCTGGATGTGGTGACATTGACGGGAGAGAAGGTACTGCGGGGACGTTCCCGGGGCCCTGGTGAACGGCAGGGACACCAAGGAGGGGACAGTCCTCATGTTAACTGTGCCTAAATGGAAGGGCTTAGGGACCAGGACTCCATAGGACCTTGTGGGATGGTGGGAGAGGATAGTGATGTTTTTCAGACTGGGACTATGGTATTTTTGCCTTTACTCAGGTGGACATCTACATCATGACGCAGCCGCTGTCAGGGAAGTGGCTGTACTACGGCACGGAGGTGACGAGCGGCAGCGGACGCCTAACCTTCACCATCCCTCAGGACAAGGCCCTGGCCATTGGCATCTACCCTGTGCGCATGGTGGTCAGGTGAGATGTTGGCCATGTGCTTCTAGTGGGGTCACCTCAGCCACCTCCCCTCCCGTGGGCTGAGGGAGGTGACAGCGCCAAGTCTGAGCCTCGCTGCTGTTCCATCCCAGGGGTGACCACAGCTACGCGGAGGCGTACCTGACAGTGGTGGCCCGGGGCACTGAGTCAGTGGTGTTCAGCATCGATGGTTCCTTCACTGCCAGCGTCTCCATCATGGGCAGTGACCCCAAAGTGCGGGCGGGAGCTGTCGATGTTGTACGGTAAGTGCTCTTCTTACAAGGACAGCCAGCTTTGTGCGGCGACAACCCCATGGGAGCACCAGATCCATCTCAGGGTGTCCTGCTGTGATGTGACACAGTTTGGTCTGCAGACCAAAGTTTTGGAACCTGCTCAGTTAGCTTGGGAGGTGCACGGTGGCTTCCAACCCACTTTTCACGTGGACCCTGGTGACAGAATGTATCATATGTGCCCTGGTGTACCAGGCACTGGCAGGACTCGGGTTACATGATCATCTACGTGACGGGGCGCCCTGACATGCAGAAGCACCGCGTGGTGGCCTGGCTCTCCCAGCACAACTTCCCCCACGGTGCTGTCTCCTTCTGCGATGGACTCACCCACGACCCCCTCCGCCAGAAAGCAGCCTTCCTGCAGAGCCTGCGCTCCGAGGTGGGGCTGGGATGCTGACCCCAGGGTGGTGGGGAGGCTCTGTCTCCACCCTCATGCTCCTCTCCTTGTGCAGGCAGAGATAGCCATCGTCGCTGGCTATGGCTCCACCAAGGACGTCTCCGTCTACAGCTCCCTCGGGCTGGCACCAGCACACATCTACATCGTGGGCCGTGCTGTCAAGAAGTTCCACAACCAGTGCCAGGTGGGGCAGCAGGGCTGGGGCTGCTGGAGGGATGCCTTGCCCTCACTGGGGTCTCACACTGTCCCTGCATCTCTCAGTTCCTGTCTGAGGGCTACGTAGCCCACCTGGCCCAGCTGGAGGCTGCTGCCCTAGTGCACTCACCCAAAGGACCCCCTCGGCCTGTGCTGGGCAAAGGCACCTACGGCTGCCCGGCGCCCGTCGACTTCCTCCGCAAGCAGAGCCAGCTCCTGCGCTCACGGGGCTCCAGCCAGGCAGAGCGAGACGGGGGCCCCCTGCCTGCCCGTGGCAAGCCCCGCAGTGTCAGCCTCAAGCTGGAGGGCGAGGAGTGAACCCCTGCCATTTTGCCCGCTCCCGGACACTGCCTTTGTTTTCCAACGTGGAGCTGGAGCTGAAAGTGAGGAAGGTGCTGCACTCTGAAACTGTGGGGCACAGCCACACTGCTCTGAGCCACCCCGGGGGGTGGACAGACCCCCTCTGGGCTGAGCCCCCCGGGTCCTGCCTGCTGCCCCCCAGCTCTGCCTCTACCCTTCTGCCCCAATACCTACTGGCAGTGCCCTGCAGGGTCTGCCACCCAGCCAGTTCTGGGGTTTGGGGTGCTGCCCCCAGGCTCCCATTCACCTTTCTCTGCCCCAGGTGTAAGTGGTGGTGGGCAGGCACTGAGCCTCCTCCCTGCACCCTTGTATTTATTTCTGTTCAGTGTTGTGGGGGCAAGGGAAAGGGTGAGATTAAAAAAAAAAACAACAAGGTTCTTCTGTTCTGTTTGTTTCATTGTGAAATAAAGCGATGTAAAGCAGAGCTGCTGGGGCTGCCTGTCTGCTCTGTACTCCCACAGCCTCAGGGTGATGCTGGCCCAGGGCCCAACAGGTGTAATGGAGGGTGGTAGCACCCAACTGCTCTTATTTGCCCTTTGGTTTTACTTGGTTATCTCTAACAGCACTTTTTCTACGTGACCAGATGTCTTTCTATGATGAGTTTTACTTGTGTTTATCTCGGTATAGCATGATCATGGCTTTATATACGCAGTGGAAACCAGTAGTTCAGATAAAAAGTTTACAGCTCTGTTGTGGTGCAGTACAGAGGAAACGCAGCTGCAAGCTGGCAGCGGCAGCCTTGCGAAGTGGCAATGCAGGATGTGGCATGGAAGGGAAGGGATGGGGCACAGCCTTGGCACTGGAGCTCTTGCAGTCAGTCATTAATGGGCTCACCTAGACCCACGCAGCACAGCTCAGCCCAACAGAAAGGATAAAAACCAAACAGGGAATAAAAAGCAGCATGGAAGAGCGTTGGCCTGGGCTCATTTCCTCCACTGGGTTCCCCACCGTTGTGCCGCGGGGCGCAGTCTGGGGCTCAGTGAGGAGATCCATGCTTCTGTTGCCATCCAATGGCCCAGCACTCAACACTGCGCCTTCTGCGCCGCGCCGAAATCCCACGTGCCTTCCGCTGACTTCCAATAAACGTTGTATTAAACATTAATAAACATGGAAAACCATTCCACATGTGGAATATCTAACAGAACTGGCCCGGAGAGCATGGCGGGCTCTACTGGGAGAAGATGCCCTTGAAGCGGATCTTGTCCTCTGCATCCTTCTGGCGCAGGCGCACCTCCAGGCTGCGCAGCTCCTTGCTGACCACAGGGCGCAGTGAGGGGTCCAGTGCCAGCACCTTGGCGAAGTCAGCCTGCGCCTCGGCCACATTCCACACGGCCGCGTGAGCTTTGCCCCGCTTGAAGTAGGCTTTGACGTTGTCTGTGGGGAAGGAAACATCAGCTGGGGAGCACGCGGGCCTCCCTGGTGCACTGCATGCAGCCGGCACGGCTCCTTACCCTCGTACTTGTTGAGGATGGAGGAGCAGTGGTCCAGCACCTCATAGTACTCCTCACTCTGCAGCTTGCACTGGCAGTAGTTCAATAGCAGTGGGGTGATCTTCTGGTCCAGCTCAATCCAGTCTGGAGAGCCGGGCTGCTCCTGTAGAACAGGAGGGCAGAGTGAGCCCCAGTGCTGACAAAAGGATGGCGAAACCCCAAGGGGTGGGGAGCCCACCTTCATCTGCAGGTTCTTGAGGCAGGCGATGGCGTCGTAGTACTTGGTGGCTGCCTCCTGCACCTTGCCCTGACGGTACAGCTCATTGCCCTCCTGGTGGATCAAGGGCACGGCCTGCAGCTTCTCCTCATCCGTCATGGCCCAGGGGTCCTGCTGGTAGGAGCCAGGCTCCTCCACCTGCACGCACACGGTCAAAGGCTGCGGTGGGGCACAGCCCATCGGCACCGTGACCCCAGGGCCCCGCTCACCTTGAGCACCTCGATGTCGAAGATGAGGGGCTGGGGGTTCTTTTGCAGCTCGTCCAGGTCGGGGTAGCCCAGCGAGTAGTGCTCGTGCAGCTGGGCAATGCTGCAGCAGTGCCGCTGCCCCTCCAGAGGGTCCTTCCCCGCCGCGATGTTGCGCAGGCTCTTGGCCACCAGGGGGTACAGCACCACGTGCTGAGGGCAAGGGGGGCTCAGGGGGCAGGCATGGGGCCAAGAGGAGGCCTACGTGGAGGTCACGGCCCCTCTGCATCAAGCCACGCCCCCGTGATAAAACCACGCCCACCCGTCGCAAACCACGCCCCCAACAGCGCGAAATAACACCGCTCAGCACCAAGCAACGCCCCCTTCAGCGAACCACGCCCCTTAATGAGCAAACCCCGCGGCAAACCACGCCCACAAACAGCAAAGCCCCGCCCTCCACTGACCAGACCACGCCTCCGTCGACCAAACGGCGCCCCCCGCTAAGCCCCGCCCCCCGACGCCCCGCCCCTTCCGGCCGCACCTTGGACTCGCAGCGGAAGCGGGCGCGCTCGCCGGGCCGCATGGTGCGCAGTATCGCCTCCCACACAGGCAGCTTGAACTTCTTTCCGGCGATCAGCTCCATGGGCTTGCCCCGCGCTCGGCTGTCATCCAGCACCGTCTCCTCGGGTTCGCACCGCAGCGTCCGGTAGTGGAAGGTGGCCTGAGTGTAGGCCGCGCGTCACCATGACGACCGGCTCCGCTCCGGCGCATGCGCGCCGCCTTCCCCCCCCCGCCCCCCCGCCCTGCGGCGCGGCGCTGACCTTGGTGCCGTCGCGGAAGTCGGGCAGCGGCCCGGTGCCCTCCCGCAGCACCTCCTTGTGCACGCCGTCCGCCCGCAGCTGCTCCGCCATCGTCCGTCGCTTCCGCCGTCCTTCGGCCGCTTCCGGAGAACGAAGGCTGCGCCACAGCGCCGGCTGGTGGCGGGAGGTGCGCGCGGCTCCTCCCCGCGGGGTGGTTCGGCCCTGGGCTGCGCCGTGCTTTTCCCGCTGAGAACGTTGCCCATGGTGGCGGACGGCCTCGCTCCGCACCAGGTCCGGTGCTCCAGATGGGGTCTCACGAGCGGGGCAGTCACCTCCCTGCCTGCTGCCACCCCTCTGTTGATACAGCCCATGATACCGTTGGCTGTAAGGGCTGCAAGCACACACTGCTGCCTCATGTCCAGCCTCTTGTCCTCCACAACCCAAACGTCCTCCTCCACAGGGCTGCTCTCACTGAGTTCTTCTCCCAGTCTGCGTGCATATCTAGGATTGCCCTGACCCGAGTGCAGCACTCTGTGCTTCGCCTTGTTGAACTCTGTTAGGTTCACATGGCGCCACTTCTCAGTCCTGACCAGGTCCCTCCAGATGGCATCTCTTCTGTTGTATCACTTCCCGAGGGGTGCTGGACAGACAGAGTAAAATCAGGATGCTAAGTTTTAGGAAAGCCAACTTCCAGCTCTTCAGGGATTTAAACAACAGAACACCCTGCAAATCTGTCCTCATGAGCAAGAATACGGAACAGAGCTGGCAGACCTCCAGGGAAGCTCTCTGTCCCCAGTGCAGCAAGTCAGGAAACATAGGCAAGAGACCAGTGTGGCTGGGGCTGCTCAGGCCAAGCAGAAGAGGCTCAGAATATCCATCAGCACTGAGGCCCATTTGGAGCTGTGGGGCAGGAAGCGCAGAGAGGAAACGGCGGGGCAGCGCAGCAGATGGCCAGGTTTCACTTTTGGAAGTGGCCGCCTGTGCTCCGTGCCGTCATCTTGTCAGGACGGGATCTCTGATAAAGCAGAATTGATTCGCAATTGCAATGGCGGCGTCCCACAAGCAGGAGCACGCCTATGGACACGCCGTGACAGCCTTTAGACCCTGTTTGCTCCCCCTTGCCTCCCCCCTCCCCTGTTTCCCCACTGGCTGGGTACTCCAGGTGCACAACCTTCTCAGAAGGTTGACATTTGCTATTGACTTGTGAAGTTATTTGTTACCTGGTGTCAGTCAGCAGCCATCCTGTTGTTTCCAAGATGTCTCGGTGCTCTCCTTGTCCTGTTGATGTGGCGACTTTCTTTAAAGTCTTCGTTGAACAAAGAGCACTGGGGGATGATGTCAGGCCTTCCCATGTCTCTTCAGGCGCTTCCTCGGGCAGGCCATCACTTGTTGTCTGGTTTGCTCTCGTGCAGGATATTCTTGTGGTGTGTCTGACAAAATATACATCTCTACACCTCTATACAGAGTGTGCGTTCCTGGGAAGGTTCGTCTGGAGGATCAGTGATGTAAACTTCTCCAGCTCTGGAGCCCTCCTTTGGACACTCTCGCCTAGCATCTCATGGAGTGGCAGCCCAAGCTGCACCCAGCGCTGGAGGCGAGGCCGCACAGCACAGAGCAGAGCGGGACAGCCACTTCCCTGGCCTGGCAGTGCTGGGCCTGACGCAGCCCAGGGTACGGTTGAGCCTTCTGACTGCCAGGCGCACTGCCGGCTCAGATTCCATTGGCCGTCAAACCAGATCCCTTTTTGCCAGGCTGCGCTCCAGAACTTCCCCCCTGATGTCTGCACACAGAGCCAGGGCACCCCATCCCAGGTGCAGAACCCAGCGCTCGCCCTTCTTCGTGCAGATGGGAACACCCTCATTTTGTCCAGATCTCAAGGCAAGGCCTCTTTATCCTCAAGGAGGTCCAAACTCCTCCCAGCTTAGCATCATCCACAAATTGATTGATACAACTAACAGATCTTTATTGGAATCAACATTAAAAACAAGATAGAGAAATGGCCTTAAAATGGAGCCCTGCAGAATCCCAGTGGTGACACATAGGGCAACTGTCAGGACAAGTCACCCAGTCCTCCAGTGCAGCCATGTTTTAGATGTCAAGGGACATTCTAAGGCATGCATAGCCAAGGCTTTATGATGCCATGAGCCACCTCCCTGACAAAAGCACTAAATATGGGAAACCTGGCAACAGAACACCAGCTGTGATGCAAGGCAGCCAGCCAATAAAGGCAGGCAGGGGCCACAATTCCAGCAGACGCAATCAGGGACCACGACTCCAGCCAGCCATCCAAGGTAGGTAGGAGGGGGCCTCGACTCCAGCCAACGCAAGCAGGGACCACGACTCCAGCCAGCCATCCGTGGTACGCAGGCGGGGGCCTTGACTCCAGCCAACGCAAGCAGGGACCACAACTTCAGTCAGGCAGCCAAGGCAAGCACGCACGGACCACGACTCCAGCCAACCCAAGCAGGGGCCACGACTCCAGCCAGCCAGGCAGCCAAGGCAGGCAGGGGCCACAACTCCAGCCAGGCAGCCAAGGCAGGCAGGCAGGGATGACGACTCCAGCTGACGCAAGCAGGGACCCCAATGCCAGCCAGGCAGCCAGCCAAGGCAGGCAGGGGCCTGGACTCCAGCGAGCCAGATAGCCAAGGCAGACAGGCAGGCACCACGAGACCAGCCGACACAAGCACGGACCACGACTGCAGCTGACAAAAGCAGGGACCATGACTCCAGCCGACCCAAGCAGGGACCACGAGACCAGCCAGCCAGCCAGCCAGCCAAGGCAGGCAGGCAGGGGCCACGACTCCAGCCAGCCAGCCAAGGCAGGCAGGCAGGGGCCGGGACTCCAGCCAGCCAGCCAGCCAAGGCAGGCAGGCAGGCAGGGGCCGGGACTCCAGCCAGCCAGCAAGGCAGGCAGGCAGGGATCAGGAAGGGGCTGTGATGGCAGCCAGGATGGAAAATAATAAAATAAAGTAATAAAAAATGAATTGGTCTTGTCTAATAACAAGTCAACTTCTCGGAGTGGGTGCAGATGAGGGCCAATAAGATGATCAGAGGGCTGGAGCACCTCTCCTAAGCAGAAAGGTTGAAGGAACTGGGCTTGTGCATCCCCATACCACCACACTGTGGCAACGCAGGTGTCCCGGAGGCTGTGTGTGGTCGGTGCTGACGCCAGGTCCTCGTGAGTGGAACTGCCCCATGCCTGCCTGCATCGAAGGGGGGGCAATGGGGCCACACACCTGCGGGCGGGTACGACCCTGTGCTGTGTGCCCCTGCCTTGGGCACGGGGACCTCGTTGGCCCAGGGGGTCAAAGAACAGGAGTGGGTGTGCAGAGCGAGGCCCCATCTGGGGATGCTTCTGTCCCAGCCCCTGCTGTGGGACACGCAACGCCGGGTCCTGGTGGCTGCCCTTGGGGATGTGCGGGCACCGAGCCCCCCCAGCAGGGCTGTTCGAGGGCTGAAGCGGAGCTCAGCCTCATATTTGGGCATAGTGCAAGTTATTGGTGGCTGTTGGCAGATAACCCGGCTGATAACGGCTGCGAGGGGCCTCCGCTGCACCCATTGGCTCCTGGCAGCGGGGGCTGCCTATATCTACCCTCCCGGCCCAGGCTGTCAGGTCTGTGGGGTGGGATGGAGCCCTACAGGGTGCTGGGGCTGCTGCTCTGCACGCGAGTGTGTGGGCTGAGTGCTGGGCCTGCAGCTGTGATGCAGCCCTCCCCAGCTCCAGCAACGTCCCCACAGATGAGCACTGCATCTGCCCATCTGCGGTTGGTGGACGGTGGCCATCGCTGTGCCGGGCGGGTGGAGGTGAAGCATGAGGGCGAGTGGGGCTCCGTCTGCACCTACGACTTCGACTGAGACGCCCGCGGGGCTGGTGTGGTGTGCCGGCAGCTGGGCTGCGCGGCCGCAGTGAGGGCATCCCCGTTTGCCCCGTTCGGGCAGGGCGAGGGACGCATCCGGCTGCACCCCTTCAACTGCCGGGGAACGGAGGCGGCCCTGCAGGACTGCTACAACTTCGGCTGGGGACAGCATTTCTGCAGCCACGAGTGGGACGTGGGAGTGACCTGCCCGGGTGAGGGCCCCGCCGGGGATGTGGGGCGAGGGGAGCTGCGGCCGTGACTGATGCCGCCTGCGGTGCAGAGGCGGTGGAGCTGCGGCTGGCGGCCGGCAGGGGACCCTGCGAGGGGAGAGTGGAGGTGAAGCTGCGGGGCCGCTGGGGCACGGAGGCGGATGCCGCCTGGACCATGGAGGATGCCGAGGTGGTGTGCCAGCAGCTGGGCTGTGGCTCGGCGGCCGGCGTCTATCACGGCTCAAAATTCGGCCCGGCGGAAGGTCCCATCAACCTGGCCGTAGTTAATTGCAGAGAGAATGAGTGCGTGCTACGGGACTGCGCCATTCAGGGCTGGGGGCTACGACGGCCATCACGACCACGATACCGCCGTCGTGTGTCAAGGTAAGGGCGCGGGCGGGAGGCCCCGAAGGGAACCCAGCGCCGAGCTCCGGACTCACCAGCGCCTCTCGCAGGGTTCTCCCGGCTGGTCGGAGGGGACGGAGCCTGCGAGGGCCGGCTGGAGGTGCGGCGGGGCCGGGCCTGGCTGGGCGTCTGCCACGGCCGCGTGGACGAGGACAGTGCCCGGGTGCTCTGCAGGGAGCTGGGCTGCGGTGCGGTGCTGGCCCTGCCCGAGCCCGGCCGCTTCGGAGCTGCGCCGGGGCCGCTCTGGAACGGCACCTTCGAGTGCGACGGCTCCGAGCCCCTGTTGGTCTCCTGCGCAGCGCGGCCGGTCCCCAAGCACCGCTGCACCGACCCCGCCGCCGTCGTCTGCTCCCGTAAGCGTGCGGCCGGGGGCCGGCAGTCCGCAGCCCGGGCCGGCATCCCGCCACGCTCTCTTTCTCTCTCCTCGCAGCCTTCACCGGGTTCCGACTGGCAGACGGCGGCTCGCCCTGCGCCGAGCGGGTGGAGGTGGAGGAGCGGGGAACGTGGGGACCGCTATGCGCCGGATCCTGGGAGCTGCCCGACGCTCACGTCCTCTGCCGACACCTGGGGGGCCGTTTCGGGACGGGGAAAGGACCGCTGCGGCGCGACCGCCTCTGCTGCGTAGGGAACGAGCGGCACCTCGGCCGGTGCCCGGCCGCGGTGCTGGGGGAACCCGTCCGCGTCGCCGGCCAGGCGGCCGCCGTCATCTGCTCCGGAGCCGCCGAAACCCTGCGGTTGCGGGGCGGGGAGAGCCGGTGCGACGGGCGCCTGGAGGTGGCCCCGCGCCCCGACGTCTGGACCGGCGTGTCCGCGGGATCCCGCGACAACGGCACCGCGGCCGTGGCGTGTCGACAGCTGGGTTGCGGGGTGCCCGAAAAGACGTACGCCGCGCCGAGAGGCGGTTCGGGCACCGTGGAGCTGCGGTGCGAAGGCAGCGAGGAGTTTCTGTCGCAGTGCGACGCTTCGGGGTTGGGCCGCGGCCCCTCGGCGCTGGCCGTGGTCTGCTCAGGTGGGCGTCCCAGGAAGGGCCGCGGGCATCGCGCATCCGCGCCCGGCCCCAGCCCGGCCCTCCCGTGCAGGCAGCCGGCGACTGAGGCTGGCGGGCGGCCCCGGGCGCTGCGCCGGCAGGGTGGAGGCGTACATCGACGGCGCCTGGAGCTCCGTGTGTCGAGACGCCTGGAGCCTGCGGGACGCCGCCGTCGTCTGCCGCCAGCTGCGCTGCGGGACGGCTCTGGAGGCACCCGGCCCCGAGCGCTTCGGCTCCGGTACCGGGATGCCGTGGGCGGGCGTCGGGGGCTGCGCGGGGACGGAGGCGGCGCTCTGGGACTGCCCGGCGAGGAGCGGCGGCTGCGGCGGTGGCGGCGGCTGAGCCGGGGCGGTGTGCTCAGGTGAGCGCGGGGCGGGCGCTGCCGTCGCGGTGCCGCCATCGATGTGGAGCCGTGAGCGCCCCGTCCCGTGGCAGCGTTGCGGGCCCTGCGGTTGGAGGGCGGCGGCTGCGGCAGGATCCTGGAGCTGCTGCACGACGGCGCGTGGGGCCGCGTCTGCGCCAACGGCACCGTAGAAGACGGCGCCGCCGCGGTCGCCGCCGTGTGCCGAGAGCTGGGCTGCGGAGCCGCGGGGAGGCTGCACGCCGTCCCCGATCGGGGCTCCGGCCCCGCCTGGCTGGGACGCGTACGCTGCGAGGAAGGGAACCGCTCGCTCTGGCGCTGTTCCTCGACGCCCTGGCGCCTGCGGTCCTGCGGCCCCGCCGGGGTCACGCACGTGGCCTGCGATGAGGATGGAAGCGACGTGGCCGGCAGCCCGGCCCCGGGGAGCGGCTGTCGGGACGGGGACGTGTGCACAGGTGGCTCTGTCGAGCCCTCCGCCCCCGCTGCTGGGCGGTCCCCGAGGGGCCTCACGCTGCCCGCTCTGTCCCTCAGCTGTCCCGCTGGGAGACGTGCCGCTGCCCACGGTGCTGTGCGTGCTGCTGGGCACGTTGCTGTGCCTGGCCCTGGCTGCCCTGGCCCTGCAGGTGCACCGAACTCGGGCTCAGCGTGCAGGTGGGTGTCACTTTGGGGTCTCTCCCCATTGGGGACGCTTGGGGACCCGGTGACAGGTACTGTTTGCAGGCCCCAGCCAGGATGCCGGCTCCGAGGCTGTGTACGAGGAGCTGGACTACAGCCGGGTGCCTGAGTGCCGGGAGGGGCCTGGCCGAGCAGGTGGGAGCGGGTTCAGCCCCTGAGCCAGGACTGTTGCATCCCTACTGTGCCCACAGCCACCATCCTCCCCCTAGGCTCTCTGCTGCAGGGCTCAGGGATGCAGTCGTCACATCGCATCGGGGTCGAGGAGGAGGGGAGTGGCACCACAGGGATGCTGTGTGCAGACTCTGATGATGCCACAGCCGTGCCCGAGGAGACCCTCAGGGAGATGGGGTATGATGACGTTGACATCAGCGCCCCAGGGAGGGGTGTCCTGCTGTGAGGGGGCACAACTCTGGCTGGGGACACAACTCTGCCCCCTCAGAGGGGTGGCCCTGGTGTGGGGGTGTCACCCAGCCTTGCAGAACGGCTCTGTGGCTCCTCCTGCTGCTGCATCTCGTTAAGGTGTGTTTATTAAGCAGTAAAATACTTTCAGTGTGAACATCCCTTTTTTATTCAAGCCCTCAAACTGCTTGGAAACTTGCTGGCCTTCCTTTGGCACCAGGGGGGAATGTTACCAGCAGGAAGAGCAGGGCACAGCCTGGCTAGCACAGGCTCCTTCTGTGGGGAGGGGCTGCCCGACAGGAGGGGAGCCCCTTTCGCCCCTGAACAGCTGCCCCCCTGCCTGCCCAGACACTGCGCTGGAAGGTCAGTCGTGCCATGGCACCCGTCTCTGGGGCCTCGTGTTCCAGTAGATCTGTGACCTTCAAGTTGGGCTTTAGTGCCTGCAGGGCAACCAGCTCCTGCAGCGCATCCTTGCTCAGCGTGGATGTGCTCAGCCTTCAGGGAATACAGAGAAACAGCCTCAGCACCAGCAGGACCCGCCTGCTCCCCAAGTCCACATGGCCACACTCACCCCAGCGTCTGCAGCGTGCAGTTGTGATGGCGGAGCTGCTGCAGCAGCAGCAAGGCCCCAGCTCCCAGTTCAGTGTCAGTCAGGTCCAGGCACTTCAGGCTGTGGCTGCGCCCAAGCCATGCCACCAGGGCCTGGCAGCAGGCACCAGTCAGGCTACAGCTCCCCAGCCTGCAGAGCAAAGGGGAGATCACAGCGTTGAGGGCACGGTGGTGGCACTGCAGCCGCTTGGTGTGCGGAGTGCTGTGTGCCCTTACCGCAGCACCTGCAGTTGGCAGCTGCTGTGCTGGAGCCCCTCACACAGCAGCGTCACGCCGTCGTCCCACAGCCCGGCGCTGAAGGACAGATCCAGCTCCTCCAGGCACGTGCTGGTGCCCAGTGCTACGGTGAGGTCCTGGCAGCAGGCACTGGTGAGGTGGGTGTACCGCAGCCTGCAGGAGAGAGCCTCAGCAGTGCCGGTCCCCCCGTGCCTCCCAGCCACGGTGGGACAGAGGGACACGGCCTCCCTGGAGGATGCTTGGGGACACGCTCCCATGGGGACGCGCAGGGAAGGCGGCGTCCTGGCACTGCTCACCGCAGGACACGCAGGCGGCACTCAGGTTGGCGCAGCCCGGCACAGAGCATCCTCACACCATCATCACCCAGCGCTCCGTCGCCCAGCTCGAAGTGGACCAGGCTGGGGAGTGTGGCCAGCAGTGCCCCCAGTGCCTTACTGTCACCCTCTGTCAGCCCGCACCACTGCAGCCTGCAAGAGGGAGGCACACCTTGCCCCACTGCCCTGCAGCACGCAGGGAGTGCAGCCCCTTACCCTGTGGAGGTGTCCACCCAATGCCTCAGGGCAGGGCCATCCATACCTAAGGCTCTGGAGTAAGCTGCCTGGGTGCCCCAGTGCCTGGCACAGTGGGTACAGAGGTGAGTGCAGCTCCTCCTGCCGCCAGCTCTGCCTAGGAAGAAGGGGATGAGTATGGCCACGTTGTCCCACAGTTCTCACCAAGTAGAGGTAAAATCCTCCACTAAGGGACTAAACCATCAGTGAGGACAGGAGGTGGTGTTTGGATGGAAAGAGGCATTCACAATTCCAGAATGTTCCAGAACTTTGCTTTGCAAGGGAAAAGGGGAAACCTCTGTGGATACAGAGCACAGAGTCAGTACTCACCAGGGAAAACCCTTGGCTGGCTCCTGCCTGCGATGCTGCTGGTGGAAGGAGCAGCTCCGGAGGGTGACACTGAGCAGCCCAGCCCACTGCTTGATGCAGAAGCAAAGAGCCACCTGGTCATACAGCGTCAGCTTGGCGCCCTGCAAGGCTATTCCTGTGAATCTGCCCAACACGCTCTGCACAAAGCTTTCTTCGTTTGTCTCGAATAAAAAGTGGAAAGTGTCCAAATCCTCAACTGTCATCCCTGTACGGGGATGGCAAAGGTCTCTGTGTCTTGTCTGAAGCCACCTCAGCAGATCTTCCCGAGGTCGCAGTGAAATTCTGCACCCAATTCCTTCATCTGCATACTCTACTGACTGGGGGTTCACCAGACCAAACAGGAGCCGCACCGTCACGTTTAAATCCATCCTAAATGTGTGGTAGCTTTCTAACAACATATTCACATCCTTCGCAAGGATCCGTGAGTCACTGAGCATTTCCTCCTGGTCCTCCAGGACGTAAAACATTGCTGCAAAGAACTCCTGGAGGTGCAGGTGGCTGAAGCTGTAGACGTTCCCGTGGTCTGTACCTTTCTCCAAACCTTTCTCATTGAGGAAGAGGGAGAGAAGCTCTGGCTGATTCAAGCCTTGGTCCTCAATTTCCTTCTCCTCAAAGAGGACCTTGTGTTTCCAGATGCCGTCAGCAGCCAAGGAGCAAAGCTTGTGCAGGAACTGCTGCAGGTTCCACCAGGCATTACTGACTCTGTGCTTTGTTAACCAGGAGAGGTAGAACAAGATCATCTGTGTGGTGGTCTTTGAGCATGCAAGAAGATGATTCCTCTTGAACAGCTCTTGCTCAAGGATGGTGCAGACAGTCCAGCTCATGATGGGGATGACACACAAGCTGTAGAGGACCTCATTTCCTCTGGTAAACCTGAAGGCCACATCTGCTTTATTGTCGTTCCCAAAATACCTGTGGAAATACTCCTCCCTTGCAGCTGTTGCAAACCCCAGAATTTCCACATAATATTCACCCTCCAGGCACTGCCTCAGGCTCTGGAGAGCTGTTGGTCTCATGGCAATGAGCACAGAGGACTCAGGGAGGACTTTTCTCTTGAGCAGGCTCAGCAGGGTGGTTTCCAGTGGTTTGGCTTCTGTGGGGTCAGTGCTCAGCTCGTCCTTGGGCTGAGACAAGGGCAATCCCAGGACCTCAAAGCTATCAAAGATGAACAGGATCTTCTCTGGGTTACCCAAAATCCTTCCAGCTGGTGTTCGCTGTTGAGGGCAGCATTTTGAAATCAGGTCCACCATGCTCACTTCTTTGGAAAAGGAGAGCTCCTTGCAGTCTATGCAGAAGACATAGTCAAACTGTGTGCAGAGGGTCCCTTCCACCCAATCCATCATCACCTTCCTGATTGTCATCGTCTTCCCCATGCCAGTGGCACCCACCAGCACTGTGATCCGCTGCAGTTGGCCGTCTTTGCTGGGTTCAAAGAGTGTTTGTGTGGTGACAGTGTCAGAGCTGACATCTCCAGGCTCATCTCCATGCTGATTCCAAGACCTCCTGGCTATGGTCAGGTTGGTGTAGCGGTCGCTCACAGACAGGTTCTCCCCTAGCCAGGAATTCACCTCTCTGTACTGCAGGAACTCTCTGGCCACGTGCTCTCTGTATTTCTGCTTGTACTCTGCACCAGACAGAAGTGGAGTCAGTTCCAAAGCACAGCCATGCTCCTGACACAGCAACAGCACAGGACATTTATTTCAGTGCTCTGCCTCGATATAAAATTCAGTTACGCACTTCCTATGTGCCATCCATTGAGCCCTCTTTCTTCTTCTGGGCCCTACCAGGAATGTCCCCAAGGTGTCCCTTGTGTCTTCCAGCTTAGCAAACATCTGCCAGCTTGGACCTTGTGGTTGCAGTGACTGCTTGTACAGGAACACTGTTGCCCCTTCCAGGCACCCTGGCCTTGTCCCCACAGGCCTTACTCTGCTTGTGGCCTCAGTGTGTTATGGGGCAAGGAAGAAGAGGAACGCTGATAGGATGAGTGGGACACCCTCGCTTTCCAGACTCACCACAAAGCTGAAACCTGCTCTTTTACTGACTTCCCCCTGTCCCCAGCACTCAAAAGCCAAAGGAGATAAAAATTTACCCTGGCTGCTTACCTTTCACCTTCTCATCAAGGATTTTTTCAGCAAGGTGCCTCTGGTTCATCTCCTCAAACAATCCGATGGCAATGTCCATAGCAGCGGCTTCCCCATAGCTGTTGTGCATAAATCTGATGAGTGTGGAAGGATGGGTGAACTCCTCCAGCTCATCCCTGTGAATGTTCCAGCCTTCTTTGCTATCAACGTGTGGCAGCTTCTTCTTGAAGTCTTGGAAGTCTTCCAGTGTGAGACCTTCCAGTGCTTCCAAGAGGACGGTGCTTTCTTCTCCTGCCATTGTGGGATATGGAAAATCACCTGAAAGAAACAAGGGTTAGGAATCAGTGCTCTTTCAATGTTGTTATGAGACATCCCTGAGAATACATAAGAACCAAGAGCAGACAGAGTGGTGTTTGAGGCTCAGTCTCACACCCATTCAGAAAGGGCAGTGAGGGGTATTGGTGTGAACTTCACAGGGACAGAGCTGCTCACAAGGGGGTTGCTGCTGGCTCAGAGATTGAGGAGGAAAAACACTGACACAGAAGGGCAGAAAATCATCGAGGGAAGAAAAACAGGGTGTCACTCAAAGCTAGAAACTGGGAGAAGACTTTACAAGTCAACGCATAATTACAAAGGTGCTGGTGGGATATGATGTCAGGTCCCACCAACCTGTTGCTGGTGAGGCACAGGTGGCTCTGGCAATGAAGCACAAGAACGTTCTGCCCAAAAGCATAACATGGGGAAATTCCCTGGCAGAGATCACACAGGGTTGCTAGCAGTTATGAGCTAGGTTCAGGAGAAAAGGGTAAAATTTAACATGGGATAAGTGGCTTTCAGCAAGGAGGGAGGTGGATAACAGAGGAGAGGGGATGGATGGGAATGGTGATGGTAGGAGTAGAACACCTGAAGAGATGTATTTCTGTACAAGTAATACAAGAAACATTAAAAAGCCATTCTAAAGGGCCAGAGGACAGAGATTAGCAGTAAGAGACAGATTCACAGTACTCTAACAGCCACTCTGCAGGCATAGCAGAAAGATCGGCCCTGGGGAAAATGCAGCGCCCAAGCTGAAGTCAGGCATCTTCTGGTCACGCCTTGAAGAAGCCAAAGCCAAATCTTTGAGGACTGTTTTAAACATTTCTTGACAAATTATAAACCTGTATAATTTTTCACTGTGTCCCATTAGCGAGGCTGATGGGAAATCCTGACAAATGACAATGGAGTGCTGCCAAATAAACGTGTTCACCATGAGAACTGCTCCTATTTTAGCAAGGCAGTGATTATTGCTAAGCTACCAGCAGACAACAAGTGGTTTTCAATTATAGCTCCAACCGTTTCTTTGCCACCCTGCTTGCTGAAGAATCATTTTTCAGGGTTGTTTTTTTTGAAGAGAAGAGATAAAACCCTTCATTGGCAATACTAGGGCTTCCTAATGCACCTGTAGGACACAGGCTCACTTCAGCAACTTGTTCAAATTATTGTCTCCTGAGAATAATGAAAAATAGTCTTAATGGATGCTATGCTAGCTGCCAGAGCAGCAGAATCATATCACAGAACCATAGAATGGTTGGGTTGGAAGGGTCCTTAAAGATCACAGAACCACAGAGTGTTTGGTTTGGAAGGGGTCTTAAGGATCATAGAACCATGGAATGGTTGGGTTGGAAGGGACCTTAAAGATCATTCATTTCCAACCCCTGCTGTGGATCAGGCTGCCCAGCGGAGTGCCGTCTATGTGCGTAGCAGTGGGCATTAATACTAATGGACAGGAGAATTACCATACAGACCTTACAACAATCAGATCTTCTCAGTCCTGCTCTGGCTGACCAAGGTGCATATCACACTGTTGAGAAAGAAACCAGTTGTAATGATCAGGTATGGACGCAGCATACTAATAATAAACCAAAGGCAAGCTTCATCGATGAGAGCTAGACATGACCAAGGACAAATAGTCCTATTATAGAACAGAATAAATAATGTGGAAACTACTGTAATAAAAAACCTCCCACTAGGAGTATAGGGTACTATAAACGTTATTAGGAGAAGAAATATGTAAGCAGAATCCTTTGCATCACCCTGTGGACAGTGATTTTTCTGATAATGGAATAAAATAGGGGAGGTGTGGTTGGAGAAAGGAGGATAGAAAGCACGTAACAGGAGATGAAAATGAGAATTCTTATTAGCTGCGACAGCCCTTGAGGGAGCCCACAGAATCCTGGCATTCAAAAGCTGCATCTACCTGGGCTCCGGACTAAGCACTGGAAAAACATGCTAAAATTATGACAACTTGGTGATGCTGGCAGGTCTGTTCGTGTACAGGAACAGTCTCTGCAGACAACAAGTTGCAGGCGGACCAGCAGCAGAGATGCTGAATTATGATAACCATAATATACTGAAGGGGAAAAATGCTTATAAGTAAATATGACGACTGCAGATTTCACCTGCTATGACATTATTTATTGTAGTTATTGCATGAAGCCTATGGCAAATGTCCAAGGCCCATACAACAGACAAGGTCTCCCTCTGACCTTGAAGGAGCTGCTTTCACCTTGCTGCATCTTGAGCTGAAGCACTGCGTGCTGTGCTGGCACTTGGTTTCCTCCTGCGCTCTCCTGCAATGGATTTTCTGTAGTTTGCTTCAAACATGGACAAGCATCATAGCCCTTACTTACTGATCAAATCCAGCTAAAAGTCCCACAAGAAGTCCCAGGACCTGGCCATGGGGAAATGCAAGGTTTGGCCCCAGTAATGTCCTGTGAGGTGGTTTCAACCTGGGAGGTTTCAGGGAGAAGAGAACAGAGATGCCCCAGCCCCCTAGAATCCAGGACATATAGAGCCCCATGCAACATTTTAGCTTCCTTCCCTGCACTATGCAAAGCATTTCTTGTATGAGAGCATTTCTAACAACATCCTCAGAAATCCTGAGTGCCATGAGCCCCAAAATCCCTTTATTTTTTATTTTTTTACCCCTTTTCTCTACACTCAGAAGCATCTCATATTGCCGGGCTGCCCCTCTCCTGTTCTCTCCCCCCTGCTGCAAGTTGGTGGCTGCAATTGCTGCATGTTCAGTGCTGTGGGGACAGCCCTGAGACACGGAGGTGTCAGACATGCCCCCCCCATCCCCCCCCCCCAACCCTTCCCCTTGGCATCCTGTCCCAGCCCTCCCCTCCGGATTGGAGCACTCTCTGCCCTCCTCCCCTGCTCTCCATCTTCCTGCGGTCTGCAGAGGTGCATTGTGGGAAACTCCCAAGTTTTTTCCACTCCCCCACCCTCCCTTCTTCCTCTGCCACCATCCCTCCTCTCTGCGCAAGAGCCAGCACTGGAGGACAGAGGTAAGGCTGCTGCTTTTCCCCCTGCATACCACTAACCGGGGGGGAGTTTGGAGAGAGGGGAGGGAGATTTTAATACCTGTTAATAAATAACAACATGTCTTAACCCAAAATAGCAAGGATCTCGGCACATGTCCTTCAAGGTCAGGCAGCCCTGGAATAGAGCTGGGAGCTGGGGTGGAGGCTGGGAGAGGGGATGAAGGCAGAAAGCTGGGATGGAGGCTGCAGATCTGGAATGGAGGCAGGGAGATGGGATGGAGCTGGGAAATGGGATGGAAGCTGAAGCCCTGTGATGGAGGCATGGAGCTGAGATGGAGGGAGGACCAGGGATAGAGGCAGGGAGCTGGGATGGAGGCTGCAGCACTGGAAGGCTGTTGCCAGGTTCCCAGCTGTGTTCCTGCTCCTTTCTGCCTGCATCGTGCTATGTTAAATGTCTAATTGCTAGCAGTTCACAGGCAGGAGGCTATGCAGAGCAAGCAGTGCTGGTAATTAATAGCCCTGGCTGATAAATATTTCCTTTTTCCAGGTTAGGAGCTGGGGGTTGTTCTGCTGGGGTGAGGCTATATCTCTGATACCAAATGGATAGCATTTGATATTGTCCCCTGCTTTGTGCTGAAAAGTTGCTTACAAAGAGAAACAGACCAAAACCAAAATCAAGCTCCTCATGGAGAGCTGAGAGGTTTTTCAGCTAGTGTGCCAAATGGGAGGGGGACATCAGATGGGAATGAAATGCATGAGGGGTGTCTGGAGCACTTTGTGCACCTCTTTGTGTAGCTCTTTTTGCATCCATGTGTGCAGAGATGTGTTAGCTTGGTCCCTGCCTGAGGTCTTGGTCCCCACTGAGGAGGGGGGAGAGGATTTTTATGCCATATCCGAGGTCAGCCTGGGAGAACTTTGGTGCTGGGGCCATAGGAAGGTGGTGGCAGCCTCTTCTCCTGGATGGGACTTGGGCAGGATGCTGTCAGGAATGGGAAGATGCAGCTGGGCAGAGCTCCCCGTTCCAAACGGGGACCAACCTCCACATTCTGACCTTCACAGCCACGACCTTCAGCAGCTCCCATCTTTCCAGCCCCTCACCCATGCAGTTGCAGCAGGAAGAAAAATCTAGAATTTCCCCCAACTGCACATATTCATCCCTTGGCTGGCGGGTGGCCACAATTGTGGTGCAGCAGTTCCATCCGTGGTGGGATGCGGGGAGGAAGGATGGATATAGGGCAGCCTTCCTGCACTGGAGACTTCCCAGATCCCCAGAAGGTCACTGCTGAATTACTCCCCATCCACCTGCAGGGGCTCCTCACATTTCAGCTGCAAAGCAACAGTTTTCAGATCTTGCAGAATGGAATCTGCAATCTTTTTGGCCACAGCTGAGATGCAGCAGGGTTGATGCCATGAGAGGCTTCCATCTGAAGGGTCTATCAGGATGCCCGTAAGATGAAGAGAGCTGCCAAATCCGCTGCTGCTTACTGCAGTCCCTGGGGCTATTGTACAGTGTCAGAGATGACCCTTTTTTTTGTTGTTGTTCTTTTTTTCTTTTCTCATCCTATTATTTTTCCTCTTTTTTTTTTTTTCTTTCTTTTTTGCTCGTGTCTGTTGCACTTCAGAGAGAAGTGGGAGCAATGACTGTCAAGATGGGGCTTTAAAAGCAGCATTAGGAGGGTGAATCCTCTCCCCATCTCTTCTCTTGGCACACCGTAAAGGAAATAGAACTGCTAAGCTTGGAGGTACCAAAAGCACTTCTGCATTTGGGGTATTGCTGAGGTTCCTGCTAGGTGTTTGGATGGACACAACAGGGAATTGCTCTTCTGTTCTCTGGGCAGACCCTGAGGGTTTTGGGGGAGGTGGTGGCCTTCATCCTGGAGCAGGCAGCGCTCTGGGAGGATGGCTGAGCAAAGCTGTCCCAGAGAAAGGCTTGGGATCTAATGCCCTGCAGTTTTGAAAGGTAAGGGCTACAGCCTTGTTCCAGTAACGGAGATCTGGAGTGACTTCTCATGCAGTCTCATGGCCTCATGCAGTGACACCATGGAGGCAAAATTCTGTGTCCTGGGTTGTTTCAATGCTGCTTTCCCTTTTCTTGCCATGTTCCAGGGCAGCTGCAAGGCACATGCAGAAGGGTTTGTCTGCACAAGACAGCGAGCCGGTTTATAGCTCTTATTAGGGCTGTTGGAGTTATTTTCACATAGGGTAAGAGTAGGTAACAAAGCAGAACTGTGGCATTAATTTACACAGATCCTGTGAGGCTCAAGGACCGCGGATGTGATGGCTGAGGTTCCAGGTCTTGATGCAGCCACAGGCATGACACAGACACTGCCAGCAGCAATTTGAGGCTGCTGCCTGCTGAAAGCTTCTCAGCTTCTTGATGCTCAAAATTCAAAGGGCTCGTTGGGTGGGAAGCATTTAATCTGGGATGCAAGAAGCAGCGAACAGCACGTTGGGAGAAGGATCCATCAATATTTCATCCCAGGGAAGTGGGTCAGCAGCAGTGAGTGGTGCAGCTCAGTGCTGATGCTTCCAGGCTGTGCTTTGGGAGGGCTGCACAGCCCAGCCCTGGTGCACTGAGCCTGCTAAAGAGCTTCTACAGAATGCGATCCCCATTCTGAATGCATTCACACTGTTTTATTGCATTTGCTGGGTGCTGCAGTCCAAAGTAGAGTGGAGGTGGCTGAAAAGCTCACAGCTACATGACACAAACTCTTTACGTAAAGCTGTTCTGAGATTTATGGCAACACTGAGATGTACTGCATTACCTCATCCGCCACCACAGCACCTCTTGGAGATGGGAAATGGCTTAGTCACCGTATGCTGCCGTCACACTGCCTGGCTGGAGGCATGGCATCTTGCTGCTTTTGATGTGCCTGTTGCCTCAGCAGCACAGACAGGGGCAGAAGGGCTGTCTGCCCTACCAGGACTGGGGAGTTGGAGCACTGGGAAACAAAATGAGCTCTCTGCTTTTTCTTAACATTTCCAAACCACCTTGGTGCACTGGGGGCATTTGCCTATGGGCTATTTCTGGGAGAAGAAACAGCTGTAAGAATGGTCTTGGGCTTCACAACCTTAGAATCATCAAAGTTGGAAAAAACCTCTAATATCAAGTCCAACAACTGACCCATCTCCACCGTGCCCACTGACCAATGTCCCTCAGTGCCACATCTCCATGGTTCTTGAATGCCTCCAGGGATACTGACTCCACCACCCCCCTGGGCAGCCTGTGCCAATGCAGTACCACTCTTTGAGAGGATTTTTTTTCCTACTATTCAACTTGACCCTCCCCTGGCATAACTTGAGGCCATCACCTCTCGTTCTTGTGGTTCCAGCTGTTTTCCCCCTGGCCACCTCAGCCAAGACCTCTTGGTAATGGCAATACTCAACATAACCTTGCTTTCTTCCATTTGAAGATCTAGCATCAGTCAGCTCAGCCTCCAGTACGACATAAATCCCATTTCCACGTTTTTGACATTCAGAGGTCATGTTGGAAGCCAGCAACAGCACTGATCCTCCAGTAGCACCCTGTTTCTAACAGCCTGGTCCCTCAGCTGCCATATATTTGGTACTAAGAACTATGCTGTTTTTGATATTATTTCCTCCCTTTGGGGAAGTCATATAGTTGTAAGTTTTCAGGTGCCTCTCTGAAGTGGCTAAATTCTCATTTCCTTGTTTATGTGCAGTCTGCAATAATGGAACAAAATCTGCAGACTTCAGGCTAAAATTACCTGCTCATGATCTACCAGCTGGTGCAAACAGATGAATCTGTGATGGTAACTAAGTCCTGTGAGCTGGTCTCAGCAGGTGCAAATTGCACCCAGTAAAGGGAAGATTCCTTGGAGAAGAAAGCCACTTTCTGTTCCTTAGAAAGTTGGTTTGGTCTTAAATGATCAAATACAGGTATGGCAGCTGAGACCTACCGAACCTGGCAAATGGATCTGGGAAGCTCTTGAAACCAACTGGTGTTCTGCATCTGTCTTGCACAGTGAAAATTCTTCTCTGTGCTGTTGGACAGTGGGGATGGGCAGGGAGAAGCATTAATGCTTGCCTAGTCCAAGAGACCCATTTAATTCCTTGCCCAAAAGCCAAGACAGCTAACTCACAGTCAGGAGAATGGAGCTTTGGAACTTTGGTATTTATCACACTCTTGTTTATTCTGAAAAAGTGAACTTTTAGGTGATTGCTTTTCCAGACAGGTGAGAAAGACAAAGATCTGAAAGGGAGGTAAAGGAAGGAGAACTGAAGATTTTTAAGGTCTTTTCTGCCAACTCAGGTTCTTTTGGCATGGCCTTGACAGAAGTCAGTAGGTATTCCTGAGGCTGGACTCAACAATCCTTATGGGTCCTTTCCAACTTGGGATATTTTATGATTCCATGTTGTCAGCTGGAGGACACCTGGAGGTTGTGGATGGTCCTTTTTGGCTGCAAGCATGAATTCAGAGGCATAGCCCCATTGTGTAAGCTGAATTGTTTTTTGCTGATACGGTACAAGTATCAGCAAAAGTGTGAGTGTGATGTTTGAAGACCCCGTACAGCTGCGGGGTGCAGCTTCACACTGCATCCTGCACTCAGCTCCTCCTTGCAGATTTTCTCAGCTTTCTTTCTAACTCAAAAGTGTGAGGAGAAGATTATGGGGCACAGGAATGAGGCAGGGAACAGGACCTTCTAAGAGGGATACCTTACAGCAAAGCCAGCAATGACTCATCTGCTCCAATTGGTGCAGAATTGATGCAGCTTTCATCTGCACACACAGAAGACAGATGAATAGATGCACTTGCTAATGTGGTGGGCAGGGAGGGGGGGCTGAAGCAGAAAAGGTGCCCTTCAAGGAGCCAGGGAAACCTGCTCCTTCCCTGTTGGTTTGTCTGGGGCTTGTTGTAATGGGTCTGACTGCACTGACCTTGAGCTGCAGCAAGCAGAACTAGCCAAGGACTTTGATGGGCAGGAATTCAGAGCGCTTTTCTTTTCCTTTTTTTCCTTAATTGCTGGTGTCAAGTTCTCTGCTTCCCCTTCCCAGCCTGGGGGGGAGCTGGTGGGAAACTGTCTGCAAGGGGCAAAGACTGTTAAACAAAGACATAGAATCAGGGAGACAGAGGGAATGAAGTGTGTTTCTCAGAAAACCTCATTCTACAGTGCTACCATCTGTGTGGGAGGCAGAAGGGAACTGGAAGGGGGAGGAATGGGCAGACGTGGAGAGAACAGCTGAGGAGGAATAAATAGATGTGATGAGCTATGGAGAAGAAAGTAAAGGTGGATAGATGGGCCATGAGAGGGAAAACTTTATGTGATGAAATGAATGAGGGAAAGGAAGGAGAAAAAAGGCCCTTCTAAAATGAGGAAATTGCTGTTCCTCTGAGCCTGACTGCTACAGAGTTGCTTGGAAATGAGCAGTGCTGGTGCCCTTGAAAGCATAGGGCTAGAAAGAGGAGAGAAAAATTAGGAAGTCTGGTGGATATTGCCAGCTTTGGGATCAGTTCTGCAGAATGCACTGTACTGCTTTTAGAGCCTGGGTTGGCAGGAAGAAATAAATGCAAAACCTGTGTTCTGCACGTTCACATAGTCCAGCAAGGACTGCAGGGCAAAGCTTCCTAGCAGAGGGAAACTGCTGGCAGAAAGCCTTTCACATGCACACTTAAGAACAGCTGATAGTGAATTTCAATTTAGTTTGGTTTCCAAATATTCTTAAATCTCTGGAATCTGCATAAGGGCAAAAAACAGCAAATATTTAGCAAAGCAGAATAGCTGCACAATGCTAGGGAGTGTGAGCAGCCCAGCTAATTGCCACTGAAGTCACCGTGTAGGTAATTGAATATTTATGATACGATGAATCTGGCTCTCCCTGTCTGAACCTCAAAGTCTGCTCCTATTGTGAGCCTCACTTTCTCTTTGTGGCCTGCGTCATCACTGCACCAGATGTAAAATGAGAATTCCTTCTTCCTCAAACCAGAAGAATAGAGCCTTGCAAATGACCACAGCTGTAGTACATAGGAATATGCCTCTGGATGCACTTAGCATTTCTACTAAGAACATTATGGAATCATAGAATCATTCAGATTGGAGAAGACCTCCAATGTTATAAAGTCCAACCATTAACCCAGCAGTGCTGAGCCTAACATGAAACCACAGCCTTAAACATCGCATATACACATCTTTAACATCTTTAAATGCCTCCAGACTTAGTTATCAGTGTCCTTTGGAGGCAATAGGAAGGAAAAGACAAGGCAGATGTCATTTAGAGAGATATTGCAAAATGAGCAAGGAAAACAACACTCCTAGTCAAGTGCATGTGCTTATCTACAAACACCCAGGCCACGGGGAAGGTCTTAATCTCAGTGAGCATCTGCAATTAGGTTTGTGTGGTACAAGATGCCCAAGTGCATGATAATCTTCAGTGAAGCACGAGGGGTGGTAGTTCGGGTTCCCAAAATGATTTAATATCAAACTCAGTGATGTCAGTAAGTGTTGCTCAGCTGCAGGCAAAGTAGACCCGGCCTATGTAGAGCAGCTAAGTGGGCATTTGGTTGCTGTGTTTTAACTGAGTGAAGAGGTGGTTTGATTCTATTCCCTGGGAGAAGTTTGAGTGAGACTGAATTGAAAATCCAAGGAGAAGGCTAGCAAATATCCTGCTCAATGCTGGTTATAAAACCCTTTGTACAGATTATTTGCCTCTTTTCAATTATTTATTTCAAAACTGGTCAGCTTGGATCACCTGAAGTCACTTGGAGCTTTCAGGCTCCACCTCACTGAATCCTGTTCAGCCACAACCCATCCGCCCTAAAAGAGAAATATGAAGTAGATGAGAAGCCTTCTGGAAGTCTCCACGCCACAAAGCCATCACCCAAATGGGAAATATGTTCTCTGTTCAGGGAAGTATACAGCATACCAGTATCATGGCCAGAAGCATGGTGTACCATGGGAGATACTGATTCCAGTGATTTTGGTGTTGCAGTTCCCCAGGTTAACTCCAGTTCACTGATGCTGGAGGAAATGCTGGCCATAGAACAAGAAATGGTTCCATGGAGAGGAGGAGACAGGGCAGTTTCTCGCACCAAGCAGGAAACTGTTGCCTGGTTTTGCTCTGAACCCAAATCTAGCATTTCTGAGTAGGTCTCCTCCAGACCATCATTTCTGCCTAGGCAGAAATTTAGAACCCATCACCTGTTAGCCTGGTTCCCAGAAGAGGCAACAGTGTGAAGCAGTGATGCAACCCTGGCACCCTCTCCTTGTCCACCATTAAAGGAGAAATCTGTCCTCTGAGCTATTATGG
The DNA here is from genome assembly GCF_019238085.1 of Lagopus leucura. Taxonomy (NCBI): domain Eukaryota; kingdom Metazoa; phylum Chordata; class Aves; order Galliformes; family Phasianidae; genus Lagopus; species Lagopus leucura. The sequence goes on from NW_024962282.1 coordinate 6,081,508, forward strand.
AAGCAATGTCTATCTGGAGAGGTTTTTGATGAGCTTCTCTATTTCTAAACCCAGACAGTGACTGAGCTCATATTTCACTTAGCAGGCATAGAGCCCTTGGCAGCACCTGTATAACCAAGATGTTGTAATCGCAATATAATCAAAAGAGTAAGGCAAAAGCAAACAAGGATCACAAAAGAGAATAAGTAGAAGAGCTTACCCTTGGGTTGAGCTCACTAGAAGATACCAAAAGAGGAGGATCTCCAGAAGAGATCCTTCCCCTCTGGTAGCCAGCTCTTAAATAGGTCCAGGAGGGGTGGAGCCTGGCTCCACCTATTCTGGCAGCACAGGTGAATTGCCTTCACCTGTGCTCCTCTGGCTGACTCAAGGCTCACCTCAGGTGATTAATCAGAGGTTCAGGCCGTGACTCAGCAGTTCCCATACAAGCACCAAAGGTCAGCTGGGAAGCAATGAAGCAGGTGACTCAGATCTGATGGCTTCCTCTTGTTTATTCATCATTTCCCAACTCAAACCTGATGTGGTGCTGATGGCAAGCCTCTCCTTGTCCCCTGTGCTCAGGGAGGTAGCTGGGGAGCTCCATCTCCCATCTCACCCTGCCCAGATGGCTGCCTTAGGTGAACTTGCTGAATTATCTTTAGGCTGCTTTCATCAGTTCCTTGGAAAAAAATGATTCCAGCTCATCTCTGTCAGCAGTATGGGTGATGTTTTGTAGGCAAACCTAGATAACCACTGCAAGGAGACAGGAGCCTGCCACTGAGACGTGGTGGATAGCCTGTCCCTGAAAACATTCGGGGCTGGGCTGGATGGGGCTCTGAGCATCCTGACTGAGCTGTAGATGTCCCCGTTCATTGCAAGGGAGTTGGACTAGATGACCTTTAAAGGTTCCTTCCAACACAAATGATTCACTGGAGTCCATACACCACGCTGCAGCAGCTGAGGTTCTGGCCCTTACCTTGCCTTACAGTAGCTTTGATAATTGAGAACCTAAACCATTTATTATCTCTATGTGGATGGAGATATCACACATTACATTAACCATTTCCTAAACTTCAGATGGGATAGTTCTACAAAACAAAAAGGGCAAGGGTGAGTTATGGTCAGGGACGAGCTGTTGATCTTCTTTCCCACGGAACAACTTGTTCTCCCTTTACCCAGGAGGAAGGCATCAAGGAATTAAAATTTGGTTGGACATGAGTACATCTTGCCACAGATAAAGGACACTGCATACAGCTAGGGATTTATCCTGTAAATGGAGTGTAGCTGCAGCAGACTTCAGTGAAGGTTGGTGTGATGTATTTGGTGTTCTCTCAAGTGCAGGCACTACAGTAGATACTTTGACTACAGCTCACAGCTCTCACAGTTTTGTTCTCCTCTTCAGGCGGGATGCCAGTAGCTCGTTCTATCTTCTTCACCCAGCTCTCATCGCTTTCCTTTCTCTTCCAGGTGCTGTATCATGTCCAGGTAGGACACCACCAGCGTGAACATCATCCCAAGGCGATCATCCCCAGGCACTGAGCTGTCCTGCTCTTGTGGCTCCTATTTCACTCAGGAGCAAGGAAAAGGCAAAGAAGACCTAGGACTGCCTCCCTTGTGCTTGGCGTCCAGACCACCTGCAGCACTCACAGGGATGGATTCCAAGGGTAACATCCGAAGTGGAAACAAACCCGATGCCAAGGCCCCCAGCTCTGGAAAGCCAGAAAAGTCCAGCCCTGGGGCTGCAACGAACGCAGACAAGAAGGATACCCCCAAAGAACAGCCTAATCCTGCCACTGCTCCCAAGAAGGCGGGCAGCGATGCTGCTGTTGTGAACAACCACAGCAACCTGAAACCCAGTGCAGCTGCCACGGAGACACAAGAGGCCACTGGCCAGTCCCCTGACTCTGACCACAAGGGAAATGGCTCCGAGGAGTCACCGGGCAGCATCTTCGACAACATGAAGCCCTTGATCATCGTTGGAGGAATGGCGGTGGCGGCGCTGGCGGTGATTGTGGGAGTGGCGTTCCTCGCCCGGAAAAAATGAAGACCGAGACAGGGTGGGCTGAGAAACCCAGCCTGGCTGTACAGCTCCTTTTGAGACAAATGCATGCACACAAATTCTATACATATCTATATAGAGAGAGCGAGCTAGATAGGTCAATGTCAAACACCAACTGCAACTCCAAGGGTCTTGTTCAAGACCACTGTGCCAGTTTGACCCGATGTGGGTAACTCCATGCACTCAGTGTGTTCTTTTCATGTAATATACCTTGGCTTATACCACTGTGTATAGATTACAGCTTCTCCTGATTGGTGTAAATGACGGTGTCCCCTCCCCTCCCCTGCTGTCCTCCCTGGGAGCCACCCCCACTTCTCCTGCAGTCCCCTGTTTTCAAGTCCAAAGTGTTCTTCATCCCATCCAGAGTCCCTGCTTTGTGTTTTGGTTTTTCTGTTCAGTTTGTTTTGAGCGAAGAGATGGAGCCTAGTGAGAAGACCCAGTTCACTTGTCCCTATGTGTGGGGCAAAGTGTGGTTTCTTTGTGTTAATTTCTTGGGGCTTTGGATAAGTCTGTTCAGCTGGTATTTTTCCACTGAAGCTATGGCCTTTCTGTACATGAGAAGGTAGGGAAAAAGGGAAACACAGGCTGGTTTCAGGGGTGGACAGGAGCTGGGACCCCATGAAAAATAACACTGACCTGCATCATGCCAGGCAAACCCTGATCAAGGTCACTGGAAAGATCCATCTGTCCTAGAGTGATTCCTCGCCTCTGACAGTAGCAGGGATTTGTGACTCCTCCACATCTTGGAAATGGAAACAAATTCCCAGCACTGGGGAGCAGCCTGGTTTTACTGGTGAGTACCTCAGGTCTAAAGCCAGACCTTCTAAGAAGGAAAAGGAAGGCAGGCAATGAGAGGATTCGGGGCCGTGGCAGATGCCCTTCCCTGACACCAAGAAGTGGGTCACTTTATCTTGCACTGTCTTTTTCACTTGGGTCAGAGCTCAGATGATGTCAGAGATTAGATGAGGTCAGACCACAGACTCCCTGGAGCTCAAAGAAGTTGCAGCCAATGGGGTTTTTGAGTGATACTTAGAAAGACCACGAGATGGTGAGGTGAGTTCAGTAGAAATCAGTTGAAGAGCCATTGTGATGTGTTTTTGAGCCTAGATGTGCACATTCAGTGTGTACTAGGCCAGAGAAAGGCATGTGTTCCCTGGGTGCTGTCTTTGCAGTACCAGCTTCCGGCAGAATTACTAGATAGGATGGCAGATGTGTATGACCCTGGTAATTCTCTTGGCTCATGTCTCCTTAATTTACCTCCAAATTTGTTTGGCTGAACGCATACAGCTTCTTCAGACAAAAAGCCTTTTCAATATAGCATGGCCACTCCTATGGTCACCCTCTTTTCCCCAAGGCTCATGAAATATTCCCAAGGCACAGAACCTCTGGGAGTATCAGATGCTGTCTTCTGATGAATGACAGGCTGCTTTCAGCATGAGTTTAATGTCTACCTCTACCTTCACCAGGACAGAGAGGAGATGTATATGTTGAGTTCACAGTGGTTTTGGAAAGAGTGCTAACAGCCCAGGAGAAATCCTGGTGGTTCAAAGCACTCCTTCCTTGTATTGTGGATATGTCTTCAAGCAGCAGTGTGTCACAGCCTGGAGAATTTTGGGGGATTGAACAGAAGGGTCTGTGGCTGGGTGCCTCATCACTTCTGTCTAAAGAATGGATTTCCCCTCATCCTGCTTTGCAGTTCAGTCATTCACTTTTGGAGGGGGGGGGAAAGGGTGAAGTAAGGGTAAAAACAGCAGAGGAGTATGAATTGGGAAAGTAGAGATGTGAGGCACAAAGTAACTCAGAAGCAGTCCTAGCACAGAACCTTTGCAGAAACTGTAGCAGGGCTTTGCAAGAGGATGCAATGGGGCTGTTGCATCTCCCTGCCTGCATCTCATCCAAGAGCTTGGGGTGATGCAGAGCACCCAGACTTTGGCAGTGCCCTTGGCATGTCCTTATGTGCAAGCCAGAAGCAAAAGGCGGCGCAGTCCAGCCAGGAACCTCATCTATGTTACTGCCCACTGGGTACAGAGTAACATATCCAAACCAGTGGTGTTTGGATACAGGGATGGATATTCCTGTGCTCTGCTTCCTTTCGAAAAAAGCTTTTGGCTGTACGGACTCTTCTTGTACCGCTTATGAGGAAGGGAAGTTGGCCACCCCTGTTCTGATTCATGTTTTACCAAAGCAGGGTTGGTGATTTTCAGACTAATGCCTCTATTTTCAACTCCTGCCTTTAAGAGATGTTCCCACCAGTCCTGTCTTCTCCTGACATGGGATATTTTTAGCAGTGTGTGACACTACAGATGCAGCATTTATCTACTCTGCACTGATCAGCATAGATCGATGCGGGGGAGAGGGGGGAAATGCCTGCCTCATTTGAGTATCTTATTATTTTATTTCTGAAGTGTTTTCATTTTCTGTGCTTAAAGTTTGGCAACAGAAAAAGGAAAAACAATTCTCAGCCAACGTGGGCCTTAACCATTCCTGTTTGCATCTGACTCCTCCTTGCCCTTAGGGCATGTGTGTGAAAGGCCAGTAACCCCATCCAGAAACACCCCACAGGGGCGGTGCCGGGACAGCAGCTCATGTTCTGGGTACAAAACCACATGCAGCCCTCCCCAGGCAGGGACTGTAATTGTCCTGTCCATAAGAGATCTTCTGCTTACTGCCATAACTTAACACTGCTGTCCAGACCTATCATCTGGAGCCCCCCTCTTTGGTTCGATTTGAGAAACACCTCTTTACGTGTGCATGTGAGTGTGTCTGTACCACCACCCTGCCTTGAAGAATATTCTGTGTTCGTCTGTATATTTACATATCTATACAACCGCAGTAAAGTCACATTCCTTGTAGGGAAAACCAAAACAAAATCTGGAGGTGACACTTCATTTGCTCCCCTGCATTCTCACAGAGTGTTCATGGTGTCTTTTTTGTGCCATGCATCACACCACGCAGCACCCACGTTTCTTTGGTCCTGGTTTCTGCTCAGTGCAAAGAATGTATGGCTGGTGAACTGCTGAATGTATCATATGCCCATTTTGCTAAAAGCTCAAAACTACTGTTCCTCTCCCTGGATAGTCGTGTGGGCTACTCGCTTGAAGTTAAGGTACTTTTAGACTATATTGAACTGTATGGACTGTGTAGCACTTGTCAAAGTGTGGGTCTAGCGTTGGCTTGAGTCAGGCAGATGAAGCGTAGATGCCACACGAGCTCCCAGTGCTGGGACCACGCACTTGCAAGTGACCTCCTCTTAGCAAACACCTCCCGTTCTGCCTTAACGTGCCCGGCTGTGCGGTGGTTTCATTCTGAGTGAAAATGTCCAGTGAGAAGTAGGCTGAGGAGAGCAAATTCCTCTCTCTCAGCATCGAAGCGAGATTGAACTCAAAGCTGTCAAGAAGCCGAAGGCTTAAATGACTGAACTCGCTGTGCTAAATAAATAGTTGTCTTTTCTCGTACTGAGCACATGCTGTTATTTGCTTGATGTTATTCTTTGTGTGGCGTTTGTGACATGAAGTCCTTCTAGTGATATCTCCATGGGGAGAATGAACTAATGGTTAAAACTAATAAGGTTCTGCACTTGGGTTTTGAAGAGATCTAGATTGCTAGTTTACTCTTTTGATAAAGTCTAAATTAGAAGTTTGACTTCACAGACTTTGCAGCATATCACTAAAAGTATAGATTCAATTACTGTACCCGATCCATAAGTTTTGGTTGGATTCAAAGAAGTTATATACTCTCTTGGGCAACTTTTTAGAAGGTTTTTGATGCTTCTATCTTTCAGAAAGATGGAAGAGGTTACAGGTCTGCTTTCACTTTCCGCTGGCTTAATAGGCTGTGGTAAGTCCTGCTACCCCCCAGCAGCTTTGCAGCAGGATGCAAACAAACCTGTGAAGAAAAGGATAACATAGCAGCACTTTCAGGATGACAAGCACTGCACAGATGCTTGCCCTGGGGCACTTCCCAGCCCCACTTGGTTTAGTGACAAATTGAAAATGGATTGGTGTCTTTGTAGGATCAAAGGTTAGCAGCTGAGCCACAGGCTGCTGGAAACAAAGGGGATTTTTCCATCAATTTCACATGCTGTGATCAGGCATTGGGGTCTTACTGGCACCAGGGACATGACAGCGGGTCACTGGAAGATTCAAAGGCATTTCAGTGTCATGTTTGCACAAAATTGGCAAAAAAGCTTCTTATTCCTCTGCTGAGTATAAGGGAAGTGTTTATCTGCACAACCATGCCTACATGGACAGTGATATTTGCCAATAGCCATCAGAATAACTTTAAAAACCAACAAACAAAAAAACTCTCTGGTGAGAGATGATTCCTGCTTAAAATTCCCCTCCTTTCTTGGAAATGCCATGAGGGTTCAGAAATCTGCCTTGTTCTAACTATTCTTAGAACTGGTTGAAAATAGCAATCCTGAAGATTTGTGAGAAAGAAAATGTTCTTCAAGAAACAAACCAAACAATGGAGGCAATGAAAAGAGTACCTGAAGAGTGAAATTCCAGGAATTGCAATCAGTTCTGCAGAGAGCTTTGGGTCAGTGTTGCTGAGGAGGGGTGAGAACCAGGTCAGAGCAAAAAGCATGGCATCGTTATTTCAGCACCTTTTAATTTTTATACCCTATCCACTTCTTTGGGGCCAGGGCACGCTGTCCCACCCACATACGTCAGGATGCAAGCTGTGTGCTACAAAGAAATCAGAAGAGGGCAACGTGAGCAGTGTCTGCCTCATTTAGTGGATTAAATATTGCTGCTCTTGTTACAGCCCGTAATCTATCCCAAAGTGCTTCATGTACTACAGTAACCATTTTTGGCATTTATTTGTCCATTGTCTCCTGCTTCCATTTCAACTGGAAATGAGTACTATTGCAAAGTTTATCTTTCTGAAGTGTTGATCATTAATGAGAAGCTATTTTTAAGTGCGAGGAACATAGAATAAGGTTAGTAAGGTTAACGCCAGCCTTAGCTGTCAAAAACAGGATAGAGAGTGCTTAATCTAAGTCCATCCTACCAAATGCAGCTGTCCAGAACATAGCTGCCATTCAGCTAGACTATGATAGCTTGAATTTAGCAGCCCAGATGATGATACAAGGTGCTGCTGAGGGGACAGCAATTTATCTGAGTCACTGGCTTAGGAGCATGCCACACGTGCCATTCAGCTCTGTTCCAACATAATTTTTTAGCCTTTTATTGCTTCTTGCATTATTTAGCTCAGATCACATTACCTCGATTGGCCCTGAGGAGTTAAACCTGTTGAGTAAAGGATTCTTCATGATGAAGACTTTCTTCCTTTTAGTTCATCACTCCAGCCATGTGACCTACTTTCCTTTTAAAAGCCTGGATTCTTAGGTTGGTCACACTAGGCTTTCATGGCTCCATTGGTTTCTAGAAATTTGGTTCATTGCTTGTTCTTTACTGCTGCTTCACTTACTGAACTGTATTCCCAGGCAACTCTGCAGATGTGACCTCTCCACAGAGAGGCAGAAGCCCTGCCCCAGTGCAGAGGCAGATTTTGGGCAGCCTCACCTAACAGATACAGCCAAAGTTCAGCCTCTCTGCACCTAGAGGGAATGCAGAGACTGTGTGGTGCAGTGGGAAATACCAAGTATTCATTTATCCCGGTTGCTAAAGCTGTGGGGTTTGAAATGCAAGATGCTTGCCTGCCACAGGAGCTCAGTAGAGAAGAAAACCGTTGCTGGAAGGTCACATTCTTGTCCTTACTCAGAGAAAAGCTGTATGGCTGCAAGCTCTTCCTGGGACTGGAGACCCAGGAGCTGCCTGCCAGTTGGATGTGAGGGTATTCAGGCTATTGGAGAGATGCTAATGCAGCGTATGCAAACACTACACCTGGCTGAAGCTAGGAATGCTCTGGTACTCTACATATTGGAGCACCAGAAATACAGGCAGAGAGCTGGCTCTCAGCTGAAGTCAAGGTTCTGCATTTTTGCTGGCCTTGCAGAGTCAGACCATATGTAGGTAATGCACTGCAGCCCTCATCCTCTACAAGCTGCAGGACTGAGGACACAGAAGACTGCAGGAATGTTTCTGTTTGACTGGGCTGCTCGAGTTTTATGAAGTTACACGAGACGGCGGGACCTGGAAAATTCACATCATTCAACAAAACCATACTAAAAAGCTAGCACTCAGTGCATGCAGAAAAGATCACAGTAATTGGTTTTCAAATGCATGAGTTTGGCTCTACCCCGCACTCTCATTCTGCTGGCTGCTTTGTAAAGACTTGATCTCTTCCAACCAAAATGATTCCAAGTGTTTGCTCTGTTTGGACACTGACAAGCAGTGTGTAGGGAGACACATTCTCTGCTCCTGGAGGCTGTGCTCTTCGGATTAAATAGATCTTTTTTGCTGAAAAATATAATTTGGATTAAATAGGATTTAGACCAGCAGCATTGGGCTATGTTACTCTTGCTCTCATTATTTTTTTCCAGTTGTTACCAGCTTGAAATTCCCAGACTACTCCATTCTAGTTTTTAATTTCTCATAATGCAAATCTGCAGTGCAGGATCCGAAGAATAAAGTTATTGTTTCCTTCTGTCCATGCATGATGATGCTCCAGTACCAAAACTCCCAGCAGGAAGAGAGGACTCTTTAATCAACCCCGCAACCGTAAAGACCTGCATTGTATCCCTGGTTTTGCCTCATCAGCTTCAAGCAGCCAAGTTTCTGGGACAATGTGATAAGAACAAGGTGCCATACAGTTTGTTTCAAAAACAGCAACAACAAATGAATCATTTGGCTTTATCCAGTTTTGAGCAGCCCTTCTTCAGCCTGATGCCTTTTTCTGAGTCACTGGTTATAACCCTTTCAGTCCAAATCTTTAAAAGGTGTAACCTCAATTCTCCAGTACAAACCAGCTTCCTTCTAGTAGTAGGTGCAGGTTGCTTATAAACTTGTAGAGAAACTAAAATTGTAGAAAGGGAACTCGAAGGTCCGATTACAGGGGATTTCTTTTCTTCTTTTCAGTTTGCTTTTATTCTGTTACTTCGCAGGGACTGACTCAAAGCCCCTGGAAGTCAGATGGGAAGCTGAACCACTAGCAGCAGGGAAATGCCTGCTGTGACATCCGTGGGTTTTGCATCAGCCCCTGGATGCGTTTTCCAGTTGATAATAATTTTCAGAGTGACATTTTGTCACTCTGCAGACCTGCTTGTCACTTACACATATTTACTTGTGTTCAACATACAGGTTTGGGTTGATTTTTATTTATTTATTTTTTTTAATTTCAGAAACAGTATGCTGCTAGATACATTTCCTGGAGGGAAATGGACACCTACCTACACACAAAGCTATAGAGCTAATTTATACCTTGTTGAATTTATAACCTTGTCTATGCTTCTATGGACACTTTGTATGGGCTGCAGCTCAAATCCTAAAATAGTCAAGAATTTTTCCTTTCCCATATAGTATTCTATTTACTTTGACTTAAAAAAAAAAAAAAAAAGCGTATAAATGCAATAATGCAGGTAGACTAGAAATACTAGATTGAAAATTAAAGTAGTTTAGCTTGTCCCGTTGTGACTGACAGTGTTGTACGACACCCAACGCTGTATCCTAACATTTACCAGGCTTTCTACATAGCTGAATCTAGTATTAGCTTTGAAAACCCATTGTATGAGTGGTGGGTGGATGGGCTGGAAATGTGTACTCTCTACACACTGTATGTTACTCACATTAGAAGCTGTATGGCCACTCCATATGCTGTGAAACTGTAAATGATTCCCAATACACCTGTAACTCTTACAAGGATTGTGAGAAATAAACTATATATAGAGATATATATACAGATATAGATATATTGTATAATTCCTCCTGTGAGCATCTTTGTTTATGCGGGTACGCGAGTGAAAATACCTCCCTTCCTCTCACTCCTCAGTCACGGTCATGTTTTCTGAAGGCAAGGATCAGAGATCCCAGTAAGAACCATAGCAAAATGAAATCCCTGCCCAGAATAAACTCCAGCCTACCTGAGGAAAACAGGCCAAGGAAGATTATTATTATTATTATTCCCAGATAGGGGATGAACTGTAGAATAGCTGAATGACTTATCCAGAGCCATCCAGGCAACACCTTCTGATCCCAGAGATCCCCGTTCTGCTGGCTGGTTTGTCTGAATCGGAATCCTGTCTCTGGGGAACTGGGATGGGCAGATGCCTGCTCTTCCAGCTAGTGAGTGTGAAGCTTAATGTTCCTTGAGCCAGTGGGGAAGGGGTGAGCATCTGGAAGGGTAGAAACCTCTCCTGCCCTCCATGGGCTGCTCAAAAGCACTGATGCAGGGGGAAATGCATCTTCCTTCCAGAGAGAGGCCCTTGTAGCAGAAATGGGTGTGCAGACATGATATCATCCTTCCTGTCTTTCCTTTACCTTTATCCTTCCTTATTAAAAAAAAATTTAAATGCATGTAAAGCAAGGCTATGTTTGCAACTATCCTAAGCTACAAACTGCTCTTCCCCTCTCTTTTCATTTCTAGCCATCATTCAGCCCAAAAGGACATGATACAAAATCACCGCACTCCTGAGAAATGCTGTGGTTATGTTGTACCACACCAGATTCAAAGAGGAAGCACTCAGCCAACTCAACACAACTGCAACATCCAGGCTTTACTAAAGCAAACTGAGAGAAGTAGCAAATATTTTTTATCATCCTTGTGATTCTACAGCAGTGCTAGCTGCTTGCTAACCTCCCACATTCAGCAGAGTCCTCACTGCAAGAGAAATGAACAGAAGAGCTTTTACAAAACCTCTCTGCATGTGCAAAGCAGAGACACTGGCACTGGAAGATCGAGAGTTGAGGTCACCCTATAATTTAATTTCTAAGGAATTGGGGCTCTCATACGCTTCTTCTTTTTTTTTTTTTCTTTCTGTATGTTCTCACCTTAAATCACTGCCAGGTGCACTCATGCTTTATATTTTTGGGCAGTCTAGGGAGGATAGGAAGAGCTGGTGGAGCAGAACTTGACACAATGGTTTGCTTTCTGCTCTTGCATTTACAAAATAAATTAAAATGGATTCACAGGTAAGGAAGTAGGACTACAAATCCAAAGCTCAGTACCACAAGGACTGAAGCTGCTGGAGGAGCACCACGTTCCCTGCAAGGTGGATACAGAGAATAAGGCAGTTTGTTTGGAGTTTAATCATTTTCTGGGAGCTCAGATTGAAAAGACAGGAGTGTCCAGGCGCCTCCATGTGTAACACAGTTGTGGGTTTGGAACACTTCTTGAGAAAAAACGAGGTTGGCAGACAGACAGCATGAGGTATGAGCTGCCTTTCCTATAGGAAACCAGGCTGGAAATCAGGTCCCTTCCAAAAATCGCACAGAAGTAGCAGCAGAATTGTCTTCTTTTCATTTTATAACCTATCATTTTGTGACAGTTTCTTCGTAACACACTCACAACCATCAAGACGCAGACCAATGAAATTAACAGAGATGGAAAACGCAAATCCAGGGTTTACAGAAACCATACCACCATGTAACCAAGAGCAGCAATGCCTGCAATAAATGTTATCCTTGAGGAACGTTACTAAAATCCCAGACTGAACACAGAGAAGACGAATCAGAAGACACGTGAAGGACGGGATGGGAAGGACACTTTCTGGGAGGTTTGGATGGGTTTATTAATCTCACGACATAGGGCTCCACTGAGAGGCTCTGGTTCAGATGAAGAGGGATTTGGGGAGAAAGGTGGAAACCCAACACAGCAGCCACTGGTCTGGGCGCTGAATATTAGGCGATACATTGACATTACACTGTTTTTTCGTTCGCAACATGCTATCGCTGGCATAGGGAGGTCGTCGGTGCAAGCACTCAGCGTTTCAGCCCAACAGATTTGAAGAGGGCGGGATATAAAACCGGCATAAAAAGCCAAATATCAACATAAAATCCGATGAGGAAAGACAGAGCCTACGGAAGGGTACCTGAGCACGGCGGCCACTACACATCAAGGCGCATGCGGATGGGGTAGCACCGACGGGTTTAAAGGAAGGCAGCGCAGAGCAACCTATCATGGCGGCTGCCCTCAGTTTTCCCGCCCAAGGGTCGCGGCGCGCGGCTCTCCGCCTGCCCCGAGTGCGCATGCGCGGCTGCATGAGGCGCCGGCTCCGCGCACCACCGCCCGTCCCTGCCATGTCGGAGCGGCTCGGCAAACCCACCTGCCTCCTCGTTGCCAGCGCTGCCGCCGCGGGTGAGCCGCTCTGGGGGCAGCCCCGAGTCGCCCAACGCTCTCCACCCTCCCTCCCGGCCCGGCTGTGCGAGTTGCTCCGGCCCCTTTTCCTGTCAGACCGGCTCCTCCCCTCCGCGGTGCGCGGCCCTATGGTGTTCGTGTGGTCCCGCTTCCCGCGCGGGGCCTTGAATTAACATTCTGACGATCTCCTGAGCTTTTAAATGACCTGAGGTAGGTAAAATCCCGGCTGGCGGTACAATGCAGCTGTTGGGCTCTGTTTTCCAGGGGTGTCAGCCCAGTCCTTCCTGCAGTGTTTCACGCTGAGCAGCTCTGCCTTCAACCTGCAAGTTGCCACTCCCGGGGTGAGTAAGAACTGGAATTGTGATTTCAGGCTAAATCCCTGGTATGTGTGAGCTTACTGTCTGCATGCACCCTGGGAGAGCTGCGGGTGCAATTTGGGCAGTATGGTGTTGCCCATCAGGTTGTATCAGCATGCATGCTGCCAGTATGGCTTGCAAGGGATGAGGTAAAGAGAGGCAGGGCCCAAGGAGCCTGCCACTCTGTTATATGAGGTGCGGGGAAGGTCCTGCTGAGATGGACCAGTTGTAAAACTGGGTACTGTGTAAGGTAGAGGAGCAGGAGAGGCACCTGAAGCCTGTCTGCTGCTTGGTGGCAGCAGGGAGGGGGCCAGAGGCTGGCACTGTTCCCTCTCTGCTGCTGCAGCAGAGTCTGGTAGAGTTGGAACAGTGGGCAGTGGCTTTCTTAAGATGATTGACTGGTGGGGACCCATGGGTGCCACTGCCTGGACAGGTGCTAGCAAGCGCCTCTCTTCCCCAGCAGCTGTTTCCTGCATGAGCTGGGTGCTTGCACTGCTCCTCAGGTGGCTCTTGTTCAGATATCACCCTGCAGAGCAGGGGCAGCCATAGAATCATAGGCCTGCTATGTGCAGGGCTGCCAACCACCAGACCAGGCTGCACAGAGCCACATCCAGCCTGGCCTTGAATGCTTCCAGGGTTGGGCATGCACAACCTCCTTGGGCAACCTGTTCCAATGTGTAAATGTCTGTGTCTCATTGCTTCAGGCCAGCTGTTCACTTGAAGTATTCAAGCAGTTGTGGATAATCTCTCTTGAAGCATGGGTAGCAGTAGAAAAGTAACTAAAAAAAAATACAAAGGAAAAGAGTTAGTTGTTCTCGGTTTGAGACTGAGACAGCAAGACACAGGAACAAAGATGAACAGACAACCATGTTGCTAGAGACAAACATGGTTATTAAATAAGTCTATCAGTCAGATTAATCCTACAGTTTAGGCTGACTAAAACAAGATGTGTTGGAAATAGTTAAAATAAATAGACTCATCATATCCTGATTTACTTTTCTTTCTATTCCTTGAGTTCAAACTTGGATAGAAGCCAAACTTATTTTATCCATATTTATACTACTCAGCAATGCCACCTCTAAAATACCTTGAAACAGCCAGAGAAAGAAGTGAAGATCAGAACATCTGCTGTCATTCTCATCTCCTCTATTACTGCTTATTTTATTGGAACCTTCATCCCTTCTGCCAGAATATGGTGGGAGTTGGTTTGTGAATTGAGCAACTGGTGTACCTTTCTATGAGCTTCTTTCTCTACCAGAAATCAGTTTCCCAAGCAACATTAACAAAAGCAAATAGCAATATTTTCTCAGTTTGTCACCATGTTTTGCAGATGCTCCTTGACTTCAGTAGCACAGTTCTGCAAGGAAATAGCTGTGTATGTGAGTGCTCAGCAGTCTCCCAAAGACTGCTTTGTAGGTCCAACCAGAAAAAGACACTACATCCATTTTGCTGATGGCATAAACAGGAGATGTTTATGATTCCTGTGCTTTTACTTGAAAACATCAGGATGTGAGCTAACAAAATCAGCTACATGCTTTGTGCCTTCTAAATCACACCCTTCTCTATAAGATCATGCGCTTAATCTGTAAAGGCAAAGTTTGATGTAGAGATGTTGTCTAGATGCAAGATTTGAGTGTATCCTGAGTTTGAAGGTATCGCTAAATTGGAGGAGCTGTTGACTGTCTCAAGGGTAGAAAAGCCTTGCAGAGGGATCTTTGACAAATGTGAGGGCTGGGCAGTAACTGAGCGTGTCAAGTTAAGAGCAGGTGCCAAATTCTGCACCTGAGCTGCAGCAATCCAGGACATACATAGAGTCCTGGGGACAAGAGGCAGGAGAGCAGCCCCATAGAAAGGGATCTGGAGGTTCTTGCTGATGGCAACCTGAAGCTGAGTCAGCAGTGTTCCCTGGCAGCCCAAGGGGCCAAACCATACCCTGAGGTGATGCATCAGGCCCAGCACTGCCAGCTAGGCAAGGGAAGAGATTATCCTGCTCTTTGTTGGTGTGGTTTCACCTCGAACCCTGTGTGACATAGACAGTGGTATGGAGTGTACTTTCAGCACTTTGCTGATGGCACTGAGCTGTGTGGTGCAACTGATACAATGAAAGGAAGCAGTGCCATCCAGAGGGACAGGTTGTATCCTGGGCTGCATCAACAGAGGGGTGGCCAGCAGGGCAAGAGTGTTGTTTGTCCTCCTCTGCTTTGCCCTTGTTAGGCCCCATCTGGATTTCTGTGTGCAGATCTGGGGCCCCCAGCACAAGGGAAATGTGGAGTTGTAGCAGATCCAGAAGAGGCTATGAGCATGCTCAGAGGGCTGGAACACCTCTCCAATGAGGAAAGTTTGAGGGAGAGCTGAGCTTCTTCAGTCTGGAGAAGGGAAGGCTCTAGGGAGACCTTATTGCAGCACAGGTAGGTAGTGATAGGACAAGGGGGAAGATTTTAAAGTAAAAGGGGAGATTTTGTAAAGTAAAAGATTAGATGTGGAGAAGAAATTCTTTGCTCAGAGTATGGTGAGGCACTGGCACAGGCTGCCAGAAGAAGCTGGAGGTGCCTATTCCTGAAGCATCTCGAAATCTCCCGTGCTTGTCCTTCAGGAAATGTAGTAGAAACCTGTGTGCTGATGCTAACTGTAGCTTGCAAACCTTTTTTCCACTAGGGCAAGTCGATTGATTTTGTGGATGTGAATGAGAGCAACATGCGCTGGATACAGGACTTCCGTATGAAGTCATATGCAAGCCCTGCCAAGCTGGAGTCAATTGATGGTAAGGTGTCACTTCCATTTATCAGGGAAACAGATTCTTCTTCGTGTTGTGCTTTTAGAGAAGAAGGGTACAGAAAAGGCATGAAAGCTTTTGTTTTAAGTGGAAGCCATAGCAACCGCGTTTATCTTCCTTCTTACTACTATGTCATATTTTAGCAAAATGCTTATTAAGAAAATTACTATCTGAAGTAGCAGACAGAGCTTTTAAGCTTTGTCTATGTAAGAAACATCTCATTAAAAATGTGTCCTAGGACAAAGAACTCCTACCTCCTCTTCTATTCCACATAGATCATTCAGTTTCCTTAGTTCTTTCAGTCTATGAAGCTTTTGAACAACTTATACACTGTTGTCTGAAGTTTATTGAATCTGAAATGAATTTATGGTCAGGTGGTTTTTTAGTTAAGTTACTTTTTTTCCTCTATACTAGGTGCTAGATACCATGCACTGCTGATTCCAAACTGCCCAGGGGCTACGACTGATCTTGCAAACAGTGGGTACCTGGCAAAGATATTGCAGCACTTCTGCACAGAGAACAGTAAGTGAACATCGTCTCATAGGGAAGTCCTAATTCCCTGGCATGTACTGGAAATGTAATACAGCACAGAAGAAGCAGTCTAGGGGTTTCTAGAATGTGTGGAAGATAATTTAATGATGCAGTTGATAAGAGAGCATACCGGGGAGGTGCCTCATAGATGTGATGTTCACAAACAGGGAAGGACTGCTGGGAGATGCAGAGGTTAGGAACTGTCTTGAGCAGTGCAACCATGAGATGTTAGATTTTCTTGGTGAAGTCAGGAGGGAAACTCAGCAAAACTGCTGCCTTGGACTTCTGGAGGGGCAGACTTTGAATTGTTCAGGACACTGGGGGGGAGAGGAGGGAGTCTCTTGGGATTCAGTCCTGAAAGTTAAAAGGGGTCCAAGAAGGTTGGTCACTCTTAACAAAGGAAGTGTTAAAGGCACAGGAGCAGGATGTCCCCTGTGCCACAAGATGAGCTGGTGGGGAAGAAGGCTGATGTGGATGAAAAGGGAACTGAAGCTCCAGGAGCAGAAGTCTGACCTCCTGTGGAAGAAGAGATGGGCAACCTGGGGAGAGTACAAAGAAATTGTTAGGATATGCAGGGAGAAAATTAGAAAGGCAGAAGCCCAGCTTGAACTCAACAAGGTCACTGTAATAAAGGGCAACAAAAACTTAAATGAATATATTAGCAATAAGAGGAGGGCTAACGAGAATCTTCATCCTTTAGTAGGTGCAGCAGGGAACGTGACTGCTGAAGATAAGGAAAATGCTGGGGTTCTCAGTGCTTTCTCTACATCTGCCTTTAAAAGTCAGATCAGTTATTCTCAGGGTACTCTACCCCCTAACCTGGAAGTGTGGGATGGGCAGCAGAATAATTGTTTCCACCTGAATCATGGGGGGGTTTAAAGACCTACTGTCCCACCTGGACTGCTGCAAGTTCATGGATTGAGATGGGATCCATCTGAGGGTGCCGAGGGAGCTGGTGAAGTTGATTGCTAAGCTGCTTTCCACCATCTATCAGCATTCCTGGAGAGGTCTTGGGGGTTTGAATGCTTGCCAACATGACTCCCATCTACAGGAAGGCTTGTATGGAGGATCTAGGAAACTACAGGCCTGTCTGCCTGACCTCAGTGCCAGGAGAGGTTATGGAGCAGATCATCTTGAATGAGATCCCACAGCATGTGTGGGACAGCCAGGAGATCAGGCCCAGTCAGCATGAGTATATGAAAGGCAGGTCCTGCTTGACCAATACGGTCTCCTATGAGTGGGTGAACTGCCTTGTTGATGTGGGCTACCTAGAATTTGGCAAAGCCTTTGACTCTGTCTCCCACAGTGTTCTCCTGGAAAAGCTGGCAGCCCATGGTTTGGACAAGTGCACTCTTTGCTGGGTAAAGAACTGGCTGGATGACTGGGCCCGGAGGGCAGATGTTATGGAATGAAGTCCTACTGGCAACTGGGCATGAGTGGTGTTCCCCAGGGGTCAGTACAGGGACTCATCCTGTTTAATGTTTATTGATGATCTGGATGAGGGAATTGAGGTGTGCTGTCAGTAAGTTTATAGATGACTTGAAACTGGGAGGAAATATTAATCTTGAGAGGAGGAAGGCCCTTCAGAGGGATCTGGACAGGCTGGATTGCTGGGCTGAGGATGATGGGATGAAGTTCAACAAGACCAAGTGCCAGGTCCTGCACTTTGGTCACAACAGTTGCAGGCAATGCTATACGTGTGGGGCAGAGTGGCTGGAAGAAACTGACCAACACCCCCAGGTCTGTGTTTGGCTGAACATGAGTCAGCAGTGTGTCCAGGTAGCCAAGAAGACCAGTGACATCCTGGCTTGTGTCAAAAATAGTGCAGCCAGCAGGAGCGGGGGGATGATGGTATTTCCTGTACTCAGCTCTGATAAAGCCACATCTTGACTACTGTATTCAGTGTTGGGCCCCTCACTACAAGAAAGACATTGAGGTGCTGGAGAGAAGGGCAGCAAGGCTGGTGAGGGGTCTGGAGCACAAGTGTTATGGGGAGTGGCTGAGGGAGCTGGGATTGTTTCTTCTGGAGAAGAAGAGGGTCAGGGAATACCTTACCATCCTCCTGAAAGGAGGCTGTGTGGAAGCTGGGGGTCTGCCTTTTCTCCCTGGTAACCATAAATAGATGAGAGGGGATGACCTCAGGTTGCACCGGGGAGGTTCAGGTTGGCTGTTTGGAAAAAAATTCTTCTCCAAAAGAGTGGTCAGGAATTGGAATGGGCTGCCCAGGAAGATGATTCAAGAAATGTGTAGATGTGGAACTAAAGAACATGGTTTAGTGGATGACATTGGAGTGGGTGGATGGTTGGACTAGATGATCTTGGAGGTCTTTTCCAACCTTAATGATTTTATGATAATTAGATACTTTGCTAAACGAGATAGTCTTGCATGAATACTAAGTAGTAGGACTGTTACCTGAAGAATGCTTACATGGTAGTTCTGGAGTGTTGCAGCATTCAGAATTGTAAAGAGGTGGCTTTAACTCTGGGGGGTATCTTCACTTAAATAGTACCTTCTTTGTTCAAATAAATAATTTTGTGCAAATATTTTTTTGTGAGGAGATTCTCAGATACAGAAATGCTTTTCTCCTGGTTGATAGGATTCAAGGTTCAAAGCCAAATATGGGATATACCAGACTAGTCATTAAAGCCCCAGCAGACTGGTATTTTTGGCAGTTTGAAGATGCTTACAGTTTCTTAAATGTGCTTTGATCTTTCTCTAGAGCCTATCTGTGCTGTTGGACATGGTGTTGCAGCTTTGTGTTGTGCCACCAATGAGGATAAAACCTGGGTATTTCAGGGATACAGCCTGACAGGGGTAGGTTGAGCTTTCATCTCGCTTCCTGGGATTTTTTTGTTATCCTTTTACAAGGATCTTATCTGGGGCCCTGTGGCTTGAGATGGTGATGCCATCTTATGCTAGAACTTATTCTAGAACTTTCTACACACAAATCCATCAGCTTGGTGTGCTTAATTTACATTCAAGGAGCTGTTATTAGAAGGGGGCCCAACACCACTCATGAGGGGATTGTTTCACTTCTCCTCACACACTGGGAGTGCTTTATTTCTCATATACATTCAGGACATGAATGTATTAGTGTGTTAGTCCTTGGAAAGCTTCAGAACTGAGGGTGGGGAGAACTGTGGGTATGATATCTGTTAAAGATGCTGCTTACCTGTTCTAGTTGAGTAAGAAGTGTTTGAATATCGAATGCATGGGGCAGATCTTCCTATGGTGTCATTCTTTCCTTTGTTGCAGGAGGATTTTCAGTTTGCTACCTGAGGAAAGTCCGTAGAAGCTGTCTGTAGTCGCTTAGTTTTCTGCTTTGTTTCACTTTCATGGTAGTAGGAACAGAAAATATATATTACAGAGTTATGCCCACCTTTTATTTCTACAAAAGCAAGACAATTACTTTTTTCTTTTTCAGCCCTCTGTGTATGAACTAATAAGGCAGCCTAATTTTGCCAGTTTGCCCATTATTGTGGAAGACTTTGTGAAAGATTCTGGAGCTACGTTTAGCGGTACGTCACTCTTGTTGACCAGCACTTTGTTTTGTGGCTGTGTTGAAAATAAACATTTGCATGCCCATTTGATGCAGGAGAGTTTCCACTGCTGTGCAGATCTGCAGTCCATGCCTGCAGGGGAATGTCTGTGTGTAGGCAGTGTTCTGTAGCTGTTTCTTTGCTGCGTGGCAGGGAGCGTATGCTCTGCTGGGAGAGGTTAAGTGCATGAGGATTTGGGGCTTTTTTTCAAGCAGAACATGTTGCCTTGTTGAGAAATGGAGGCAGTATATTAAATGCTTTTGGTTACTCTCGTCAGTTATCCTCTAGCTCTGAATAAAACATGTGATGATCAATCTCATTTTTTCAGTATTAGTCATTTCGTTGTTTATTATTAGCTAAATGTGGAAGCTTACCATTCAAGGGACCAGTCCTTCTGTCCTTTTAGAGAAGGGCTTTCTAGTGAAGCTGTTGCAGGACGGGGTGCTCATGATCATCCCTGTCTGTTGGGGCTATAGATTCACTGAGCAAATCTCCCTGGTCTCAGTAGTTACCTTCTGCATTAGTTTTATGAGGTGAAACACTGAAACTGAAGCAGTGTCCACTAACACACCTGTTGTTTTTTTTTCCTCCTATATGCAGCCAGCCAACCAGATTCTGTACACGTTGTGCTGGACAGGCACTTGGTGACAGGACAGAATGAAAATTCCACCCTTCCAGCTGTCCAGAATCTTCTTATTCTTTGCAATGTCAGGTGAGGCAATATGGGAGGTGAGGACTAGGAACAGATAATGTCAAAGGATCTTTAGCTCCAGGAGTCTTGCCCCCAGACGTGTTCTTCCTTATTTAGCTGCTGTAGTGCATATTGTCTGTGCTTGGATCTGTCTTTCAGACTGATAAGTCTTTTGTTAAAAAGGCATTTGTGTAAAGTGAGTAGGGAAGTGCAGACTTAGTCATCAAGACTGGTGGAGTGGAGCAGTAGGCTTTTCTAAATAGTTCTGTTAAGCAAAATTTCTCTTGTGTGGTTTTTATTTGTGCTTTCCCAGGTTAGCATTTAGCTATATGTTAGGATTCTGGGAATTAACAGACTTAATTTCTTTGCTAATAGCTTGGCCGTTTGACCTGTCTCTTTCATCTTGTCAGATAGAGGATTGCTTTTAAATAACCACAAAAATCTTCTTTTGTTCAGGTGAATGTGTGTTAGAAGTCCTTTCCTGGATGTGGACTAACAGGTGATGTCATGTTTGGATGTGTTTCATTCAGCAGGAAATAAAGGAGAAGGTCTCTTTGCAAATAGGATGGACGAAGAGCCAGCAGGCTAAGGACTCACTTGACTTTTAACTGGATAAAACGTGTTTAAATTTCTATCCTGGACTATGAAGTGACTGTGATGTTGAAGTGGCAGTATTAGGTTCTCTGTATACAGAATGGAGGAATGTTGTGGGTAAGAGAATTTGGAAGTGCATCATGCTTCAAAGCAATTATGAAACCACCTTGTTTGTTACTGCATCTTCACTGCTCTCCAGACCCTTACCTTACAGTGATAACTGGTGGTACCAGCAACTTACCTGTTTAAAACAAAGAACAAAAAATCAGTGGCTATGAATATTGTTCATTGAGGATGAAGACAGTGTTCTTGGCTGACATCATACCAATCATCATTTCTAGTTCAAACACAAGAATCTTCACACGGATGTGTCCTTTCAGAGGTGTTCTTAACCTTCCTTCCTTTTTCAGTTACTGTCTGAATTCAGAATGCATCTGTGACACTTCAGTATGCTTGGAACAGGATGGAAAATGCTGAGCTGTGTGCAATAAAGCAGGATCAGTTGTCTGAAGATGTTTCACTGTGGTGCTGCTGCTGGCATGACGTGCCCTTGTTTTCCTCTTGCATGTTCACATGAATGGTCTACAGTTTAAAATTATCTTTAAATTGCCTTCTGTTTGGTTAGCTGCTGTGCTTTGTGGTGTTTGTGTCACCATTGTTGTTTCTCTCTGGCAAGTATGTTGCAATTGTCTTGCTGAAATCTTATGGACAAAAGAAAAGACGTAGTGGATAGCATGGATCAGTCTTGTGAAGAACTGTAAGATAAAATCTGACTTTCTGCGTATCAGATGGAACTGTATTGTTGTTGTTTTTTTTTTTGTTTTTTTTAACACTTTCACCTTTGGTTTAAATCCTCATTTCTGACAAGCTTGTGTAGAGATTTGTTAGTTTCTGTCACCATCAGGACATACTTTCCATCTGGATTTCTAGCAGACTGTCTGCTGAAATGACGTAGAAGGCTTTTTGTGCTTGTGCTGCAGTAGCATTTGTAGTTAGGGTCATTTTGTTTTGGATGTTGTGTGGCTACAGCAAGGATGCTCTGTCCTTAAAAGCTTTAAATACAAAAGATGAGTCTTCCCACCCCAGGCCCCATTGACTTTCTGAGCTTCTATGTAGGGAACGTGGGCTGTACTTGGGTATTTCACATCCTGGAGGAGATGAGTGGCTCCTGTGATGAAAGAGTTCTGGATCTAAACACTGACTGCAACTGCAAAGCAAAATCTTCTTTCTGAAAGTACTTGAGAGGCTACAAGCCTGTCATTTTTCAAACTTTGCTTCCATGCAACTTTGTCTAAATAATTAGACCTCCTGTTTCCTGTCTGTGCATCCACTCACGAGGACCTGGTGTCGGCACCGACCACACACAGCCTCTGGGACACCTGCGGTGCGACAGTGTGGTGGTATGGGGATGCACAAGCTCAGTTCCTTCAACCTTTCTGTTTAGGAGAGGTGCTCCAGCCCTCTGATCATCTTATCAGCCCTCATCTGCACCCACTCCGAGAAGTTGACTTGTTATTAGACAAGACCAATTCATTTTTTATTACTTTATTTTATTATTTTCCATCCTGGCTGGCGTCACAGCCCCTTCCTGATCCCTGCCTTGGCTGGCTGGCTGGAGTCGCGGCCCCTGCCTGCCTGCCTTGGCTGGCTGGCTGGAGTCGCGGCCCCTGCCTGCCTGCCTTGGCTGGCTGGCTGGAGTCGTGGCCCCTGCCTGCCTGCCTTGGCTGGCTGGCTGGTCTCGTGGTCCCTGCTTGGGTCGGCTGGAGTCGTGGTCCCTGCTTTTGTCAGCTGCAGTCGTGGTCCGTGCTTGTGTCGGCTGGAGTCCCGGCCCCTGCCTGCCTGCCTTGGCTGGCTGGCTGGAGTCGCGGCCCCTGCCTGCCTGCCTTGGCTGGCTGGCTGGAGTCGTGGCCCCTGCCTGCCTGCCTTGGCTGGCTGGCTGGTCTCGTGGTCCCTGCTTGGGTCGGCTGGAGTCGTGGTCCCTGCTTTTGTCAGCTGCAGTCGTGGTCCGTGCTTGTGTCGGCTGGTCTCGTGGTGCCTGCCTGTCTGCCTTGGCTATCTGGCTCGCTGGAGTCCAGGCCCCTGCCTGCCTTGGCTGGCTGCCTGGCTGGCATTGGGGTCCCTGCTTGCGTCAGCTGGAGTCGTCATCCCTGCCTGCCTGCCTTGGCTGCCTGGCTGGAGTTGTGGCCCCTGCCTGCCTTGGCTGCCTGGCTGGCTGGAGTCGTGGCCCCTGCTTGGGTCGGCTGGAGTCGTGGTCCGTGCGTGCTTGCCTTGGCTGCCTGACTGAAGTTGTGGTCCCTGCTTGCGTTGGCTGGAGTCGAGGCCCCCTCCTACCTACCTTGGATGGCTGGCTGGAGTCGTGGTCCCTGATTGCGTCCGCTGGAATCGTGGCCCCTGCCTGCCTTTATTGGCTGGCTGCCTTGCATCACAGCTGGTGTTCTGTTGCCAGGTTTCCCATATTTAGTGCTTTTGTCAGGGAGGTGGCTCATGGCATCATAAAGCCTTGGCTATGCATGCCTTAGAATGTCCCTTGACATCTAAAACATGGCTGCACTGGAGGACTGGGTGACTTGTCCTGACAGTTGCCCTATGTGTCACCACTGGGATTCTGCAGGGCTCCATTTTAAGGCCATTTCTCTATCTTGTTTTTAATGTTGATTCCAATAAAGATCTGTTAGTTGTATCAATCAATTTGTGGATGATGCTAAGCTGGGAGGAGTTTAGACCTCCTTGAGGATAAAGAGGCCTTGCCTTGAGATCTGGACAAAATGAGGGTGTTCCCATCTGCACGAAGAAGGGCGAGCGCTGGGTTCTGCACCTGGGATGGGGTGCCCTGGCTCTGTGTGCAGACATCAGGGGGGAAGTTCTGGAGCGCAGCCTGGCAAAAAGGGATCTGGTTTGACGGCCAATGGAATCTGAGCCGGCAGTGCGCCTGGCAGTCAGAAGGCTCAACCGTACCCTGGGCTGCGTCAGGCCCAGCACTGCCAGGCCAGGGAAGTGGCTGTCCCGCTCTGCTCTGTGCTGTGCGGCCTCGCCTCCAGCGCTGGGTGCAGCTTGGGCTGCCACTCCATGAGATGCTAGGCGAGAGTGTCCAAAGGAGGGCTCCAGAGCTGGAGAAGTTTACATCACTGATCCTCCAGACGAACCTTCCCAGGAACGCACACTCTGTATAGAGGTGTAGAGATGTATATTTTGTCAGACACACCGCAAGAATATCCTGCACGAGAGCAAACCAGACAACAAGTGATGGCCTGCCCGAGGAAGCGCCTGAAGAGACATGGGAAGGCCTGGCATCATCCCCCAGTGCTCTTTGTTCAACGAAGACTTTAAAGAAAGTCGCCACATCAACAGGACAAGGAGAGCACCGAGACATCTTGGAAACAACAGGATGGCTGCTGACTGACACCAGGTAACAAATAACTTCACAAGTCAATAGCAAATGTCAACCTTCTGAGAAGGTTGTGCACCTGGAGTACCCAGCCAGTGGGGAAACAGGGGAGGGGGGAGGCAAGGGGGAGCAAACAGGGTCTAAAGGCTGTCACAGCGTGTCCATAGGTGCGCTGCTGCTTGCGGGACGCCGCCATTGCAATCGCGAATCAATTCTGCTTTATCAGAGATCCCGTCCTGACAAGATGACTTGGATATTTCCAACAAGACCATTCCCCCTTGTCCAAGCACTGCGACCCTCATAATCAGCCATTCCCCTCCTCTTTATACGCTCCCTTCAAGTACTGCAAGGCCCTGCAGCCTTCTCTTCTCCAAGCTAAACAAGCCCAGTTCCTTCAACCTTTCTGCTTAGGAGAGGTGCTCCAGCCCTCTGATCACCTTATCGGCCCTCATCTGGACCCACTCCGAGAAGTTGACTTGTTATTAGACAAGACCAATTCATTTTTTATTTATTTATTTTATTATTTTCCATCCTGGCTGCCGTCACAGCCCTTTCCTGACCCCTGCCTGCCTGCCTTGGCTGGTTGGCTGGAGTCGAGGCCCCTGCCTGCCTTGGCGCAAAGCCTGAGCTGTTTGTAGTAGTGACAGTTATGTAGGAGGGCAATGTTAATCTCAATTTCAAGATGAGTTTTGTATTCCTGGTGGAGGGGAAACCTCTGCATGCGTCTTGATTTTTAGCAGAGGGACTTGTGCTGTTAAGTCTCTGTATTTTCTAGTATAAAATTAGCTAAATCCATATGAAAAGATTAGACTGAAATGTTAATTGCCCACAGCTCTTGAAGAGGCTGTGTGTGTGTGTGTGTGTGTGTGTGTGAGCAGCTGTAATCTTGCTATTTACTTAAGGAATGAATAATAAAAAGTGACCTATGGAATCCAGAGTTGAACATGGGATTATCTTTTTTCTTTTAACATTAATTTGCTACAATTTCCAATTTCATGCTCAACATTTTCAAAAACTTTGTGCTCTACATGGTTACATTTTAGACAAGATACAAAATCACTGAAATTAAATATTTCTTTTTTTTTTTTTTTTCCCCAGTACCTAATACATAAATTCAAATGCTGCAGCAAAAACTGTGAGATAAAATGTTTCGTTTGACCCCAAATAAAAGCTATTTTTTGCTTTTTAATTTCACTCAGGCTGCTTATTGTAAGCCTCAAACTTAATTGTCATCGTTTTAGCATGGTTATTTTTTCAGTTGTCCTAACAAAGCAGAAATTATTCGCTTGCCCACTAATATTCTGTGCTTCCAAGCTAAGCTGCCTGGACTGTCTGTTAAACAAAAAGTGCTTTTTTTCTGAAGGGGTTGCTTTTTTTTTTCCTACCACTTAATTCCCTGCTTGAGAACTACAGTGAAAATAAAAGCTTAAAATGTTGATTTAGATCCTTACTTAGCCCTGAGCGGTATCTGTTGTTGGAGACTCTATTACTCTAACGTGCTTTTCTCTTGCAGCAGTACTCAGTGACTCAGGATCTCTATGCACAGAAGCTTACAGGATCCCATGGAATGGATCAGGCCCACGTGTGTAGGGAGATGCAGCGCTGTTTCTCTTTGGAGTTTGGGACTGAAGCATAGAAAGAGCAATCTTTTCCAGCCTGGTATGCCAGCAAAATCTTGGGCACAGCTGCATTCTCTCTGCAGTTGCAGGAGTGTCTATAAATGCAGACATGGATTTGTCCCAAGGTAGCCTCTGCAATATGAGCATGGTTACTGTGCCATTCCCCACTCGCCTCAACCCAGAGAAATTCCTGCTTTGTCAGAGCATGGGGTCTCTCTCCCTGACTGTTTCAGGGGAGACTAAATCTTACCTCTGGCACTTCGACCAAGAGCACCTAGAGGTCTACTGCAGATATTTGCCCCCAGCAAAAAGAAGGTTGATTGTAGCTGTTTGTGCTGGTACTTCTGGGACTGGGGTTGCTCAGGTGAAGCCCTTCTTGTGGGGAGGTCCTGGTCACTGGGCTAAAGTGATAAAGGGAGCTATCCCTGCCCTAAGGCTTTGGAAAGACTTGCAGGAAGGCTTGCCAAAGGTGCCTGGGAAGCACTGGTTCTAGGTGAGTTTAATGATTTTTAACTCAAGCCTTAAAGTTTGCATACTTGTTCTTTGAATTTCTCCTCTGTTTTATTTCTCCCTTCTGGCTGAATGTTGAAGGTTATGTTTCAGGATTTCTAAGCTTTCCTCTATGACTGTGATAGCTAAAGGCCTTTCTTGAGAGACAGTAGGTATCTCTTATGGGTATCTCTTATGCTCAGTCTCTTAACTGAGGAAGCATAGGGCAGTTGCTAGAAGGAGTTTATGAACTGGCTTCAGACATGACTGTAGGAGAGGTGAATGAAGCTGAAAAAACAGTTCTGTAAGGAAGCCTTGTTGTTAAAGAGATGCGTAGGCTGAAGATTTATTTAGTTGCTGGGGTCTTGCTCTGTTTCAGGATGGATGTGGACTTTGGGGCTCAGCTATGTACATTAGTCACTGCAAAACACCCAGCCTGCACTGAAGACAAAAAGCCCCAGTACTGAAATGGGAAACTAGCTGCTATCAGTGCATGTAAAGGATCCTGCTCTCTCAGTTCTTGACTATGTCTGCAGTTAAGTGGAGTTAGCTTTGGCTGTTACTGGAGCACCTCTTTCCTGTCTCCCTCTGTAGCTGCAGGATCTTACTGTCTTTTGAGCAACTTTCTGAATGCCTCAGAGTTCCTGTTGAACCTTGCTACTGACTCTGGCCAGGTGCTTCCCTGATAAGTGAGCTTACAGACCTTGTAGCTCTGCTGGTGGCATGAGGATGCAGGGCACTCGCCTAATCCAGGGGCAAAAAGAGGTATTTCTTGCAGCCATGTTCCTCTTCAATCCCAAATCTCTTCAATCCTCTTTCCATCCCAAACTACTCTATGATTTTTATGACTCATTTCTACTGCTTTTAAGACTATATTTGTGGTTTGGAAATGGAATCTAGCCAAATTTAGCTGCTTGATCTTATTGTGGTTTTTTTTTTTTTTTTTTTTTTTTTTTCCCCCTCTTTCCCCAGTCCTGATCTGGTGCTCTTGTTGCTGCTGAGAGGATGAGTCAATTGTTTAGTGTTTCAGCAGAGATCAAATGTACAGCTTGTACTGCTGCTGAATCCTTTATGGGTATTTCCAAGAGATCTGTAAATGCTTATTGTGTGTCTGAAGGAACTTCAGGTTTGTTAAAGAAGGAGGAAGAAATACTTCCTTCTAGCAAATGGGAAGTAGGAAAGCAGGTAACTGGTGATTTGCAACCTCAAATTGCAGTGAGGGTAATTTGAAGCTGGGAAATAGTCTTGCTCAGACCTGCTTCAAAAGGGCACTGAATGCAGTCACAGCCTGACCTGGGAGGAAGAATGGGGCAGTATTGTTATAGCCTGGGAGTAGATATCCTGCAACTGTTGTAAAAGTAAAACCCTCCTAGCTGCCACAGTCAATCTTTTAAAAGCAGTAAATTCTATTTCTAGTCTACCTGTAACTTGAGGTGTGGTTCTGGTGGAGAAATCAGCCCTCTGTGGGAGCTGAGGGCTCAGCAGCTTACAGTTGAGCTGCTCAATGCAGTGCAGCGCCTTGTCTCAGCTTATCACAGCCCTAAATCTGCTTCTTTGGAGGAAGTGATGCTCTGTGTTTACAAGTATTCATGGTAGCAGCTTGAGCCATCCTCTCTCCAGCTGCCAGGAAGTGCCTGGGGCTGTATATTAGTAATTAATGTTCAATTTAGTTTCAAGCCTATGAGAGGGAATATATGGGAGGAATGTTCTGCGTGCCTCGGTGAGGTACTTTCTGCAGTCAATTATCTGAAGTCTGCTGGTGATATTGCCTTGTTATCTGTCTGCTTTAAACAATGACAGACTACTTTCTAGAGGTACCTTTAGGAGAGCAGCACAATATTGGTACTTATTGGGCTGCTATTGCTGAGAACAGCTGTAAACTGTTTTAAACTGTAACCTTTCCTTGCGTAAAGGTTAATTCCCACTGAGACCAGCAGAGGAGAGCAGTGGTCAAGATGCTGTTTTCTGCTTTAAGTTGCTTCAGGGTTATTTCAGAAGCAACAGAGGAAAAGCAGCCTCTTTCTTGCCTTAAATCAAATCTTGGAGAACGGTGCTGAAGGCCTTGCCTTAACTAGAAGGTTGTGGAAGTGCTTGGGGAGAGGTTAGCCTCTCCTTCCTGCTCCTGATTCTGCCCATACTGTTTTCCATGACCTAGTTTGGAGATGTGAGGTACAGCCTACATGTCCATCAGGAGGCTTTTGCTGTTCAGAGCTCTTTTCTTTCCCAGCTTTCTCCCTCTATAAGCACCTTTTCTCCTCTCAGCTGTCTCCTGGCTTCTTGCAGCAGCATGCAAACCTCAAAAGGCTGGAACCTGTTGTGAAAGCCAGGATGACAAATCCAAGTAGTGTGTTGTACAGTATGTATTTCTTGATGACAGTCCACCCCTGGGGAAACATGGCTGTGTCTGTCAGGGGTCTGGAGCACCTTTTAGCTATCTGAGCCTGACCATTAGGATTTGCCAGCTGCTCCAGTGTTTTACTGGGACCAGTGGAGCTGTTCATCTCGTGCTGGACCAGATCCTCACCTACTAAACCTCACTGCCTGGAATGCTGATCATTTCAAGTTTCTACTTTCCTAGTGTAAACAGATCTCATTGTGTTGCAGCACAGGAAGTTTCAAAGTAAGCTAAAGCAGACAGATCTACAGAAATTGGCACAGCTCTGAAAATGCTTTGTCCATCTCTGTTTTCTAGCTCATAACTACTAGTGTTACTATTTGATTACGTGATATTTGTAAGTGTTGCATGAATTATTTTCTCACTCCTAGGATGCTGTTTCATTTAGGAGACAAATTGCCTTGAGATACAAACCCACTAGGAACTGTTGTTCACAGCTTCCCAGCTGGATGATGCATCCACTGAGCTGCCTTAGAGGTGCCTGGTTTTTGTTTGTGGGCATTTGTCTCATTAAGCTAAACCCATAACAGGTGTTATCTCCACTGACGTGCTCCTTGGGAAAGGAGGCTAACGGGTACCCTCTCCTAAGATTTTGCTTGCGTTCTCTTCCCTTGTGAGTTCATCCCTGTGTTGTTTTCTCAGGAGAACTCCAGGCTAAAAGATGATCTCTGAAATGAGAGGCACACAGGGAGAGCACTCCCAGGGGCAGCAGGATTAACCACAAAGACCGGCTTCCGGGCATTTCCTGAGCTGTTTGGCTGTGGAGATCCAGCTTCCAGAGGGAATGATTTGATCGCTGAGTGAAGTGCAGGGTGGAGGGGTCTGCCACATGAGCTTATGCTGATGGCACCACTTTGAGGACCAGAATTGCTCTTCCTCACCTCTGGGCTCCTTGAGGACTTGGAGTCACCCTTTGCACAGGTATTTGAGCTTCAGTGGGCACAACTCACAGAAGTCTGGTGGTTTGGCCGGCTTGCGGTGTCAAATTATAAATGAGGGATTGTGAAAGCTGGCCTGTACTTTGGTTGTGTGAGACCTGTTGATAACAGGGGCTGGGAGTGGACGAGGAGGAAGCAATTTTCAGGCAGAGTGAAAGGCTAGCATCAGTCCCCCTACTGAGTACATTTCAGAGGACAATCTTAGATTTCTCTGATTGTTTTCTAATTCCTAGTTCATTTGAAAGAACAGCATCTTCACAAGCATGGGACTTCCTTGCTAGATCTTCAGACACCACTAATATTTCTGTTTCTGAAGGGCCATACACAGGCTCATAGGGAGTTTAAACTGATGCCACTTGCCTTATTTTGGCAGAGACCACCAGCTAGCACAGCAGGTCTGTCCAAGAAAATCTAATACAAGAAAACAGGTGCTCTGAAAACTAAGGGGGAAGAAGGGGTCTGGATTGCAAAGGAGTTTTGAAGCAGATTAATCCCTCAATAGCCACCATCTGTTTGAGCTGTAACTACTAGGTGATGTTCCTAGAAGTCTGTCTTGGTTGAGATCAAATGGATTGGTTTTGATTGTGAGAGAACCTTCCATGTCAAAGTTGGATCTGACCCTCTGCCAAAAGTTGGCTTTGCAACTAAAACCAAGGTCAGATGCAGAAAAATCACTGTGCGCATTAGTTGCAGGTGTATAGCTGAACTGTTCCAAGAAACTGGCTTGTAGCCTTTCATGTTCTGCAGAAATTACACGTTGGTGCCTCAGGGCTATCTGATAGCATTGCATTGCCTTGGAGTTGTATATTTGGCATGTATCTGTATACATGTCAAATAATTATGAATCTCTGGAGAATGTTTCTGCTAAATCAGCAAAAATATTCTTTTTTATACCAATGGGCTGGTAAATGCAGAAATACCTGCTCTGTTTCACCTGAGCTGGTTACAAGGACTGACCAGCCAGGATCAGTGCTATCTCTGCTGTATAGTCATGTCTGAACCTTTCCACCTGTAAGCCTGCAGTGGTGCCCTAAAACACCTGCTAATTCTTTTGCTGAGAAGTAAGGCATTAGGACATCTTGCCTTGATATGCAACAAAACAAGCTGTGGCAGGCTGAACCTCGTCCTGCCATCTAGGTGAGCTAATAGCCTGTACAGAGGTTATCGCCTGCCAGTGAACGTACAGAGGCAACTGCACAGGCTTCTCTATGCAGCGTTTTGTCTGTGCACTTCCACAGCCCCAGATCGTGGGGATACTCCAGCTCTTCACCTGTGCTGTCGCTTCTGATATTCGCTAGATTAAGCGGGCTTGTTGACATGCAGAAATGTTTCTTAGGTTGAGGATTCCCATATTATCCTATAATCTGTTCTGTTAGTAAAGGAGCGATTTTATTGGAGCCTGCCAGCACTGTGCAGATGTGACTGCTTGAGCTCTCCTAGCAGATCTGCATCTGGCTTGTGAGCATACAGCGTCTGTCACTTTGGCTCTGAAACAACAGCTCTCAGTTTGCTGTTCTGACAGTACTACCAATGGGTCCAACTGATCAGTCACTCTCTTGGCATGTTTTTCTTGTGTTCAATCAGGACGTAGCTTGTATGTAAACACTGTAGTCTTATTGCTGTTAAGTCTAAAAGTTCAGGCTCGTTCATGAGGAAGTAGTTAAATAGTGTCTGCATACAAACAGGGACATCTAATCTGCTCTTGATGGAACAGGACCCACATAAACCAAGAAGGTATTTAATTAGTCTTAACAAAGTACACCATGAAATGTAATCAGATACATCCCTGCTTAATTGAGAGCCCTGTAACTGGAAAGTGATGCATTTAGGATTAGGTCATCATTCCTCAGAGAGGAGTACCACATAGCTCTTATTCTTTCACAAAAAAAGAAGCTTATGGACAAATCCATTTGTCCATAAAGGAGGAGTGATAACAGAGTGCTTTTCTTGTTTAAGTAAATTTTGTGGTAGGGTTGGCAGCATTCCAAGGCTAGGAGAAAGAGATGCAGTAACTTGCCTAAAGACAAGACACAAAGTTACAACCAACAATCCTGAGCTGTATCTAGATTTCCATTCTGTCAGCTCAGATTAAACAGTTACAAACGTGCTTGACTTAGTTACCTAATTTTGAAGTAGTGTAACTCATGCTGGTGTTGTAACAACAGCACCATGCTCTACTTCAATGCAGCAATGAATTCTACCACTCAGTGAGTTGCTACTGCTCGGCTGCAAAAAAAGGGCAACGAAGGACAAGAGCCCAGTACATGTGGTTTCTGTACCACAGTTGGTTTCTGAAAACTGCTTTGTTTTTTTTCGAGTCACAGTAAGACAGCATGAGAGACAACTTTTCTTAACATGTGAGGAGCATAGACAACTAGGAATTTACTACAGACCACAATACTATCTTCTAGTAGAAATTGAACTGTTATGTCAGCTGAATCGCTCCATTCCTTTTAGCAAGGAAGTAAATGCATTACAAGGAAAGTAGGTGTTAATTTGCATATATTATCAAAGTGCCACAAAAACAATGAAGCTTTGTCCCTTTACAAATTGTTTTTTTAAAAAAGCATAATACAGAAATCTATGCATACACAACAGAAGACTTTTACAGGTAAGACATTTGTACATCCATTTAATTTCAGGTGATCCGCTCATTCAGCCTTAAGCAGTCAGGAGAACTCTGACTCTTTCACTTCCCATTCTCAGCGCTGAACATTCGCTCCTAAAAAGAGAGAAGTGAACAAATCAGTGCCAGTTTGGGAACTGAATTTTGCTTCAGTAATGCAAGTTGTGTCACTACTGAGTAGATGTCAGACTACGAGTGCCGAGACCTTGTGATTAGTGTATTTATTTTTCCCCTCCCAAAAAACCCCATAAAATTCACTTAATTCCCTCTAGAAGACTTGCCCTATACTGGTAGAAAACTTCTGCAGGGCTTGGCTATGCTCAGCATCTGTTCTTGGAGCCTCCTACACAGAATACAAGTGTGCCTTACTTCCAGCTTTTTGGAGATTATTGGTGTGTCTCAAATCACTGCTGACAGTTAACAAGTCTAGAATGAGACTTTTCACTTTGAGGCTTTTTGTTTAAGATAGGAGCACTATCTTGATTAGCTGTGAGTCTAAACACTGCCTTGGGCCTCAAAACCCAGCTGTCTGTCTATACCTGTCATGAATTCCTTCATAAAATGCACTGGAGTTTATCAAGTTCATTCCATTCAGGTGGCCAGTTTGCTGGCAGCCTGTCCTACATAACATGCACCATCTGTACAAGACCTGATCCAACTTGCTGACAGGTTCTTAATCCTGTACCAAAAGCAACTGACGGTTAGCTGCAGTATTTAAAGAAACACAGAAGGTGGAAAGAGACAGCCCTGTATAGCATCTACCTTTAACATCTTCTCTAATTTTATTGCATCTGCAGCGAATTTTCTGATCCCATCAGACAGTTTCTCCACAGCCATTTGGTCTTCATTGTGGTGCCAGCGGAATGCCTTCTCGTCGAGGTGGATCTTCTCAAGGTCACAGGCCTGAGCTGCACCAGGGCAATTAAAAAATAAACCAATCTCTATTATCAGATTGTTATCAGGTACCACAGGCTACCTAAAACCAGTCTCAAGTTTGTGGCCATCTCCAAATGAAAAGCTGAGAAGTTTCTAACAGCATTTTCAGCGAGACTTGCTCTGTGGGCACGCTTTGGGATGCCAGACTCAAAATGTTCACCTGCATTCTGAAGAAGGTTATCTAGATCATCGGTTTCCTTCAAAATACAGTGCTCAGGGGTGTGCCTTATCTTGTACTGTTTCTAATTGGTCTGGTACTTTCAGCAATACTACCAAGAACACTGCAGTGATGTTCTAAGCAAACAAGCTGAACAATGGGTCTTTGATCCTTTGGCAAGTTCCTAACAAAGCTCAATTGATCTATGCCTACAAGCCAGCTAGTGCCCTATGAGTACCAACTACAGCTGCAACAAATCCAGCATCTGAGCTGAGAAGCAGCATTTTCATAAAGCTACAGAAGCACAAGAATAATGCAATGAGAACATGCACTCCAAACCATCAAGATTAAATAAGTCGAGTGTGGCTTCCTCTCTAATATTGGAGAAAGGAAAACATCTTTTAGCATGTCTGAGCTAACAGCACTATTAGCATAATGATTAAACTCTGCTTGGATCTCTGCTAACAATCAGTAAAATTTCATCCCGTGTTCCTTCTCCCTATCTTCAAGGGAAGAGACAAAGTATTTAAACATGCTCAAAACCCAGTTCAAGTTATTGTCCTCAGTGGGAACTGAAACCCTTAGGAAATAACCCTGTATAAGCAGTTGTAATGGTACAACTGCACCATGATCATTTCCTTCAGAGAAGGGACAAGGTTTAGCCTTAAAGCAGAACAGAAGCACCGCAGAGCTAGATGGAATCATGTACTCTTAATGTTCAAGAAGAAAGGCAGTCTGAGCAAGTCTGTATTACAGAGAACTGGACTTACCCTCCTTAACACTGAGTGTGGGAGTTAGCTTCACATGCTCTTTGCTGAGCTCTGCCAAAAGCTTGGGTGAAATAGTGAGATAGTCACAGCCTGTGAGCGCTTTGATTTCTCCTGTATTTCGAAATGAAGCACCCATCACAATGGTTTTGTAGCCAAACTTTTTGTAGTAATTATAGATCTTAGTGACACTCTTCACTCCTAAAGAGGAGAAATGGGTGACTTTCAGAAGGCTTCAATTGAATTGTAAGTGGTTATGAGTTAGGGGGTGAAGGGTAAACACGGGCCAGCTGTAAAGGAAGACAAGACAAAAGAACATAGCAAGCAGGATGTGCAGTAAATAAGGGTTACCAACTGCATAGGAATGCGAGTAAAGAGAGGACAAGGAACAGGTCAGACGGATTCCTTCAGTTGAAGACAATGAGCCTTCATCCCATGACCACCAGAAGAGCCCCACTGCCCACGTGCAAGAGGGAGTCAGGGTATGCTGGTGGGTTCTCAGAAATGAAACAATATGCATACGAATTCCACGGAAAACACGGATTATGGATTTGTTTGGCCTACATCTGTAGCAAGCTTTTGTCCTACGGATGCGAGTTCGGAGGAGGGTCCCCCTGCACCCAGCTTGGCGCCAGATGCTGGATAAAACATGCCTGCTTTATAGCCTAACTCTGGGTTACACAGAGTTTGATTCTGTGAATTGGTTATCTATAACATACAGATAGAAACCATTTGATTCACAAGAGGATTTTTAAAGTTAATTAAAACTTGAACATATAGCTATTGCATTCAAAAACAAGAAAAGCTAACCTGGATCTTCCGAAGGTTCATAGGTTTTCTTATCTCCATTAGCAAGATGCCAATCCAGGATGCGTCCTACAAATGGGGAGATCAGAGTAACCCCAGCTTCAGCACAGGCGACTGCCTGAGCAAAGGAGAACAGCAAGGTCATGTTGCAATGAATCCCGTACTCTGCTTCCAGAACCCTGCAGACATAGGCTGGCTTTAAATGGCAGTTTGCTCACCTGCTGTACATTCTAGCAGTAAGTTAATAGGTTAACCTACCGATTCCTCAACTTACATTAGAGATATGGTACAGCTTACATGCTTTAAAGCTCAAAGGTAGCAGAACAAAGTTTTACACTGCCAGGCTCCCAGTGATCTACTGAATGTTTTTCATCGAACCAAGTGCAGATGGCCGAATGTGACATTCTGGGAAGCTTCTTATGAACACCCTGCCCCTCGCGTGAACAAACTTTTCCTAATGAACAGAAAGCTCTAGTATGCCACTATGCTTACTGCACACCTAGCAACAGGCTTCCTGGTGCTGTGCTTTCAAAACAGCTCTTTATTTTAAGTGTAGAACGTGTTTGTCAAGTGCCTGTGAATAGCCAGAAGCATGCTATGAATCAGCACACTAGGTATAGAAGTACTTACTTGCCAGCCTGAATTCCTTCCCATGTTGAAGAAAGCTTTATGAGAATCCGATCTTTACCAATTCCTGCTTCCTTATAAAGGTCAATCAGACGCCTGGCCCTCTGAATCATTCCTTCTTTATCAAAAGACAACCTTCGGAACAAGAACAAGGCTTCTTCAAAGCTGTGCTTTTTTTTTTTTTTTTTTTTTACTTTTTAATAGCCCTCTCCAAAAGAAGTAACATCCAGAACAATTGTCCTGTTTTGTCACAATTTATGTTCTAGTAGCAGGGTTTTTTCTTGGAGATGCTTCCTTGAACATAAGCCTGACAAGGAGCACTGTGACAACACTGCTGGTGTTTGATTCAGAGAATTCAGAGCTCAATGTTACTTTCCATAAGAAAGCTATGGACTAAAACTTTTAAAACTTTTCTCAAGTTTTCCATAATGAATGTAGAAACTGAGCATTAAAGGTGACTTGACAAGGAGCAGGCAAATCCTACTTCTAAATAAACCGCCTGAACTGGTCTCTTGGAAATTGAGGGCAACGTCACACAGAAGAGAACGAACAAAGCTCTACGTATCATAGAACGGCTTGGGTTGGAAGGGACCCCAAGGATCATCAAGTTCCAGCCCCTTGTCACATGCAGGGCCACCAATCTCCACTTCATACTAGACCAGGCTGCCCAGGGCACCATACAGCCTAACCTTGAACACCTCCAGGGACATGTACTGGAAGCACGAGATTTCCCTTGTTTAAGGAACAGTATGAATACAACAAAGATCAGATCTGTGTCACCAAGTTAAAACAAGTAAATGAACTGCACTTCATTCTCTTAAATATTAACAGTACAAACCCCTGCTAGCCTTGTAACATTGAGCTGTCCAGACAAGAATGGATTTCTTCAACTCTATTGCATCTCTCTTTGTATGTACCAAGATCTAGGGTAACCCATAGGAAAGGAGCCAACCTTGCATCTACTTCTGTGGACACACGGCCAGGTATCCTCTTCAATATTTCAGCTCCGAACAATACAAAAAGTTTGTCACAAGCATTTTGGATTTGCTCATCTTCTGACCTAAAAACCATGGGAGGAAAAAAAAAAAAAAAAAAAAGTGCATTCAAGCCTTGCCATTGATTTAAAGATCAAATTTCACAGCCCATTTAGCATTAAATTCCTGTGCTCAAATGTGCATTGAGCAGAAGTGGTTGTGTTCTGCCTCTGGAGAAAGGTATACAAGCAGACGAGCGGAAAACCCACTGTGTTGCTAGGATTACAAAACACTACTTGCATTAATAAAGTGTCTTAACTTCTTCTCAGTAGGTGTATATTTAAAAAACAAACAAAAACCTCAACTCTTGACTTACCCCCCAAGTTTTTTTCCATATGCAACCGCATCATCCACAAGTTTCTGGTATGCAGGCATCTGAGCAGCAGCCAGTATCAGAGATGGGTTTGTGGTGGCATCCAGGGGCTTGTACTCATCGATTGCTAAGGAAATCGAGATGGCTTGTTGGAAATGATCAGTTGGCCTGAATGATTCAAAGCATTTTGCTCAGGTGTGTAAAAACGGAAACCCTCTTCCATAATCAGGTTTGCCAGCATGGCTGAATTCCAGGAATCACAGGGGGAAGGAAAGGCAAGGGAATCTCACTTCCCTCCGTGGGCAGACATTTGGATTTCTGTTTGTCCACAACTGTTAGAGCCAGAACAAAAGTAAAACCCATCTCTTAGAACATCTGCTAGAGCCTTACTGCACTGCAGAAATTTGAGTAGTTGAGGACAACTTCCTGGTGTCGGCTCTGTGATTTTCTTGTACTGCTTCCTTCCTTCCAAGTGTCCCACAGGACATCAGGCTGCTGGGCTCACCTGGGCCCCGCACTACGCCTATTTCGGTGATACAGCTGTTTGCCAAGGCGGGCTGTGACCACGCGCTGTCAGGCCCTAATCACAGCTGAGCTCCTGGCACGCAGGGCTGACTCAGCACTGGGCCTCTGCAAGCCCTGCAGCTACTTTACTTTTCTAGAAGTAAAAGAAAATAGCGTGTTTTTCCATAGCTTCTCCCTAAGAAACAATTGTGATCCCACAGCTGCTCCGTTCCATACAAACAGGACACACTTCAACTCACACCAACTGCTTGCAGTAAAGCAGCGCGCTGATAAAAGCAGCAAAAAAACAGATACGCGACTTTAGAGAAGTATTCCAGTGTGTAGCAAGGACATACCAGCAGGGACACGGCCACGGCACGGGTAAAAAACAACACCATCAACTGCGTTAGCCACAAAGGCAACTTCCCCGCCCCCCCCCCCTCACCGTTGAAATCCCCGGTGTCGGCCACCACCGTAGTGTGGTGCTTCAGCTGCTCCAGCGCCGACTCCATCTTCTGCCGCTTCACGGGAGATACCGACATAACTCCAAAGACTGGAGGTGCTGTGACCGCCTTAAACGAACACTGCGTGCCCGAGGGGAACCTGCCTGCGCGCGCACCCGCCGCTCGCTCCCGACACCCTCGGCTCGGGGGAGGGCGCGCCGCCCGCCCCGCCCAATCCCGTCTCGGGTGGGGTTGCTGAGAGCCAATCGGCGGCGCGGGGACAAGACGGACGGCAGGCAGGTGGCGAGCGGAGGAAGGAAGCTCCTCATTGGGTGGCTTGGCGACTGAGGAAGAGCGCGGATTGGCCACCTTGGTGACGTGAGGTGCCGCTTGGTGCGATCCCACTGCGGACGTCATTGATGAGGGTGTTAATCATCAGTGAGCCTAGCAGGGAGCCCTGCGGCAAACCGCTCGTCCCTGGTCTCCATACGGAGGCTGAGCTGCGTATCCCAGACCCACAGCCACAAGCCGTGAGGAAAAGCCAGCTCTTAACAACACTTTCTCGAGCTCTGTTGCTTACTTTGCTATCCAAAAGCAAGAGACAGAGATGAAGTTATAACTTAACTATTTTAATAAATCTTATACAGTGCATGGTTATATTATTTTCTCCTTCGTTCAATGTACAGTGCATTACAGCATTATTTGCAGGCAGTACAAATAGAGCAGGTGCACCGCTCAGTCACGTGGGAAGTTCTAAAAGTGACCCCCAGTGAGGCTTACAGACACTTTTATTGAAAGAAATGCTCCCGTAGCTACCAGCTGGTGCATACGCTTCCATTCCAATCCCAAGTAACTGTAATTCTGCTGATTCTGTGCAACCTCATACACAAACACAAGAATGGTGCTGTGTTCCCAAGCTCACTGCTCACTTTTAATTGCAGAGTTGATTGGCCTCCTGTGCTTGTACTGCCAATGGCTCGCCAGTGTTCACTCCTGCTTCTCATCTCCACCAAATCCAAAGCCCGGGCTTCTCAGGAGGATTGTTCTCTTCATCGCTCCCTTTGCAAATTCCAGCCTTTTCAGAAGCCTTGAAGCTCCCTGCCTGCACCCCGGTTCTGCCGATGCTAACAACGTCCAATTCAAAGACGAAGAAAACAAATAATCCATTGGGAACATTTTTGGAAGATCTAAGCCAAAGTCATTGGTATTCTCACATTGAGTCATCTGTCCCCCAGCCACCTGCATGGCTTTTTTCCACTACATGAGCAAGCACGGGCCCAAACCATGCCAAGGCATTCACCTTTCAGGGGGTGGTTGTGCTCTGTGGAGGAAGTGAGACCATCCACAGCACCTAAAGGAGAGCATGCGAATGGGGCTCTGTGCTGTCTGGGCCTGAACCCATCCAGCCAGTTAGTGTGAGTGAGAAAGGCAAGGCATTCCCCATCATACTTGTTTTAGTGCATTCTTTGCAAGATTGTCTGTCAGTAAAATACAGATATGAATACGGTGAGTT
Source organism: Lagopus leucura (assembly GCF_019238085.1). Taxonomy (NCBI): domain Eukaryota; kingdom Metazoa; phylum Chordata; class Aves; order Galliformes; family Phasianidae; genus Lagopus; species Lagopus leucura. The sequence continues at coordinate 6,120,777 of NW_024962282.1, forward strand.
CACCTTGCTGAGGGCAGGAAATCTGTTATATGCTTGTTTGAGCTTTTAAAACCTTGAGTAAGTTACTGATGCACAATCACTTGATTATATCTAGGAAAAGGGATTTTTTCCCTCATCCCTATTTGTAGATTGTAGGAGTGAGGGAACATTTCACTAGAAAGATGCATATATATGCACATAACATTAATAAGAGAAAGAAGAATTGAAGAACAGCAGCATCTACTAAATCAGAGTTCTTTCTTTTCTTTTCCTGATTTTACTGATTTTTACTGATACTAAAACAGCCATTCCTTATTAGGAAACATCTCAGATTACTCTCTGCAATGAAAACATGAAGGTGAAGGTGAGTGGTGACCACCCTGGGAATGGCTTTGGGTGTGAGCAAGCAGCAGGGGCTTATCTTCTCCTTATTTGAGGCCTGGCTTTGGCAACGCTGCAGCTTTCTGGCCCAGGATCAGTGCCAAGGTGAAGGGCTGAGAGCCCCAGCCTCTGGTAAGCAGGGATGATCAGGCTGAGCTCACCTATTTGCAGATTCAAATCCCTTCAAAGCCCATTTCCACTGCTGGAAGGCAGCACTCAGGGGTACGGGTATTTAAGGAAGCAGCCCAGTCTTAGGTAAGGCGTGTTGCAATTCTAACCTGGTCCAACGAGAGGGCATGTGAGGACATAAAGGACTGGGAGCTAACACTGAGCCCTTGCTGGTGGGCTGCAGGGGGTGTGTGCCACCGAGAAGGACAGGAAAGTGGGGGAAAGGAACTATTTCTGTGGCCCAAACTCCTCTAAGCATTCAGGCTGACTTGTTCTGTGCCAGGTGCTGTGCCCTCTGCTCCCAAGGGGACTGGGAGCACAGACAACCCTGCTTCAAAAGCTCTGTTTTGTTTTGTTTTCTTGAATCCAGCCATTGTCATACATTCATACCCGTGTGAATCCTCATCTGTTCTGATCACATGCACATACAATTTCAGTATAAAATATATAGATATAGATATACATATATATATATATAAAAACTTCATGCAACATTAAAACACCTTTCCCAACGGGATTTGGTCTTAGTGTCTATCCTTATCAACAGTGTTTGAGGAATTGTCCCTTTGATGGCAATTACACTGCTAACTGTGGAGCACTGCTGTCTCTTGTCTAGACTGGGGATCATTGCTTTAATTCCCTTTTTCTGCATTACTACAACTAATAGCTGAAAGAAAGCAGATAGATTTTAATTAGCAGAATCAATCCTCTCCTGGCGACGCTTCATAATTTCTTGGAGCTCTGTCTCTCCTCTGTTTTTCTGGAATGGAAACAAAAAAAGGAAGTTTGAATTTTAACTTCAAACTGTGGTTTAGAATTATAATATCTAATTCCAGAAGAGCAAGTATCAAAGGGAACAGCAAAAAGGTGGACTCTACAGTGGAGACAGTGATCTGCCTTACAGATTTGGGACCCTTCTGCTTAAAGGATTTCTCATCATTTTTAGTGCTGATTTGGTTGGTTGCTTGCTTTTTTGACTTTGTCTTTTTTTAAATTGTACTCTTAAAATGCTTGTTTAATGGGACATCCAACACTGCTGATACAGGCATCCTTTTGCCCAGACAGCTGCTTACCTCCAGCTGGTTTTTTTCCACCGTGATTTTACTGTACACTCGGTTACCCTCATCACCACACACTTTTTTCAGCTCCTCTCTGTTCAGGGAGAAAAGCTGCGCTCCAGTAAGGATGCCAAGGTGTTCCACCGTCCTGGGAAGACACAAAATCAGTATTAAAACCAGTGCCATGTGTGGTCTTCACCAGTGAAGGATGTGCGTTGGGCTGTGAGTTGTGAAGATCAGCGAGACGCTGGCTTTGTTTGCAGCTGCTGTTAGATCTACTCTCTGTACTGTAAGATGGTATTTACTGGGTAGCACAGAAAAAAAGGGAGCCATTTGGGCTCCAGACGTACTTTCTTAAATGAGGAACCGACCTTTCAACTGGTGGCAGTGCTGATCTTACCCTTTGCTGAATGACTTTGCCTCCAGCCACGCTTTGACTTCTTCAGCACTGGATTCAAAGGTGAGGGGCACAAAAACTTCCTGAGGCTTCTCCACTCTGAAATTCCTCTGGGGAGGCTGAATTTTACTGTTTGTGATCTTCTTTAGCAACTCATCATTCACCTCGTCCATTTGATGCAGAAGTTCTGGGGAAACAAAGCACACTTTTTAGAGCACCTTCAAACTGTGATCAAGAACAGATTTGTAGAGGGAGATCATCAAGATTTTGGGTGGTGGCAAACTGATGGAGCAGGATTTCCTTGCCTTTCCTCCCAAGCCTGTCAACTTCTTTTGGCTTTTGAATCATCACTTTTTCTTTGGAAGAAAGCTGGATTTCTCCACTGCTCCTCCAGAATGATGGAGAGGAGGTATCACAAAACAACAGCCAAATGCCCATCATCTGCACAGCGGTCACTGAACCTAAAAAGCTGCCTCAGCTAAGTGCCACTAAGCACATATTTGACCTAATTTATATGAAAATATATAGTGACTGATCTCTTGTTTCTTGTGTTGCTACGCTCTCCCATTCATCACGCTTCATTCAAGCCTAGCAGAATGTTGCTCAGCAATGTAAAACACCTGATCTGGCAGTGACTTGCTGCCATCAGTGCTATCGGGTGGTGACAAGGGACTCCCCAGCCCTGTGATGCTGTTTTGTTTTTGCTTTAGACGATCATTTTCCTGTCTTGAGTTACTTAGTTCCCTTCAGGCTACTGAGATAAGGAAATTGCCCTGCAAACTTAGTGGCAGAGAGGGGAAAAGAAAACCCAGAGCATGTGAGACAGCAGAAGTCAGAGAGGCCTAAATGTATTTTTGACAGCAGGTTCCCATTTTTCTGTGTCTCTGTGTTGCTGTCTATTTTCTTCCCATTGCCTTCTTGCCATTAGGTGACATGTGATGACCTACAATTAGAGCCTTCTTTTTAAGCTGTAGTCCCACTCCCTGCATTCTTCTGTCCTCACTGTGACTTTTGATAATCTGCAGATCCCAATCTTCAGCCTTCAGCTTTTGCCTTGCAACCAAATAGAAGTGGGAGGAAGCCTGAACTGGGAGTGACCAGTACAGCTCCAGTGACACATCACCCAGTATCACTTTTTCCATGACACTCCTGAAGGCTGAGGAGAATAACTCAGTGTTATTAATAGATATGTGACTACAGTGTCTGTAATGTGGGGCTTTCCTCTGTCCCAGAAGAGCTTCTGCTTCCAGGAGGATACAGGAGGTGAAGAGGAGATGAACTCTGGCTATGGCTTTCAGCAGTCAGTATGCTACAAGTGTGTTTAGGGTGAGGCAAGGGGGTGAGGTGTGCAAGGCTCCTGGTCTTTCTCATGCTACTTGTCTCTGTATGGCTTCTGCAGAGGGAGGGTGTGATGTACATCTCATATGTGACAGATCTGGTGGCTGGGATTTCCTTGGAACCATTCAAAGGAACGGGCCAGCTGGGCACTGCATGTGTGACAGGAGACGAGCGCAAAGGGAGTGAGAGAACAGGATGGACCTGAGTGGGGATGGCTGCTTCAAGTCACTGTGAACGGAAAGGGGGCTCTCTCCTTGGGAAGAGGAAGGTCAAGCTGGAAGAAGGGTTAAGACGATTTTAAATCACCTTTTTGCCCTCCTTTTCTCAGCTGCCTGGGCTCAGTCAGTGAGCTCCTCTGGGCTGCTCTGCTGGCTGGAATCTCTACATCTTTTCTAAAACCATTGCTGCTCTCGTGCTTATCACTAAAGCTGCACTCACTTCTTGTGCAAAGTCTCATGAGAAGGGATGTGCATTTGGTAGGTTGCCATGGCCACACGCACACAGATACAGCAGGCAGATCATTATGGCAAAGGTAAAGAAAGAGAAGAAACCACAGGGACGGGGGTAGACACAAGCACATGTTCACAAAAAAGTCCTGAAGCAGAGCTGCCTGAGAGCAGCACATGTGGTGTAAAAGAGGCAGATGGGAGGCACATACGTTCTTTGGCATCCTGGGGAGAGTTACGTGACAACATTTCACTTCCCCATTTATCCCCAGCGTAGCTGGCAGGCAGCTTGTGAGTTGGGCTGGATGGCCCATATCCTCTGGGACTCGGGTCTCCTTTGTACCTCTGGTTAGCCTGGATGAGCAAGAAAATAAACTTATAAGAATATTTCTTTTTGTCATTTCCTGCGTTTTATTTATTTATTGTTTTCAGATATTTTGTCTCCCCGCCATGGTAACAAATGGAGGGATAAATTGCTGCGTCCTCCTTGTGAGGGTCTTCCCTCACTCAGGAAGCACTGTGTGGAACTGAGTTCAATTCTGGGGCCTCACAGGAATAAGCACAAGAAGAAAACAAGCCAAAATCCCATTTGGAGCTAAAACATCAATGCTCCAGTAATTGGATGTTGAGTGGGACTATTGCCAAGTGCCCAGAGCAGTCTAGAAAGAGGCTTTTTATATTTTCTTAATTAAACTTTTTGTCCAAAGGCCTTCTGGAGCACCTTATCCTTTGCCCAACTTGAGAAATACCAAAGGGGGGAAGAAATTCCATGCTTCCTTCAGGCATTTGGAGCTCTCTGTCACATTTTTGCAACGCGAGGTGCTTGAGAGTGGTATTCACTTAGTGCTCACTTGGCTGGAATTTCAGGCTGCCTCTACTCCAGCAGTTTTTTCCTACTGCTGAGTTGAATTGTTGAGAGAACTGTCTGGTCTTAAATTCCCAACAGCAACAACATCTATCCTCAGTGCTTTGGTGGCAAAAAGCGCTCTTATGGCTGCATTAGCTCTCTCATCCTGCTTACAGCACAGCCCTGAAAACATCAGTTTCACAGCTGAGGCGGTGGTAAACTGTAGGCTAAGAAGTACATGAGCTTGGCGGGAAGGCACTAGCAAAAGGTGAAACTACTTCAAGCCACTGCAGCCAGCAGATATTTGGGGACAGCTCTGTGTGAGACCTTTTATCTGTTTGGGATGGCTGCACGCAGTGCAGGGGGAGATAAACAATGGCAGAATGTGGGAGTTTATCACAGGAACAACCCGGACCCCAGCTCATGTGCTTGTGACGGTCCCTGCTGTCCTCCATGTGATATCCTAAGAAATCCAGGCTATTCCCAATGGCTGACTATGTCCTGCTACAGGCTAGCAATTAACATCACCTGGCTACACACCTGTTCGAGCTCCTCCAGTTTCACCACATCCAGGATGTTATAAGGGACGTAACCAGCCTGCCCGCTCCGGTTGAGCAACTTCCACCACTGCTTATTGTCTTCCAGCACCTGACAGAGAGAGGGAAAAGGATTGCTGGTGAGACCATCTGATTTCTGGCCTCTGTAAGTGGGACACATGGAAAGAAATGGCACGCTGAAGTGGTTGGAATAATATTGCTGACACTAGCAGATCTGCTGCACTGACGTGCAGTTCTGGAGTGAAGCCTTTCTTGAAAAGCATTGCAATTTATCCTAACGATAACAGGGGAACTCTGCTAGGGTTTGTCTCTCCGTTGTTGAGATCTTTGTCTTGTTCCTACAAGGGGAGGAGAGTACACCTCTGGGCACATTGCTCACCTCCAGAATTTCATCCTTCAGCACTGAGAGTTCATTGGCATTTCGTGCTGTGAAATCGTAGCGGATTTTGGCATATCTCCTCGGCTGGGCCATTCCTTGCGCCTCAAAATTCCTGCAGGAGAGAGAAAGAAGATTTTCAGAGGAGACCTATTGAAGAACTAAGGCCCTACAGGTCCACACAGGTGATGGCTGTGCAAGTGCAGGTTGAACCAGTTGTGTTTGTGTTAGAAGGGGAAGTGCCTCTCTGCTCCTTGGCAGGGAGAAGGGGTGTCAAACACGAGCATAGGTAGCACTGACTGGAAATCTGTGCTTTGTTCTTTTTTTCCAGCAGGCAACACTGAGCTACTGAAAGATAATTGCGCAGATCCATAGGAAAAGTGAGTTGAATGTTTCTATTCTACGCTTGGTGGGAGGAGAAAAGCATTCAGGTATATTGCTTGGAGATCTGTGGCAGAAGAATGCACGGCTTTCTATGTTAAACCAGCTTTTTGTTTGGAAAGGAGCAATAAATGCAGGAGGTTGTCCAAGGTGGAAATGTGAGGTGAAAGATTTTGTTTGGCCCAAGCTGAAATGTGTTGGGTTTTTTGTTTTTCTTCCCCTCTTTTTTCCTGGCTTAGGAAAAAATGTGCCTATCTCATCTCTTTCTCTCTGGTTGGGATGGGCATAGTGTTATTTTTTAATCCCAAATATGCCTGCAGTATGGGTAAAGCTGCATTGCCTGGTTGTGTAACCGTAGACAGGAAATACTTTAATGCATTTTTCGTGGATCTTTCTGCCTATGACTCACAAGCACATACACAGTGCAAGGGAGCTCCAGCTGCTTATGTTCACAACAAACATGCCAGCAGGGTGTGAGGTTCTCCTCCCATGGAGCTACCCCAGTTTATATCAAGGTCCATGTAATTTGATGAAGCCAGTTATACAGCTGCAGGTGGGCTGAAAAAGGTGCAACCCATTGGCTTAGTGACTTGGTACCATGCTTAATTCTGCAGCGTGGCCTTCAGTTCACTTGATTTGGAATGGCTCTCAGTTACCAAAGCATGGTGCAGTCTTTCAGACAGATGGAATCTACCAGTCAAGAAAGGGAGTGATGGCCTTACCCTGCAGTGCCCTGAAGGTAGGGAGAGGGGTGAAAAGCCTGAGTTACAGACTTATTTTGTACCATTTCAGAATGTAAATGGGTCACGAGGAAAGAGGACAGCTGGAGGAGGGTGAAGGTAAAGTAAAGCATAGATGCATGCAAAACACATGTGAGCATCACTGTTTAATTCTGCCTAGGGCTTTTGTGACACTTCTCTGCAGCCCAGAGCCCTGTTATAAATAATAATACATGCATGGGTGCTCTTGCTAATATAGAGTCTCTTGGTTAGAAAACTAGCAGGAAATGCTCTGTCCCTGGGCTGTGATGTTGGCAATTATCTGGGCAGACTTGGCTGAAGCCTGCTCTGGACTGAAGAATCATGGAAACATTCTCAATTATAGCATCTGCTTCAGTGCCATTAACTTGGGTGGCTTTTTTTCTTACATATAACATAAGGAAAAGGTGCTGCTGATAGTCTGAAAGGTAGGTAAAAAGGAAAAAAGGCATTCTCATCTACTCTTCCATGAGCTCATGCTGTAGTTAGGCTGGGTGGTGTTGCATGGAAATGGTCACCATGGTGAAATGGCATGCTGCTAATTTGTATTCCACTCAATACGACCGTGCCCTGGTTGAGTTTGTGATCCTGAGAAATGTGGGCCTGACAAAGAGTGAGGTCAGCACCCAGAACTTCAGGAGAGCAAACTTCAGGCTGTTTAAGGAGCACCTCCATCCCTGGAGGAGTTCTTGACCAGCGTGGATGGGCCTCTGTGCAACCTCATCTAGAGGCTGGAACCTGATGATCCTTGAGGTGCCTCCAACCCAAGTCGTTCCATGATCCTATGATTTATTATTTACTTATGCTAAGACTAACAGGTAAAACTGTTTTCTTCTCTGCCTTGCCTACCAGTCACCTAAGATGGGCTTAAAGGTTCTCATGTAAACTGATTTCTTATTTTTCACAACATCGCTGATCAAAAACAGAATTGGAGAATCTGTTACCAAAATTCTCTTTCCACTCAGTGCACTGTTTCTGCAACATTTTATGATCAAACCAGGACATTTGGGGGGCAAATAGGCAGAATAAATTCTTTTGCTGTTGCAATTGGATTTGAAGATTTTACTGTGAATCCGAACATTTTGTAACAGCAGTAAAGCTTGTAAATCTTTTGGATTTGAACATTAAAACATGAAACAAACTGTGTGCCTTTAGGCTTTTTTTTTCCAGCCCAGTGCTGGCTTTGGAAAAGTCTGTTAATTGCTTTGCTGTGTCTGGACTTCCAGCCTTTAACATTTCATGGCTCATTAGTGTAATCCAGGCCTGTGCTTGTGTGGAGAGAACTTCATGTCAAATCACTGCAAAGTGAAGTATGGCAAAGAATCCATCTGTAATTTGGGAAGAGTTTGTTGGAGTTTGGAGGTCTTAGGAAACATTAAAAGGCACATGATGCTTAGCATCACTTTGGTGAGTTGATGTTATGGAATGACATACTGACAGACTAATGAGGCCAGCCAGGAGCTTTGCCTCTTCAGGCAGAAAGCACGTGCAGCTCATTTCCTTATAGACCTGATTAAAAAGTTCTCTCTACCTTGGCCCCAAGTCCATCTGTCAGGCTTCCAAAATGCCTTGTTATCGAGATGTGGTGCAGTGGGTGCTGCTGAGGTTACGTGGGGAAGGCCAAAGCAGTGTTTTGCAGGGTGGTGTTGGTACATTACCTATTTACATGCTGAGTTACGTTCTGTTTAAAGGCATCCACAGCTTGTGTCTGATCAGCTGCCTGGCCACGCTTGAGCGAGGAGTTACGGTACGGATATCCATTGGCTGATGATAGCTGGAAGGGGAAAAATGGAGTCAGTGGTGCCACTGTGGAAAGGGGGAAGCTGCAACAGAGGGAAAGGAGTGCCTGACAGCTTTGGTCTCCCTGAGTTCCTCTGTTGCCACATGCAGAGGCTGGAGAAATTAGCTGTAGGCTGTGCAGATCCTTCTGAAGAAGAGAAAGGAAGGGTGAAAGGGAGAAAGGATGGTCCAGAGCACAAAACTTACCTCTTCTTGCAAGTGCCCAATGTCTATTTCCCAGGGAGCTCCGCGGAAGATTTCTATGGGTGGTTCCCAACCATTGCGGAATTTGGGGATGTAGGTAGGAATGTTTGCTTCTCGGGGCCATTCAGCCCTAGAATGTGAAGCAGGGAAGAAGTAGATGGTGAGAAAGTAACATCTGTCCCAAAGCATGCAGTACCGCGTGCCAGGGAAAGAACCAAAGATGACGTAGCTGTAAAATCAAGCATGCCTTAAGAGCCTGGGATTGCTGGTGAGACAGCAGCTGTCCTCACCTGGATCTGGTCCATGCCTCTCCCAGGGAATCCCATAGGCTTATCTCTTTTGGTGTCAGGTGTCCTTTGAGAAAATCTGTGGCATCTTTAGAAAGAAGTGGACTGATGACAGACCTGGCAAGCTCAGGGCCACCACAGCTATTGATGATCTGAATTACAACACAGACACAGAGGAGTATGAGATTTTGCAGGAAAGGTTCAAAATATCATGAAAGACATAGAAACCAAAGACAAAAATCAGTCACTCTAAGCATTTGGACTCTCTGTGCCTGCCCACCTTAAAGAAAAGGTATACCTTCTAGACTGTATAAAGAAAGAACAAATAAATAAGGCAAATAATTCCTGACTAAATTCTCCAAAGGATCCACGGGATCGCCTGACAGCCTAGCAGCAGCTAATGTTTACATTAGCTGTCTCCAGAAACATCAGCCTAATTCTCTGCAGAAGTCTGAATAGTTCAGGGAAAGGCAGTAGTTTTTCTACTTGGGTCAAATAAACCTTAAAACCAGCCATTGCTGGAGAAAGGATACAAACTGCCACGCTGAAAAATGGAAAATCTCTTGGTATTTCTGCATCACTTCTGGTTTCTTCTCTAGGTTGGATTCCTGCCTCTTCCTTTCAGTGCAAATATTGAGCCACGTTTACTCAAAGGTGAGACCAGGCAGATTCCCAACAAGAACCAAAGCTGGCTCTCTCTTCACAGTAAGTCTTTGTGAATGTGGTGGAAAGTTTCGTATTTGCTTGGGTTTGGGCATTTAACTCAGGCTGGAAATCAGATCAGAAAGCAGGAACGCTGGTTGCTTACTGAGAAAACTTTGGAAGGTTCTGAGCAGCTTTCTGATTTCTCTGCACAATTTAGCTGCAAAAGCAACATTAGAAATAAAAAGCAAATTCACAGCAACACCTGTGAATTAGTCTTACCAGTTCCAGTGGCCCAAATAGGAAATGCACCAACTCTGAAGCGCTTGGGTTCTGAATGTGCTTTCTCAGTTTGGCCTGAAAAAAAAAAAAAAAGAAAAACCCACTTTAATCCTAACCTGATTTTGGTTAGGATGCTATAACATGAGGGCTCATGATCCCTGACGATCACTGATTCCCCACTCGCCTTCTTGTTTGCCCCCACTTTTTCTTTGCAGGCTTCTGGATATATGGATAGCCAAGTCCAAGACCTGCATGTGGGGAGAGCTGTGGATGCATGGCCTTGGCTTTAGCAGGTCCTGATCAATTCTCATCCCAAGCACATATGAATATCTGCTTCTAAAAGAAAAGGCTGCATCTTTGTGTCCTGCCTCAGGCTTCTTTCCAGTCTCTGTGGTTTCCTTACTGATAACTTTTCAGGAAGTATCTTGTTCACTGAGCAACTTCAGAGCTGACAAAATTTCCTTCTGGCTCATTACCCTCCTGGTCTCACACACTTGTCTAAGCAGTGCTCGCAGCACTGGGAACATCTTTGTGCTCCAACTTGTCATCTTCTCAATGCCTCCTGGTACAGCTCTTCAAGAGCAGGAACAGAGTAGGAGCTGGGAATCTGGGGGCAAGGAGGGATACCTCATGAGCAGGGGCACAAAGGCTTGGTATGGCACAGAGAGAAAGGAGGCACAGGCAGAGGAGCAGGTGGCTCCTTTCAGCTCAAAGTGCTTGTGAAATGGGGCCAGGTGCTCACTGTGTGTGCACCATGGCTCTGGCACATGCACAGGCAGTGGAAGGCACATGCCTTTTCCAAAGGTGGACTTTAGGCTTCTAGCTTCAGCTTGAACAGCTTGGCTAAAGGAGCCTACACAAACCTCACGCAATGTTTGTTTTGTGGTTGGTTCTGGCAGAAGAATCTGAAATTCACACCTTTGTCCCTTGATAGTGCTTTCACTACACATTTCACTGCAAATGCTTACTGCTGCAGTGAATCTGGCTGCCATGTGGCTGCCTAAGATCCCCAGTGTCTTACCAAGAGGTTAAAAGCCAGTTTGGTTTTCTGGAAGCAGTCGATGAACTCAGCCTCGCTTGGGGGTCTTGCTCGAAGAGTCAGCATTCCCTCTTCAATGAGAACGTGGAGAGAAAGACAGTTTAATTAGTGTGTCCCTTTCTGGATGGCACTTCTGCTGGCATGCAGGTAACAGCTACTGAAAATCTATGGATTGAGAGAAGTCAAATCTCTGCACTAAGTCCCTAGAGTCCAGCAGGACTTTGCCAGTGGTGTTTTGCAAACTGAGGCAGGGCTGCACTGACCTAGCCTTGGGAGCTGAGGCTTCCCAACCTGTGCCCCCACATTCCCCACCTGTTCTAGCTTCTGCACTCTACCTGCTGGGCCTTTCTTCTTGTTCTTCTTCCCTTTCTTCCTTTGGTTGAGCTGTTTGAATGCCTCTGCAGCCTTCTGAAGCCTGGCAACAAAGACTTCAATGTCATCCAGAGTGCAGTTCAGGATTTGCTGTGAGAACAGAAGTGCAACAAACACAGGTGAGAAAGAGCCCAAACTGGGCACAGATGGGAAACAAGAATCCTAGGTCTTTACCTACTTCATTTCATGGAAGACTGAAGAGTTCAGGCAAAAAATTAGGCTGGGTTCATCCCTTTCCCAACACAAAGCTGTGCCTTGTTTTGCACGCTGTGCTTACCAGTGTGATAACTGGCTCCTAGCTAATGGACCTTTGGAAAATAACCCCAAGAGAGGACTGTGCACTGGGGAGAACCCCTCTGAAACCAGCAAAGGAAATGGTAGCTAACCCAGCGATGAAGTTTTGCTTTTGTTTACCCTTCTGAACAGTAGATATCAGTTTAAAAATGAATGAACTACACATAAAATATCCTCATGGAGGAGCCCCTTGCGTCTTTCCTGTCTTCCCCTTTTCCTTCTGCCTTCTGTTCTTGTTACCAACCGTTTCTTTTTCGATCTTCTGTGCTAAGATGGCGCGGGATTCTTCATGGTCCTGGGAGGCAGAGCCTCGGCGCTCATAGTCTGCAGACAAGGAAGGGGAGAGAAAAAATATTTCTTACCATGGAAGATTGAAGATGGGCCCCATCAAACACAGTGACCCAGGAGTGGTAACACCTGGCTGTGTTTGTTCATTCCTTCATTCCGAGAGCACCTCGGAAGCTCACAATGGGCAGGAGGTGATCAAAGATGCCGATTAAATCTGCCACGGGTTGCAGCACCTGTGTCTGTATGCTGCCTGTTTTCAGATGGGAGCACTGGATAAATCATGGACAGCAGCCAGCTACCAGCTACAGGCAGAGACCTGCAAGCCCCAGCTGCTGGGAGGCTCCCACTTGTTTGCCCTCAATGCATCTATGCTACCTTAGGGCCACTGAAGAGCTGCCCCCAATATTGCTGAGCATCCCACAAACACAAGTGTGGTCGGAGCAACTCTGAGTCTGTCTTCTAGCCTGAGCTCCCCAGGAAAGAAGAAACAAGACCTGGAAATGAATGCAAGTGTCGCCCGCTAGAAAGCAGCCTGCCAGGAATTCTGCATGATTGGTATTCAGGCAAGCCTCTGCAAAAATCAGCATTTTTGTGCCAACTTGCATGCAGTCTCTCAAATGTTTTTAGCTGATACTAAAAAGAACAAAATTCAGGTGTTGAAAGATGGTCTGGCTCTGAATTATAAATCTTATTTTTGTTATGAACCAAAAATAGGCTCTCCATCCAGGAGACTGGATCAACTGCTTGGCCTTGGATCCCAACCCAGTTAAATGAGTGTTTACTCTCATCAATTTGAACTTTCTTACTGTATTCTGATTACATACTTTCCGAGAAATTCACCTCAACAGAAACTGGTACAACAGGCTATTTGCTGGTCATTTTAGTCAACTCCAGATCTTTTTCTTTTTTTTCTTCCAGAGAAAGAGCTTATTTCTGCTACTGGGAGCTTTTTTCTGTGACTGCTTTCTCCAAAGAGGGCTACAACTTTTCTCAATGCAGCTCAAACTGAAGTCAGGATGACGTTGGAATAAGGTTTTAGAGGGGTGAATTCCAATCTGCCTTTCCACACTCAGCTCTAGAATTCATACATATCGCTCAATTTCTGTGGGTGAAATGTGCGTTCTTTGTGAAGCTCGCAAGGGCCAGGAATGTGCCTTTCTGACCAGGTCTGTACATTTTGATTTCACTGAGCTGAGCTGTCATCATTCAGTTTGCTGAGGGCCTGTCACCTCTTTGGGTGCTTCACAGCACAGTGTAAAGACACTGGGTGGCAACAGTGGGGCTGAAATGACCCCAGGCTGTTTCAGGAAGGTTGTCTGCCCAGGCTGATGAGTCCCCATCCTTAGGGACAGACTCACTGAGCTCTCCCAGTACCTGGTTCATACTGGGCAGGGGGTGCCACCCGGTTCCTGTTCATGGCTTGGCCTCGCATGTCGTGCTGAATCGGGATGGGGGCTGGCCCTTGTGGTGGTGGGAGGATAGACTGTCTCTGCTTGATCTTCTCTTGATTTGCCCTGCAAGTCGACAACACAGAACAACCCCGTCAGAGGATGCTGATCCTAATTCCAAGAGATCTGTGTGAATGCTGGAGCAGGGATGCGGTGCTGGGGGTGATAGGTACACTGCCTACCTTGCCCCTTTGTCCTGAGTCCTGCAGTACTTACTTGAGCGTCTGTGGTCGTATTTTCTTCCCATGCTTGTGGTCTGCCAGGGCACTTTCTATGTCTTCGTGAACCATCTCCGCCTCGAAAAGAAATTGGAATATTTTACTACGGGGCTGTGCTTTGCAAAGCTTGAATTGTGAGTAAGGGGAGAAGTGGCTGGCAGAGAGCTGGGAACATATCTTGTTCTGTTTACAAGATTGCTTGGCCTTGGGGTGGTCTGCAGCCAGACATCACTGACTGCAACGCAGGAGAGCCTTTAAAGGGCAGTGTCAAGGCACCAATATCTGTGCCAACCTTTAGTGTGGCTCACAGTTCCCATTGACCACCATCATCGCCTGCACAATCCACACCTTTGTTTGAACAAGGGAGTACAAAGCCATGCTGCATATTGATATATCCATGCAGGTGGCACTCCTCCCCCCGCCTCACCCAAACCAGTCTGTAAGCTCTCGACAGCCTTGCAGGTTACTTGGCGCAGGTTCCACTGTCTCACATGGCCCAGAAGGGTTTTGGGGGCCACAGCAGCTCCATTTCCCACCAGATCCCAATGGCGAAGAAGGCTCTGCTCACCTCCACCTCATCGCAGTTGAAGAAGTGGATGTCAGGTTTGTGCTGTTCTGAATCCTGGCACACCAGGAGGAGGATGGAGGAATAGCGCATCTGGTTGAGCACCGTCTGGCAGTGCTGGACAGTCGGCAGTGGGAAGTCCTCCAGCTCTTCCTGGGAAAGAAGAAGGAATGGGTTGGGCTTGAAGAGAGAGACCTGACAGAGCTTGTGTTCTGGGATTTCCTTGACCCATCAAACATACTTGTTACCATCTGCAAAGGGCCTGGGGCTATGGAGAACTGGGAGAGGGGTGGACGCCAAACATCTCCTGAATCTCAAACAACTTGAGTTCTCTCGCTCACCGCGAACCATGTTGTGCTCTACCTGCATCAGCCACTTGCCATGCATCCCAGCAGAGTGCTGGGAAGAAAGATGCCTTCTGGATGACAGCAGTGAGCAGCTTGCCCTGCCACTGACTCTTTGGATGAAATTGTGCAAACGCTTTTTGGTTTTTCACTGTTAAACCCAGAGCAGCACCACCCTTCTCCTGCTGTCTGGATGTGGCACGGTTTTCAGGCAGGGAATCCTGCATGTTGTTATAATACCAGTAACAAGTTCTTTCCTCTCTACTCATACGTTATATATAGGTCTCGGTGGACCTGCAAGTCTGCATCACTCCCACAGAAAACAGTTACACTGTTTGCTTGGAGCACAGCTCAAGGTATCTTCTATGTGGACTATCTGTGCTCGGGAGCCAACCCACACCTGCTTACCCTTCCAATTAGAGTCAGCCAGCCCCTGCAAAGCCTGGAGTGGATTTTGATAGTGATTCACCCTTGTTTGGTTTCCTTACTTAGGGAAGTACTAACCATCCGTAGATGGTTTCCCTAAGTAGAACCCCCTATGTTAACCTCTGGCTACCTGTGACTCGCAGTCTAGCAGGCGGATGGACTTGTCATTCACTTGCAGCAGCATCTCCTGTGTCCAAATTTTCTCCTTGGAGTTGAGCAATAGGAGTTTTCGGATGGCATCATCCACTGTCACGATGGATTCACTCTTGTCCATGATGAAGGTGGCCAAGTGCTGAAGTTGAGAGGAAGGGGGAGAAAACAGGTAAAAAAGCTTTGATGGGTGTATTGTAAGTCACGGGTAAAACCACCTCTGGAAGTTTGGACAGTTAGTTGTTCCTTATTGCACAGGCTCAACAGAGTTGCTGTGCAAAGCGTGCATTCTGGTTGTTAGCACCAGACATGACTGCACTTGCCTGCTTTCCCAGCCCTGTTCTGTGTCCTGAAGCAATGATCCAAGCATTACACTTGGCACTGAATTTATACAGACTTGTGTAATCGAGCAGCACCTGCAGGCTTTTGACTGCTGGCAGGGCTCCACATGAGGGGAATCCCAGCAGGGTAGATCAGGGGGGAGTAACAGAAAGGAGAAGCATCTGCTCTTTGTTGTCTTTAGTACAGGAGTGAGTTTTGCCTGGCTTTTCTCCCTCTGACCTCTTGTTTTCACGCCTTCTCCCAGTGATCAGTTATAACCATTTCAGAGATCAGGTAGTAGCTCCTTGGTACAGTGATGATGTACCAGGGGTTAGATGGGCCCAGAGTATCCACGGCACCAGAGCCCTGGGTGGCCCTGTTGAAGCATGGATGAGAACTATCATTGCAATTGGTTCCATACGGGATGTGTATGCAAGAGGAAAAAGCTCAGATTGAAAGCACTGGCAGCCCTAAGAGGATGAAAGGGTTGAGTCTTTAGTCAACATTAGGGATGGAGGGAATTTGAGGTTACCAATTCATCGCTAAGGTGATTGCTGGATAATTCACCAAGACTGGATAGATCAGAGAAGAGGACAAACACAGCAGAAATTAAGTGATGGCCCAGTTCTGTGCTCATAAAGCAAAGGTATGGGGTGAGGCACTATCTAAATAAAACTTCTGGCAGGTATGTGAGCAGCTAAAGCTGAGATTAGCCGTGCCATCAGATATGAAGAACATGCTTGGGTATGTGTTACTGTAATTGTAGAACGCCGCACGAAAAGCTATTTGCAAAGTCAATATTACCCGCACGGAGATGCCAAACCCTCTGCCTTCTGAGCAGTGAGGAGAATTGGTTTATACCTGCTGACAGTCATTCTTATCTGCTCTATTATGATAACTGCTGGGTTTACAATCTTCATAAATTCCTAAGTTATTTACTGTTAAATAAGTTCATTTTCAGGAAGCCAAAGCTACTTCTCCATCTCAGACTCATTAAAATATTTTTCCTTTCCCTTTTCTTTAAATAATGCTGGAGTGGGGGGAATAAAGGCTTGTTCTTATCTTTATCTGATTAAACCCCCCTATCCAGAAGGAGAACCAAATATGCTAACTTTCCTAAGAATGGGCTTCCACTTTTCAAGTTCAATCAACTTACAGATTACTTAAGGGTATAAAATGCTTCTTCCTGCCTCACTGCCGGCCACTGAAGCCCTGTTTGCTTTGGTCAAAGTTGAAGGCACAAATCACAGATGAGTGGCACAAGGCATAAGGAACGAAGTTCTAAGTCCCTCTCTGGGTCCATGAGTGATTCTATTTGGCAGGGCTCACTGATGGGGATGGTTGGCTGGGGCCTTAAACCAGAGAAAAGGGGATCCTTCCCACCACCTGTGAACTTCATGAGCCTCCTTTCTTGCCTTGCCAGCTTTCAGTGCCAAGTGAGCCAGCTGTCCCCAGCCAGGTGGAGCTCCTGCTGGTTGGCAGCTGCACAGGCTGGCTTCCTCCCTTATGTAGGTGTCTGTGACACTGGAAGCTGAATTTTGCTGAGTGCCTGTCATGGCTGAAGGGTTTTGAATTACTGGAGAGGACACAGTAGTTGAGGGAGAGCTGAAAAACGATAGTTGACATGCTCAGTGTGGGTTGGGCAGGTGAGTTCCTCTAACCACTGTGTTCAGCAGGAAGGGTTTGAAGCACAGAGTGATAAGGGGGACAACAGCTCCCATTGCTCTCCTTCAAATGTAGAGAAGGATGAGGACAAGTTTCTCAGTTTCCTCTTTCTTCATGCTGAATTTACCTTTTTTTACATCTTTTTTTCTCCATTCTCCATTCTCTCATTACTCTATATTTCAATTTGCCAGATCTCGAACATTCATATTTTTGATAAACGATGGCTCTGCATGGCATTTCCAATTTTAATTTAAAATAGAAGAGAGATCCATTGTTAATTAAACCAAATTCACATCACTGTTTTTTGTCCTCCCTCCCAATCAATCCTTTTGTATTTGATAGCTATAATGGCCAAATGTGTCCAGCTGAATAGGTGCTGGCTTCACAGAAAGTCCTGAAGGATGAATGGAAGATTGTCAAGCATCTTTGCTGTTTGCCTCTCCCAGGATGTGGAAAGCAATGCTTGCATATTGTTAAATAGGCTACCAGCTGCTCTTTGACCTAAAAAAGCTCCAGGAAAAGTGAAATATTTCATTATCAGCATCTATCACTCATACAGGTCTTGCAGTCCCATAAAAGTTAATTGCATGCTCACCTGTACATGGTACTGTGAAGTCTCGTGCATAATGATATTGGAATTGGAATATTTTTTCCTTTGTTCTGGAAAAAAAAGAAAAAGAGAGAGAGAGAATCCCTTTAGTTTAAAGGCTGTTATCAGTGTATTCAGGTCTGAAAATTAGAGCTTTCACATAGGGTGCTACTGTCCAGGCTTCCAGTTTCAGAGTGCTGAGAATCAAAGTACTAACTTGGTGTGCTGGATACACATTCCAGTTGTATTCCAGAATGACACTGATAATTCAATTCCTGCACTTCTTAAAGACGAAGTGAAACCTTATGTAAAGCAAAGCCTCAGACAGCAAATGACCAGGGAAGGTGTCAGAAGAGCAGCTTGCAAAGGCTGCATCCCATCAGCCTGGACAGAACAGCCCTTCTAGATGGCCTCTGGAAGAAACCCTCTGCAGCACTGCGACACTGCTAGTTTGCTGTCTTATATTTCCTGGCAATGAGAAGGGCTGCAGGGGTCAAGGCCAGCCAGCCAGAACCTGCCTGGAACAATGTTTTTATGAGGCAACAAACCTTTATTGCTTCCTGCATTTCTCACTGGTAAACAGCAGCAAGGAGCAATTGGAAAAAATACTGCTTTTAAAATTTTTTTTTACAAGAGGCTCTGGAATAAAATCCTAGAAAAATCGACCTGTCAGCTTTTACTCACTGGTTAATGGTATGTGTCCATTCTGTATGTATGCTTTGTGTGCCTGGCAGAGGAGAGATTACCTGGGCTCAGAGTGAACTGAACTGAAAACACCTTCTTCACCAGCAGAGGACATCCTCTAACCTCTCGTTTGCTTAGAAAATGTAATTGTAGCTCTGTGTGTTGTCATAGGTTCTTACAATCTGATTACACATTTTTACCCATCCTAAGCTAGAAATAACCTGTGTTAGGTTACCTTTCTGTCCTCTGCAGCAACCATCAAAGCCAGGAGGATCTCGCAACATTTTGATGGAAAAAAACCCCAGAGACTTAGATGAAATACTGGTGGTATTTTTGTCAGCCTCTTGGTTTCATCCAGACTGTGGAGCTGTTTGCTCTAAGATCTGCCAAGCCTGTCCTTGGCACCTGGTGTGATTTGGAGCCAGCCCATCTATGCTTGCTCACCCGTTTGAGCTGAACAAGCTCACATCTCTCAAGTATTTGAGACTGCTGGTGTTCTGCTCAGAGTTCTCAGCCCATGCCCTGCCATGCTTGGGTCAAGGTCCATGGCTCCACTGCTTTGGGTTCCAACTCTTTAGCCTTTTCCTTGGACTCCTCGGTGTCTCTCATATATGTTTATTCCTGCTTGGCTTCCACCGATGCAGAAGGTGCCTCTCCAGCCAGCAGGTGTCTCCACAGAACAAGCACTGCCCTGAAGGGTTGCTTTCCTTGAGATTTGGGATTTTCACCTTTGCTAGGCTAGGAGAGCTTTTAGATCAAGCCCCTCTTCGTGCTTCTCCATAGACACAGGGCTCAGCACTGGTAGCATCCTAAACATACAAACTGAGGCCCAGAGAGGTGAAAACGAAAATGGATGCTGATGATTTCAGTCAAAGCCTGGCAAGGGTTGATAGATACAGCTTTCTAATGCATTTTAATTTTTAAGCCTATGAGACATTTCATCACCGTGGCAGAACACCTGTGTACTTTGCACCTTGCACCTGTATGCCTGTCACTGAAAACACAACAGCGTGCTTTGCTTCCACAGCTAATTCCTCGTAGTACCGAAGTGGCTGCTGTGCACAGGTAGGAACTATTTTCTGCTGGGCATGCTGGCAGGGGTGTTGGCTGGGGCTCTGCCTTGCACACCAGGAGGACCTTTGGACACCTTGCACAGCTCCCAGCTCAGCTACAAGCTCCTGGAATGACCCTGAGTACAGGAATTAATCTTCCAGCATGGCTACTTTCCCCCCTTTGGCTTACACTGAGGGGTCAGCGGCATTTTCAGTTTGCTGGGTGTTTTAATTGCAGCCTGCCCTACTTCAGATGTGGGGCAAGATCTGGGATAGGGCACACAGCAATGCATGTCTGTGGGGAGTTGTCTCTGATGTGAGGCACTTTTTTTTCTCTGAGTAACCTCAATTTCCTCACAGAGCACTTCTCATGTAAATAGATGACACTAATGGAAATGAGAACACTGCGTCTTGTGTGGGATGGAGACAAATCTCAATTTTGAGGCATTCCATCCTCTCCTTTTTAAAAGGGAGTGGAAAAGGCTTCAGTGATCAGACTGGAAACAAAGCGGGGTATGCAGATGGCTCCAGCTCTGAAAGGACAGGTGTTGAGCAGTGTCAAGGGCTGGTAGATGGAGATGGAGTTCCATAAGAGCCCTCCCAGCCTTTTCCAGCAGAGGTGCAAAACACTGCAATCTCCTTTCATTTTAATGCAGGAAGAAGCAAGGATTCAGGCTGTAAATTGCAAAATAGTCAATTGTAGGCCACCTCAACCTGAGAGGTTGTATGAAAGAACACTGGCACATTTCCTCCTGGTTCATCTGACACCACTCATGCTGGAAATACTTTGCATTTCTACAGCATCTTGCAATGGAGAAGACTCAGGAGAGGTGAGGTGTCACCCAATCCATACTGAGTCTTCAGCAGGCAGGGAATTTGCATAATCCCCAACGATGAATAAGAGTGACAGAAATTTAAAGATGGTTTTCAGATGGCAGCCGCTGTCAGAACATATGGTGGAGAACTGCTGGATGCAGCACGGGCTGGATTGCAAAGAGCAGAATTGTCCTGGACTGTGGCACGAGTACAGCAAACATCTGAAGGTGATAAAAGCTGGCGTGAGCCCCAGTGACCATTGCTGTACTTTTTCCCTCCTGCCTGCCAGGAGAGTCAAAGAGACGGGGAAACAATAGAGCTTTGTCTCTTTCTTTTTTTGGTGTCAGGCAAGAAAAATCTCTCTTAGCATGAAGATCATCATCCTTTCCTAAGCAGCTAGCTTTACTGTTGCCTCATACTTACAGGCGTGGGAGAAGCTGCAAAGCTATTCTCTAAATAATGTTATCTGTCACCAATATCTTGCAGGCACACAGCACAGCACAGCACAGAAATGGTGTTTCCACTGGCACCAGAGGGCAGATGAGGAAATGGGAAATGCTGAGACCACTGCAGATTGGATTTTACCCACTCAAAATGGGCTGAAAACTGGGTGCTGGACTGAACATCCAGTGACAACAGGCCAAAATACTGTTTGGAAGGGAGATCGTCCTGCTTGGCTTTATGATAATGAGTGAAAGGATGGAACTGAGAAAATAAAAGTAGGATCAATACACATCCTGGAAGAATGGTGTTATGGGAAGCCAAAGCACACTCCATGTGCCAGGTTCCCTCCCCATTTCCATGCAACGCCCTTTTCCCCACAAAGCTGGGCCACGCTTCCCTCAACTGGGTGCTTTGTGCACACAGTACATCAGTGGGATAAATAAACACAAACCATTCCTGCTGGTTTGTGGGAATTGGAGCACTCCTTTCCCCCTACTGATGGTGCTGTGCTGATCTGCACAGGGTGCTGTGGGTCAGTTACATCAGAATCCAAAGGCTCAGGCCCAAGATTCTGTCTCTTTCCATCCATTACATTCTCATTGCTGCTACATACAAAAATTCACCCATGCTCTTGGTGTACACCGGAGCCAAAGCCACTTGTGGTGCCAACAGGTGCCTCTGTGACAAATTTCTGTCACAGCAGGGCTGGGGAGGCTCCAATCTCTCCTCCATGCACATCCTTCTCTACTTAATTAGGGAGTTGTATCACACCGGATCCTCCCTCATTCTCCTCGTATCTCCTTGTATTTGCTTTCTGCTGTTGCTAGGCAGAAGGCTCCGTAGAAAATGTGGGGGATGAACAATTCATCAATGAAACAGTCAGGAGGGAACCAAAGCATAACAACCCCAGGTTTGGGAGGTGGGCTGGAAAGGCAAGAAGAGCATGGCTGTTGCTGAGCATCTGGTCTCTACAGGAGCTGTCAGCACAGGACAACAGGGACCATGAGCCAAGAAATGCAGTTATCCTGCAAGGACTTAGAAGGGAGCCAAGAGTCAGGACTGCTGCTTTGCTTCAGAGCTCTGGTGAAGGACACACGTGAAGCAAAGGATTCCTGGCCTCTGTATCCATTGTAGCAGCTTAAGGAAAGTCCTGGTTGTTGCCTTCTGGAGTTTGCCAGTTCTTTATGTTACCTATATATTATCTAGCAATGCACGTGCTTTTTATAGTAACCTGCCCATGTAGCATGAGTCGGTCCTTCTGCCAAACCAACAGGTCAAGACACAGCCCTTTGGAGGAGAAATGAAACAGCAAATGCCTTGGAATGCTAATGGTAGTAATGCAGATTTGCCAGGCCTGCATTATAAAGCAGCCTTACGAAATAGCATCCCGTCCCGGAATCCCAGCAGGAGGCCAGATCTGATCCGGCAGCACCATCACGCATCTGCACTGTGCAGCTCTGCCCATCCCACTGGTTCCTGCTTAGCTGTAAGAGGGAGATTGGTCTGCACAGACACAGAAGCATGTGGCATTGCAAGGCCTCCTGCTAAGTGGGGAAAGCGTGTGCTTTTGGGACTCATGAAACTCATGAGTTGAAAGAAAAGGCTCTCATTGATACTGGCGGCAGCCAGGGGTATGAATGGACCTGGGCAGCACTGATAGCGCGCTGACAGCCAGCTGCTCTCAGGAGGCTGAATTCCTGCTCAGCATGCCTAATAGTTGCCACAAGCTGAAGCCCAATTGCTCACATTCCTCATTTATTAGCTGAAGGCACACTGCACTCCAGAAGAACAAATAAAAGTCTGACACAGCTTGAAGGTTGTGCAAGGCCTGCATGCACTAACTGCCTGCTTGTGCCTGGCATGCCCAAGGGCTGCTCAGCAAAAGACAATCAGGCTACTGAGAAGCTCGTGGGGAGAGGTACTCTCTTTTCCTTTAAAATCAAGGCTGGGCGGGATATGCCAGAAATGGAAACGCCTCTTTGTTAACCCCCCAGCCATGCAGTTTACCAACCAACAGCACTGTTCTTGCGCTGAGCCACCGGTGAGTTTTGATGCAGGAGCCAACAGGAATGTTGGTTTCCTTCCTTTCTTCCAGTCCCGTTTCCAGTTAAAGTATTACATTTCCAGGCTTTAAGTGAAAAGGGTCACCCATGAGGGTGGAGAGGAGCCGCGTAATCTGAAGCTGGAATCTGGGTGGGAAAGGGGATGTGAAGAAAGGCTGCTGAAGTGACACACGGAGGCAGACAAGGGAGCTATTCAAGGCTGGAGGTAAGGGAGAGGGGGAACCACTGCTTCAGGAGATCAGCAGATTGGTGTTGCCTGCTAGGTTGGCACTGCTGTGGTATACAATAACCAACACTAATGACCCCATTGGTGGCCGCTGTGCCCAGCCATCAGTTGTAAACACGTATTTACAGTGCAGCTTTAGGAAATGGACTGTATTGAGTCCATGTTTCTGTCTTTCTCCTTTTGAGGCTGTTCCTGAGCTGGCTCAGCTCCTGTCTGTAACGGCATCTCGCTGCATCACCACTTCACACTGCATTTGCCCAGTGTGCAAGTGAGGATGTGGGAGAGCAGACAGCAAGGAATTACAGCCTGGGGGTCTCCATGTAAGAGACATAAGAGCCCTATGGAGACCAGGAGCTGCTTTGTGACCGTTAAACACAACTCACTCCTTCACCACCAGCTTGTTGGTGCAGCCCCTCTCCCCATGGCTCCCCAGGCAGATGATAACCATCCCAGGGCCACACTGTTCTCGTATGAGCAGCTCCTGTCTTTGTGTTAGCATCCTGTGTTCTGTTACAGCCCGGGAGCCTTTCTTAAATTACAGGAGGCGTGCAGTGTCAAGTGATGACGCCTCACAGACTGAAGCTTTTCAAGTCCGTGTTTCTGTAGCCCAACACACACTAGTGGCCATTTCCCAGCCCTGTGTGCACCACGTTTGGGTCTTTCCCAGCAGTGTGTGTCAGGCAGCTCGGAGCCAGCTCTTGGCAGGGCACAGGGAAGCAGTCGAGCATCACACAGATGGACGCAGCACAGAAGTGAGCCCCGTGTGAAGTCATCTTTAAGCTCCCCTTGGCTCCACGCACCTTCTCACAGTTACAGTACCCAGCCCTCCATGAGAAACAGCACCAGCCAGCCATCCACGAAAGCAGCTCAGATGCCCTCCTGGCGACCACCCCAGAAAGGGATGGCGAGCAGTGGCAAACGCCGTGCTTCCTTCCCAACTCTTTCCTTGGCTCATCCTGTCACACTCATTTCCCCCTGCTGTCTTCGAGCTAGGTTCAGGGCACGTACCAGTAAGCAGAGAAGCAGCTTAATTTATTTATGGTATGCATTAACATTTATTCAGCTGCTTGCTGTGCGTTGGGTACGGTGGCTACCTGATAGGTGCCAGCCATTCCCCCTGCTCTCTCTGTACGGGCAGTCATGGACTCTTCCAGAATATGGAGCTGAGCAAATGTGATGCTGTTTAGCAAAGGGGAGTGGGAAGGATGAGCATCTGCTGTCATGGCAGCCAGGCAGCTCCATGGCTGAACGCTCTAGGATTCTGGTAGGGCTGGAGATGGGGGAAGATGTCTCAGGGCTTTAGGCCATTTTTGTGCAGAGTTCCCTGGAGATTTGGATCTTTCTACATCCCTCTGTGCTCACTGCAGTGAAAAAGACACCAGCTATGGCAGGAGGACAGCCACCCTCCCCACCTCTGGGCCACCGCTGTCACCTCTGTGGACCAACATGGGTAGAATCACTGAGGTTGGAAAAGACCCTTCAGGTTATCAAGTCCAACCACCATCATAACACTACAAGACCACTGCTAAATCACATCTCTAAGCACGACATCCATGCATCTCATAAATATCCCCAGGGATGGGGACTCCACTGCCTCCCTGTGCATCCTGTTCCAATTTCTGACAGCTCATTCCATGAAGAAATTCTTCCTCATATCCAATCTGAACCTCCCCAGGCACAACTTGAGGCTGTTTCTTCCTTTAAAGTGCTGTGGATTTGGGGCTTGTTGTGCTCATTCTTGGAAGGCCCAGCAGTGTGCACAGGCTAAGGGTCCTGACTGATTGCACAGGAGAAAAATGGAAATATAAGCTCCAAAACGTCCCTTAGCAGCACCACAATCACATAATCAAGG
Organism: Lagopus leucura; assembly: GCF_019238085.1. Taxonomy (NCBI): domain Eukaryota; kingdom Metazoa; phylum Chordata; class Aves; order Galliformes; family Phasianidae; genus Lagopus; species Lagopus leucura. The sequence continues at coordinate 6,145,513 of NW_024962282.1, forward strand.
CCAGCTCAGCTTGATGTGATTTGTTTCATTATGAAACATAATTCTCCCTGGAATTTTAGTTCTTGTCTGCCCTCCACCCCCAGCTACCAGTAGAAATTAATGCTGGGGGAGGGAGATACAAGTGGAAAGGGGACCCAAACATTTGAATGCTGCTTTCACACATGCTGAGTGCCCTTTGAAGAAGGAATGCTGAATCAGTGGGGCGTGCCCCACGTTCTGCAGGCAGAAACCCCACGGACGTGCTTGTGCATAGAAGCAGAGCCAACACCAGCTGCTGGTAGAGGGCTGCCAAGGTGGGGGAATCAAGGGAGGTGATTTATTCCCCCCAAGGGTTTGGCCTCTGGCCTTACAATCCCTACTTCAGGTTTGCTGGAATTTGGTGGGAGAGGTGTCCTGCTCTTGCTGACATTTGCTTTTGAGGTGTGTCCATACAAAAAAAAAAAAATAAAATAAAATAAAATTAAAGATGTAACTCTCTGTTGAAAATTACTTATTTGAGAAAGTGTGTTTGGTTTTAAAGCAGTTTGTTGGCTTTTTACTTTGCTGGCTTTTACACTGCGGGGCAGTCAGTGCTTGCTGGTCTCCTCTGCACAACTCAGTCCCACCCTGACACCCCAATAATTCAGGGCTTCTGTCAATGGGTGCTGACCTGAGCACCCACTCTGTTTCCCACACACTTTTCATCTCCTTGTTTCAGTTTTACTTCTCTGTATGGTTCTGTATTTATCTCTAAACTAACATCTCTCTGCCCCTGGTGAAAATTGCAGGAGCTTTCAGCACACAGCAAAGGAAGCGATTCTATCAGAGGAGCAGGGGGAGCTTGCCCGAGCAGCCCTGTGTGCACAGTGGAGCAGTTCCCAGGCATTCCCACTCCTCCCTTCTCTCTTCTTTCTGTGCTTTTATCTCCAGACAAATGACTGATGCATCTCAGGCCTTCCCTTGGCAGCTGCTCATCACACAGCATCGAGGTGACAGATACCTATGGTCAGTAACATGGAATTTTTCATCTAACTTTATTCCCACAGTTCACTTCTTGCAGCCACCCTCACTTCAGGGCAGCAAAAGGAGCTGTCTGATCAAATACAAACTCTCTGACCAAGGGGCTACCAGAGCCAATGACAGTCCCAGCCAAGCAAACTGACAGCCAGAGGGTGGGAGATTGGGTTGAGCGCAAGCACCCATCCCACCAATCGTCTGTTTCCAAAGAGCCGAAGGGCACTGGAGTTGTCATGGTTCACTAAGTAGTTAAAGGAGTATAATTATTAACCTGCTGAGGACAGTCTTTCTTTTGTTAGATTCTTTATCAAGTTATCTTGCTAACATAACCGGAGAGAATCCAGGTGAGAGGAAGCAGTGCCCTGCATAGATTTGTCTGTCCTCACGGAACCACAGCCATGACCAGCATGGGACACGGTAGCATAAAGTGCATACTCCATACAGAGGACGTGCAGACACACGTGATGGACTGCTGACCTCAAACTCCCCAGCAACAGTGTCCAGACCTCCAAAGGTACACTTCCTATAGGAAACCTGAGACAAACCAGCATGTTTGTGGGTACCACTTACCATACAGGTCCTTTGCACTCAGCTTGGAGGCTCCGTCCGCTTTGCCCATGCTGCCACTGCAAAAGAAGGAAGGCACGAATCAGCATCAGCAGTGCAACCCCACAGCAATCATGAGGGAAACCAGCCCTGCTCTCATCGTCACATCCACTGAAGGTGCTGCCAGGCGAAGAGTTCTGCAGCTCCCTCTGCAACCCTAGCTGTTATCCACACCACGGGCCCGTGTCACCAAACCCAATGGCTGCAAAGAAGAGCAGGGCAGCCCATCCAGGCCTGTTACTGGTAGAGTTACCATTGCTCACGGTCTCCCTGGGAGCACATCACTTCTGGAAGGGCTGTGTTGAGAATGGTGCTCCCAATGAGTTGGTATGGGAAGGAGGCCAGGGAAAAGGAGGCTGATCCTTAGAACTGAGTCCACCTGAACCCAAGCACCAAGGCTCAGAGCTCTTGTTCTTGGACACTTTTTAAACCTACTTCTTTAAAGCAAGCCCATAAGTACAACCCATGTCCCATGTGCAATTGTGGGAGGATGTAATTCTGTGTAAAACAGTTGAATTTTGGGGGTGTCAAGCCTCCAGGCATAGGTTACATCCCCTGTAAGGCCTGTCTCCACATCCCACATGGTGATAACATGTGAGGATCCAAGGAAAGGTGAAACAAACTCTGTGCACTTAGGGGGAAAGATGGGACCACAAGGAGCCTCCCCCTGGGCACTGGGAAGGAGTGCTGCCCATAGGATGGAGGGAGCCCGCCACACAGATCCTTACTTTGTTGAGCCAGTGCTGCTGCTGACGGATCCTTTGAGACTCATGTTGCTTCACAGGATGGGCAGCTTCAACAGAAGCAGAGGAGACAAAGTTAGAAGTTAGAAAACAGCCTTCACACTCTCAGGTGATTTACTGGTGCATATGATGCCTTGACTCTGATTCAGGGTTCCCAAGCAAGTGAGAGCAGCACAGTGGGGTTTTCTGGCCGTTCGCTGCCCCATGGCTCTGACCTGGGCTGAGATGAAGATGACATAACATTCCTGAAGCCTATTTCCACCTCTCCTCTCTTACCCATCCCCTCCAGGCACTCCCAGAGTTGGTGGTGTTCCATTTTCTACCAAAGCAGCCTTGCCTATGGCTCTGCACAGACTTGATGAGGCCTTATTACTGTGATGGCTGGCTGCTTGGGAAGGGGCAGGCAGGCTTAGTTCAGAGAGATTTTGCCTCTTTTGCAATAAGAATTTTCAATAAAAGTGCTTGAGAGAGATGCAGGCACTGCTCTGAGGGCAGAACTAGAAGGGGAAAAAGGCACGGAAAATGAGGTATAATAAAAAAACTCAGGACATTTCATATTGGGATCCAAGTTATTGACCTTAGCTCCATTGCACAGTTTGAAGGAAAAGCAAGAAAAAGTCTTCAATTTAATTTAAGAACATCGGAGGCACTTGTGTTGAAGGATGGGCACTCAGACCCTTTTTTTTCATTCACATGGATCAGACCCCACTCACTCACTCACTCATTCTAGGGTTGTCAGAACACACAGAGTTATAGAATCACAGAATAGTAGAATGGCTTGGATTGCAAGGGACCTTAAAGATCATAGAATAGTTGGGTTGGAAGGGTCCTTAAAGATCACATAACCATAGAATGGTTGGGTTGGAAGTCACCTAAAGAACATCGAACAACAGCGTGGTTGGGTTGTACTGGACTTTCCCAGCCCCAACACCTGCCATGGGCTGGTTGCTACCCACCAGGTCAGGTAGCCCAAAGCCCCACTCAGCCAGGCCTTGCGCACCTCCAGAGATGACAATTTCTCTGAGCAACCAATTCAAATGGCTTAAAAACACTCATCGTTTATCCAAAGGAAGGTTTCACTCAGTGTCTTCAGTGAGAGCTCCCACAGTGGGACCTTTGAAGGAGGGTGGCACGTTCTGTGAAGCTGCGTGAGCTGCCCTGTGATTTTTTTCTTAATTGAACTAAGGTTGTATGCAATTCCTGGGGAATACTTCAGAGTCATCCCTGACGTCTGGGATTTCCCCACTGGAGGCTGCCTGTGTGCTGCAGGGCTTGTTGTATCATCGGTAGGGCTGCCCTGGCTTCCTCACATATCCGGTTTTATTCCTGGTGTTGGAAGTGCTCACTTGCAGTATTTTGCTCTGTGCATTTTACCCTGAGGTCAGGGCAGATATGCAGCTTTCTCGCTGCATGAGTGCCAGAGAGATGTGTTTTGTGGCAAGACATGCTCTCTCTTTGGGGCCCCTGTCATGTTTTGGGCTCAGCCTTACAGCTTCCAGCCTGCCTTGTATCAGAGCAACACTCCTCAGTGCTGAGGCACCGGCAGGAATTGCTTCCAAGCACATTAAATTCCCCATCTTCATTTGTTTTGGTGGACACAAAAGTTCCCCTTCCCTCTCCCCCCCTCCCCACATGTGCATGTGGATATTAATTCAAACAGATGTTAGAATCGATACTTGGTGTTCTGCCAGCCTCTCTGTGCGTAATGAAACCTGTCCCTGCTCCCAGGCTTGGGTACCTGTGAATTTTTCCTCTGTTAATAGCTGTCTGCTGGTTTCCTCTTACAGTCCTCAAATGGTTCCTATCTCTCAAATCTCTCTGTACATTAGCATGAGATACCTAGAAAAGGGAACGTGCTCTAATAAACTCAGCTCTCTTCTGTTTACTTGTCTGAGCACTTTAGTCCCATGGCTGACGACGAGAGCTGGGAGTGTTTCTGCTTATTAATGTAATATTTCTGGCTCCCTTTCACTTACTGCCCCAGGGCCATGTCCTTAATGGACTGAAATCCAGGTTACTCCAGCATGCAAGGGTTGCTGAATTTGGCTGGTGGAGTTCAGAGCTTCCTCCCAGGCCTCAGAGAGGAAAAAACAACAGGAACAAAGGATGCCAGGCAGAAGATGAAATGCATCAGCACTGCTGATTTCAGCAAGAGGCCGATTGCATATTGCTCCTTTGGACACACAAAGTGATCCTTGCTTCATCTTCATGGTCATAACACATTCAACTCCAATGGATCCTTCTCTTTGCCATCACTGTTGAAAGGCTGCCCTCAGTTCCAGGGTGTCTGCATCCCAGCTGGGGCACAAAACAAAGCCAGCAGGTCCTTACACCGATGAGCTCCCTGCTTTTTACTTATTAGTGCTATTTTCAGTATTTAACCTTTGCCAGGTTCTTACTGGTGCTGGGAGGACCACGTTCAAACTTGTCTTAATTGAAAAGAGAGCGTGGTGTGAGGATGGCCAAGTCAAGCTGGTACACAGCCTCACACCACCTCTTTTAATTCCATTTAAATTGTCTGATATTAATTGAATCCTGGCTGGCAGACTGGGGGAGGACACTCTTCTGAGGGGTTGGAGCCTTTCTAATTACTCTGTGAAACTGAGAGACAGCCAGACTTCAGTAAGAGGAAGAAAGAGCTGAGAGAGCTTCACCTTTTGAAGAGCACTGGCAGTCTGCAATTTCAGATGTGCCCATCCAATCTGGCTTTGATGATGTCCCTCCTTTCTATCATATCAACTATGCCACTCAGCTTGGTGTCTCCTGCAAACTTGCTGAGGGTACACTCAATCCCACTGTCACTGACAAAGATATTGAAGAGCACTGGTCCCAGAATGGACCCTAGGGAGCACCACTTGTGACTGACCCCCATCTGGACATACAGCTGTTGATAACAACCCTCCAGCTACAGCCAACCAACCAATTATTTACCCACTGAACAGCCCAGCCTTTAACTCCATCTCTCTCCAACTTAGAGATACGGATGTTGTGTGGGACCATGTCAAAGGTCTTGCACAAGTACAGGTAGATGACATAAGTTGTCTTCTTTTGTCCACCAATGCCATCATACTTCCTCATCGAAGGCCGCCAGATTGGTCAGGCACGATCTGCTCTTGGTGACGCCGTGCTGGCTGTCATGGATCACCTCCTCATCTCTCATGTGCCTTACCATCTCTTCCAGGATGATCCACTTCATGACTTTCCCAGGCACAGAGATGAGGCTCACTGGCCTGTAGTTCCCTGGGTCTTCCTTTCTGCCTTTCTTGAAAATGGGAGTGATTTTTCCCCTTTTTCCACTCACCGGGGACAGTGACACCTATGACTTTTCAGATATGATGGAGAGTGGCTCACCAACCACATCAGCCAGCTCCTTCAGGACCCTGGGATGCATCACCATTCATCCATCTTCACCATACCCTCTAACCCATGTCCATAAATAGAATCCTGGAGTTACTAAGGTTGAAAAAGATCTCTAAGATCATCAGGTCTGACCATCAGCACATCACTGCCATGCCCACTAAACCACACCCTTCAGTGCCACTTTACACGCTTCCTATATACCTCCAGGGATGGTGACTCCACCTCTTTCCTGAAGCAACACTGAGGGTGAAGTATCATGCTTTGAAGCAAAGGAAGTCTCCCTCCCTGACTTTCCGGACATCCTTGAAGGTCAAATATCCTCCCAAAGACGCACGCAGAGTCATGACAGGAGCCTGTCATTGTTGTCTGTGCTACACTTCTGTACATTCCTAGTAAATGGAAGAGAGCCATGCATTGTTTTGGCTTTCTCCGAGTCTTTGAAGAGGGAGATGCAAGAGTGGAAAAGCTGTAAGGGAAAAAATAGCCACTCTCTTCTGTGTGGTCCGATTGCTTTGATTGCCATTCATCCTTTTCATCAGCAATTCTTTCCGTTCATCTGCTGTGATCATACATTATTTTTGTTCTCAAGCAAACGGAAAGGAGTTGTGCGAAATTCTGAACTCTGGGTGAAGACTGGATAACTCAAAAAACTGGAAATACCCGTGTATCAGTAATCAATGTGTAACCAAAAAGGAGTCATATATGTTTGATATCCATAGCCTAAAGCCATTGGGACTGCAAAGGGTCCTCTCACATCCCATCAAGCCAACCTAAAGGCAGTGGTGGTGAGAATGGCTATACTCTGGCAGCAGTGAAAAATATGTGATGGAGAGGCTGCCCCAGGGTCCTGCCAGGGCCATGGAGCACAGATCCATGGAGACAACTGGATACGCCAGGCAGAAATGCTAGATTAGCAAAAGCCTCAGAAAGTAACATAAAGCCTGGCTTTGAAACATTAGCTGTGTGCCCACACGATGTTATCTTTTAAACTTCCCAGGACAACAAAGCACCGTCTGTTAGGGTTGCTGGGTGTTTTTGCAAGGGAACGTCACACTGACAAAAGCTGTCTGATGGACTGTCCTGCAGAGCTCAGCCCTCTTGTACGCACCAGATCAGGGGGAGGACAGGCACCATGATACACGTATCCTGCCCTGCTTGGCTTGTCCACAAAACAGGCAGCCTCTGAGGGTATCCTTCCAGCTCCCTCCATACCAGCAGAGGATTGAAAGATACTAACAGATAGAAAACGCTGTACCCCACATGGGTCCTCTAACAAAACATCTTTGTGCTGTTGGCTCTGTGCACACCTGACAGCCTTCTCTTGCCTTTAAATGCCTTACTGGCCCTGCCAGTAAGGATGCCTCTTGTCAGGGCTCACTGAAAGGAATTCAAACCTGCTTGGTGGGGGTCTCTTCTGAGTGCACACACTCCTAACAAAACCAGTGTTTGTGCTAGCCAGATAGCATCTTTCAAACCAAGCCTTGAAAGTCATAGTGGTTCAGTGAACTCCACAGTCTTAACCTGGTTGAAAAGGGGAAAACACCCAATTGATACGGGATGGCCTGGTGGGATTCATCTCCGGGGGTCCTCCATTCCCATCCCATGTGCTCTCTGAGATGCTTTAAAAAGCATCTCAAGTCTTGTTGCCCCTTTCTTCCTCCCTCCCACCTTTCAGTTTATCTTCATAGCAGCGGAGGCACTAGGATTACAGGTTGCTTTGGGAAGATGCCAGCTCCAGATGAAGAGGTGAGCCTGAATGGGTGTGTAGGGTCGGGTTGTGCACAGCACGTGAGCTGCTACGGTCAGTAGGGTGACAGGCGGTGGGTACCACCTGTGGGATGTTGGGAAGGAATACTCCCTGCTCTGCCCATGGAATTTTTCCCACTGCAGAGATTCTCCAGAACACCTCTTCCAGACTGAGGCACCTCAGATCTACAGCCACCCCTCTGCCAGCTTTGATGGGCCCCACATTTAATAGTATCTCCCCCCTCCTGTGCCGTGCCCTTCTGTGCTCTGCTGAGAACCAGGATGAGATTTATACCCATTACACCCAATGCCTTGTTCTCTAACCTCCTCAGGAACAACGATTTGCGCTTAAAATGTATTTCCTGAGAAAACAGGCTGGATTCCAGCAGGAAGAGGGGAACACCCATGTGCCTGTCAGGCTGTTGGGCTTGGCACCACTGGTCCCTGGGCTCATGCTGTGCCTACTATAGAGCCAGCAAGAGAGGTGCTTGAGGCTCTTTGCTCAGGCTGAACCAAACTGGGAGTTCTTCTGCTCCTGCCAGCAGGTAAAACACCCCAAAGCAAGTCTAGACAGTGCCTTGCTCTATAAATATCCAGTGAAAATGCAAAACTAGCCACAGTCTCCAAGATCTTTGGGAAAAAGAATTGGAAACCGACTCCACTGCCCCTCTGAAAGAAGTGTAGGCAGAGTCTCCGTGCTGAGTCACTGCTCCTGAATTTACACTTTTCCTCTCTGTTGCAGGAGCCCCAAGGAAGCCTAGGGAAAACATGGGGCACGTCTGGGCTTGCAGTGTCTGCACAGCCTCCCTCTCGCCGCAGGCACCATGCAGAGTGCGCACCATGCCTGGGCTGCAGCTTAGCGAGCCTGAGAATCCAGCCCAGAAACAGCCTGCCACGTATTTACTGATGCTTTTGGAAACACAGAAGAAGGCAGATGAGCACTTGATGCATGAAAGCTCTTTATAATTGTGTAAATGAAAAGACCCTGGCTCAAAACAATCCAAATGGGAGAAAGCATGATGTGAGTCCCAGGGAGGGGACGGCTGAGGGCTCGTTCAAGCACACAGAAAGCTCACTGCAGGGCAAGAACACCTCTCCTTTGGCTTTTCCAGGCATTTGAGGAATAGGTGGGAAGCTCAGCAAAGCCAGCCCCAGTGGGGCTGCAAACAGGGTGATAGTGCTTCTTCTTTCCAGTTCTCTGGTCCAGTCATCAGCCGTGCCGTATGAATGGGTAGGGCATTACCCATGCAGTGGTGGCTGCTTTGAGCTGATCACCCAAGTGCATTAAGGGCTCATTAAGCACTTGCTGTAATGTGTAGGTGTGCTGTGACCCCACCTCACGCTGCTATGCATGATCCTTACAAGCTCACCTCTACAGCTACTGCATTAACAGATGACCTGAAAAGCTTGCCAGATCCAATGGGCAAACAAAATCATTTTCCACATCACTTCCCAGCAAAAGCCTCGGCCCCAGGACCACGATGCTTACACCTGAGCACCGCCTGCTTGGTTGCCAGCAGCAGGGCTGCGGCCTGACTTCAGCGTGCTCATCCTGACGTTTCTGTGGTTGCAGCAAGATGTAGAGCACGATGGGTAAACCTAACCCAGGAGATCCTTATTTCCCTGAGTGGGAAGGTCAGGCTGCCATATCTTTCCCCAAAGAAAGGGAGTGGACTGCAGCCTCATTCTGTCTGCCTGTGCCAGGGAGGAGCAGTCCCACGCCACTCCTCATCCCTTTTCCAAACGCCTGTGCTTTGGGCTCGGGGATGCTAATGCATCACTAATTTTCATTTCCTGCCATAAAACTCACCCTCTGACTTTTGCCAGGAGGGTGGGGAAGAACATCTGAGGGAGGAGATTCATCCCATGAAAAAAAGCATATGATGTTTAAGGCTTTTCCAGCCTTCACAGCCTCATCACTCAGTGCAACTCAGTTGCACTCAGTGCAACTTCTTCCCACCCCATTCTGTGTTCCCTACTCATATCCTGTCCATGTATTTTTGGCCACTTACTAACAATTCACTGGAGTTCAAACTTGGCATGTGGGAGCTCTGCCGTCACTGCAGAAAGTGAGCTGACATGGGTTTAACCAGCTCAGTGATACAGTGGTCACCATGATTCCCGGGATGTAGAATCATAGAAACACAAGGTTGGAAACGACCTACAAGATCATCTAGTCTAACCATCCTCCCATTACCCTTGGACAGGGCTTGGGTCAAATTTTGGGCTGTTTGGAGTGTGGTGTTTTCATATTGATCGCCCCTTCCCCTTTGCCTCCATAAGGCAGAAAGAGGAGATCACTAAACTGAGCTTTGGCTGTCAGTCATCTATTTGTTCAACCTGCCAAGGGTGGGCCTCCCCCTGAATGCAGGTAAACCCTATAGGCTTTCACAGTGTGACAGCTGCCAGCTGGGTTTAGGGATTGGTTTCTGTCACTTGGGCTTTCCATAAAGCCAGGAGGAGCGGGTTTTTGAGGCAGGAAAAGCAGGTCACACAGTAACCAGAACAGTTCCATGGGAGGTGGTTCCAAAACCAAAACAAGAAAAAATATCCATCCCCTTCATCCTTTGTTTCGCTGAGAATAGAAGGATGTGTGCAGTTGGGTTTATCGAGGCAATTGAAATGGCAGTTTCTAATCTGACCACGCAGAAATGTTTTAATAATACATTAAAACCTCCTGTGATGGCAAGGAGGAAAAAATCTATGTGGCCCCTGCAGCAGAGGGCCGGGCTGGGAGCATGGGAGGGCAGTCTGTAAGCTGGGCTATGAGAAAATGCAGTGATCACAGAACTGGAAGAGTGTAGTAGAGCTTCCTGTGGTGCCTCGAGGAGGAATGGTTTCCCTGAGTGATGAATGGTCAGGTTGGATATTAGGAAAAACCTCTTCTCAGAAAGAGTGGTGAGGCATCAGAACATGGGTGGGAAGTGGTGGAGTCACCATCCCTGGAGGTGTTCAAGGAAGGTGGAGTGTGGCACTGAGGGACGTGGTCAGTGGGCATGGTGGGGCGGGTTGGGGTTGGACTCAATGATCTTTGAGGTCTTTTCCAGCCTTCATGATTCCATGATTCTGACTGCCCACACACCCACAGTCCCACTGGGATTTCCAGTCCCATAAGACCAAAGCTCTGCAAGTAGATGCACAGGGGATGGTTTCTGCTGTGGAACCACAGTGCTGTGGAGGAGGCTGCCCACAGAGGTACCATTGCGTAAAGCCCTGAACAACCTGCTCTGGTTTCAGAGCTGGCCTTGAGGTCCCTTTGGACCTGAATTACCCTGTGATCTTCCAAGATGAGAGGTAGAATGAGCAAGAAAGCCCTTATATGCCAGGTGGGCAATCTGAGTGTGCAGGAGTTGGTAGAGGATGGCACAGCCTGTGCCAAAGCCTGCATGAATTCTCATACAGCAAAAGGAGGAAGCAGGGGAGGTGTCTGCTGCAGCCTGAGGTTTAAGGCTAAGTCCAGCATGAAAAGCATAGGAACACATTTTGAGAGGGACAGGGAGCCTCTGAGTAGACAGAGAAATCAAAGTCATTTGGCGAATTCCAGCTAGATCCTAATGCTAAGCTGGGAGTTTTGAGCTAACCAAGGCCAAATTTAGCTTGAGGTGTTGGGGAAGGAGATGCTGAGACAAGTGGAGCTGAGTGTCAGCCACCTGTGCAGAGCTGGAGTGGAGAACAGCTTTGCATGCAGCACCTTGGCAGCTATCTGCACTTGTCTGGCCAAAGACAGATCATCTTGGGGTCAGCATCACACCAAGGACTGCTGAGAGCAGTGACAGCCCAGATCTCTCCCGCTATGTGCTCCAGAGCTGTGGATGCTCTCCTAACCTTTTACCGTTTGCTTGCAAAGCCTTGGCAGCAGGGAGCAGAGCAGGAGTGTCTCTGGGCTCCTGCCAGCAGATGTTCTGGGGACCTGTCTGGTCTAGTTTGCATGTGACTGTGACAGGTGGGCTGTGAGCACACAGCCTTGGTCTTCACTTCCTAGGCTGTGATTAAACTTGCATGACGTTTCCTTCCATCGAGCAGTCCCTGGGGCTGGAGCTCTTCTCCTCCCTGCTGGGGGTGGGCACCTCTCAGATGTCAGGCTGGGAGCACAACCCAGCCACACCACACCAGCACACGGATCTGCCTCGAAGATGGCCAGAGCAGAGAACAAGAACAGGATGGGCGCATGGGGACCCTCTCCTCAAAGTCTCCCAGCCTCCAGCAGTGGGATATAAGTCTCTTCACTACACCTTTTCATCCCAATATTTGTCCCGCTGCACTTTGTCCTACTCATGTAAACTCCTGACATCCAAACCACCCGTGGCACAATGCTCCATAGTCTGTACCTGCCCAGGGTGCTCAGCCATCTCTTTCTGTTGGCTCTGCACTCGCCAGCTGCCAGCTTCACGGGATGCCCCCAGCTCTGTCATCACTTGACAGCTGCTCCCTTATTCACTAACTCCATGCCACAGGCAGCTCTGCAGGTCTGGAGAACAGTAGCACCTCAGCTGTGTCTCTTTCAAGCTGAGGAGCACGGGGAGCTTTGTGACCCAACTCACACACACGGGAGCCCTCCTTTCTTGTTTTGAAGCAGAGCAGTCACAGTAGCATGGAGGAGCAGTGGGAAAAGGGTGCTGCCCCTGGCCTGACCACACCTTGGGTGTTACCTGCTCAGAGACCAGCGGTGAGCACAGCTCTGCTCCATTTGCTCTCCATTTATCCAGTTCAACCTGCTCTTGCTTAGCTCAGTGCAACAGCTATTCTCGCTAAGCTAAAGCTTTTCTGGCTTCTTTTTTGTTTTTTCAGTTCTGGCTTCGAGTGCCTGCTTGGACTGAGCTCATGGGATGCTGGATCAGATCTTCCTGTGCTCTCTGCTACTGAAATGCTACAGGGCCAGCTGGAAGAAGGTGGCTGACAGTATTTGGGCATCAGCCCTTTGACCTCAGTGGGGCAAACTGCTGTTCCCATATTGCAGAGTACCACTGTCTTCCTCCAGTTTGCATTCTGGGGAGCTGGAAAAGGCAGAGTGTATCGGCAGCTCACGTCCCTGTGTGGTCATGTGGTAGCTCCCTGCGAGTCTGGGCATGGATACCCCACTAAAGCCATCTAGTTCCAACCAGGGGAACAACAACACCAAGAAGCCATTCTCTATGATGGAGCCTTACACCTGCAAAGGCTGCCTGGGTGTTCGTTATTCCTCTTTCCTTTTCGAGGGAGAGTAGAAAGTCCCATATGTCAGCCCAGAAGCAATGCTGAGAGCATTAGGCACTGCCAACAAGAAGAACTGCCTTGCTGTGTGAAAGTTGGTGTTAGAGGTTCTCCTGCAGGAATGGCCAGGAATGAGTCCATAACCCCAGAGGAAAACATGAATATCTTTCTAGGGAACAGAGAGGTTTTAATTAGTGCTCCCTTCTGCATAAAGCCTGGCCCTCCTCCTCTAACTCCTCAGATGAACGCAGCTATAATTAAGAGGCAGCAGTGTCAGGAAGGAGAGCAGGCTCCAGCCTGTGATTTATTAAGGGCTGTCGTGGTTGCAATTAGCTTTCTCTCTTCCCCTCTCCTCAGTGTTTCCACAAAGTGAATTTGGTGATGAAAGGAGCGTCTCAGGCTCGGCCAAACGGGCGCCTCTGTGTTTATCATTCATTGCAGACAGAGCAAGGGCAGAGTTGCTGCTTTATTTTTCCCATAGGGAAAAAATTTCATGCTAATGAAAGCCTCCAACCTGGTGGGGAGGATTTCATATCTAGAAGTCTCAGTTCTGGCCTAAGCCCGTTATGTGTGAGCAGACTGGGGAAGGCTGGTGTAGGCTCAACCCTGTGTGCCTGCTGGCTTGAACCTACCTAATCACTGCCCTGCCAGCTGCAGATCTCCAAATTCCCTGGCAATGGCTGACAGTGCTGCTGGTTGCCTGAACTTTGGTTTACTGCCATTCAAATGGCCTGCAGTTTACCTTTGTAGGATATAAATCTGTACAGGCTGAGACTGATAAAACAGCAGGGAGGAAAAAAAAAAAAATAGAAAGGAAGCAGGAAGAACAAAATTGAAACAAATTCCGATTACGGGAAGGTTTAGGGGGGCAGTGGCTCAACTGCAAACCGAAACAAGGAAAGGTTTTGCTGGCTGCTCCCAAGGCGGTGCTGAAGACGCCACCAAAAGCAGAGTGCAATGGCCACTGAGGGAGCTGCCTTCACCTACATCAAGGCTGGGCTGGGGGGCTGTGGGCCATGATGGCCCAGTTGTGCCACACCTGCTCATCGTGACAGCCAGGGCTGTTGTGAAATCCTACCCACTGTCCCTTCCTGCCCTGTTTCTTAGTGCTTATGGTGCAGGTGAGTGCCCATGGTCAGTGGAAGGAAGCAAGTGTGCCTGCCGAGTGACAGCAATGTTGGGAAGTTTTTGGTTTGCTTCCTTGGTGGCACCACTGCAATTAAACCCTTGGGAGCATTCAGTGCACGGAACAAGGGCTGGGCTCTCTTGGGGAGGCGGATAGGAAATGTATCCAAATTGGTCCAGCCCTCAGCGACGAGCCCTTCCCTCCCTTCCTAATTGCCATTTCTCTTGATAGAGCTGAGCTGCTACCAGGAAATAAAACCACCAGGGCTTTTTTGCTTAACCCATTTGGCACAGCGCATTTGCAGGTGGTGCCTTCCCAGCCCAGGAGAAAGGAAGCAAACACAGCCAATGCCTCATTCGTGTGCACAAGACCAGCTCTCTCCAGCATCTCCTCCTGCTTGGATCACCTCTCTGTTGTGCACTGTGCTTTAAACAGAGTGGGAAGCTGGCTCTATCACTCCAGGAAGTCAGCAGACTTGCCTTGGCACTCCTGCTGGGGAAGGTTGGTGAGGCTTAGAGTATTTTTAGAGGGTGATTAATTTTATTGGTAACGATGACATCAAACTCATGGGCCAAAGGGCATGCACTGACACCTGCCCCAGAGGTGGGAGCAGTCCTGCTGATGGCTGTTATGTGAAACAGACATGGGGCTGGACTTCAGCCCCACACAAAGGGAAAATGGCTGAGTTGTCATTAACCCCACAAACCAGTCCTGACTGAACACACAGAGGGGGACCACGGTGTGGAGAAGAAACTGTGGATGCCCCATGCCTGGAGGTACCCAAATCCAGGCTGGATGGGACCCCGAGCAGCCTGATGGGGTGGGAGCAACCAGCCCACGGCAGGGCCTTGGAACTACATGGGCTTTAAGGTCGCTTCCAACCATGTCATTCTATGGCTCTATGATTCTATGATCCAGCCCTCAGGGTGTAACACCCCACGGCTCCCCCCGTGTGCTCAGCCTTGCTCCTGGACTTATTTCATATGGATGTTTCTCAAGCCCACACAAGCCAACTCATACATTTCCCGTTTTGCTCCTTTCTTTGTCTGTAAGAACTGAAACCTCCTCAGTCCTTCAGCCCATTGGGGTCTCTTCTGGATTTCTGTCCCTATGAACTTAACACGCTCATCCTGCATTATCCCATGCACCAATTTAAACCTTGCTTTCCTCCAGGGCAAAGCGAGGACCTTTGCCACTTTACAGACGCGTTCCCATATTGGATGCCAACCCCGTCTCCCCAGCTGCAATTTAAAGGGATTCGATCCTGTCTGCCCTGTGTGTGTGCTAAGGGCTGATTTTTCTCCTGTCAACTGAGAAATCGATCGCAGGATAGAACAGAGCTGGGAATGCACAGCTGTGAGTGGCACTCGCAAGTACTGTGTGGGTCTCCCTGTGGGGCATCAGATAGGGTCTGAGTATCAGCTGCCATTCCTTCAACTCAGAGAAGCCCTTTTTTAGGGATGGACCTCGCAGAAGCCGCATAGAGAGCTACTGGACAAACAGCTGCTGTGCATGACAGATCTGTGCCTCATGCAGCATTTCAGAGCAGCCCAGCAATGCAAGCGTTACTCCCCGTTGCCCTAATTACAGCAGGGCAATCACCATGTTTTACTATTGTTTTGTCTCACAGTTATTCTCCGTGCTCAGAAATAGCAACGTTGGTCACATCGTTACCCCCAAGCCTTGTTCTCAGTGAAGTTTGCACTGGTGTTTTCCAAGCAAATGAGTGAAAGGGGAAGGAGGGCTGCACTCGAACTTGGTGATAGAAGAGAAAGCTGTTGTGCACAGGGATGGCTCAGCACCAAGGCAAAGAATTTGCCAAGGTCACCAAAAGCAGCAGTTTGCAGAGGAGCCTGGTGCCAAACAGCACAAATTCCTGAGCTTTGCAAGCAAGCAGCTGCTTGATCCTACGCTCTCTGTACTTTGTTAAGAACAAGAAAAAAGACCCTGTTCTGTGCAGGACAGACATTTTGCTGCCAGGAAAGTGCCACCTACTGGAGCTGGCCCGGCAGGGACGTACAAGAACGGCAAATAAACCCAGAAGTAACGCTGGAAAAATTACTTTTTCCCCACTCTTAAAAAACCCAAATAGATATAAAACTCCACGCTTACAGTGCTCCCAGCAACAGCCCCCTCTGATCACAGCCCTCCATGACTCAATCCCCCGTGAAGGACCAGGGCTGGGGGGTGGGGGGATATGTGGTTTTAGGGTTCAAAAGGAGAGACTCACCGATGCTGAGCAGCACCTCGTATCCCCAGTGGTCCCCTTGGCTCCTCTCGCTCCTGTCCCAGATAGCCGTGCCCTCCTAGTGCAATCCTGTTGCCATTCTCCGGCAGCCCAGCTCCTCTGCTTCACTGGTGCCCCAGGGATGGAGGAGAGAGACCACCTGGAGCCCCGACCTGGGGTCCCGCTGCTTCCACCTCTGCACTGCCCTTTCGTCCCCGTGCCACTCGCCCCGGTTGTCTGTGAGCAGGTGACAGAGGTTTCTTGGCAGAAGAGAGAGGAGGGGAGGGATGTGGAGGCAGCGAGAGGTGGAGCTGGGACCCGGAGCAACAGGTTACTGAATAACTAGGAGCCGGTGGCCCCAGGGAGCTGTGCAGTGGGCCTTCGCTGAGTGAAAACCGAGGGGGGGGAACGTGTTAAACATCAGGTTTTTCTCGCCTGAGAACATTTCGTACCCCATGGGGAGGTAGAGGAAGGCGGGGGTGATGAAGGAGAGCGTTGAGCTGGGTTTTCCATCCCGGTGAGGGAGGGGACGCTGTGCCCGGTGGGGCGAACAAGGCAGCTTTTGTGCAGCAGCGCTGCCGCGGGTTGCTTTCCGCCAGCTTCGCTCCTGCCTGCTCTCACCGCCCTGGTGTCTGCTGAAAGATCTGGGACAGATGCCCCGACGTGGACAGAGGGCAATGCGTCCTCCCCAAGGGCTCCAGAGCAGAGCAGGGTGAGGAGAGGAGCCCTGCTGGGGTACCCTGCTGGGGAGGGGGCTGTGATCTCTAAACTTCCCTTTGGGAGAAGGAAGGCGAAGCAATTGCTGTAGCTCAGGAGGGGAATGAAGGGTTTGCTGGCATCAGGCAAGGTTTGGAGGCACCGTGGTGTCAGCTGAGCTCCACACTGTGCCCATCCATCCCTTGGGTTGCCACCGCACTGCAAGGATGTCAGAACTGTGCTTTAGTGTCTAATGGTGCGGTTTGGAGCTCAGAGGCTTCCTGTGGGCAGACTGCTGCTTGCAAAGGGCGCCTCGTTTCATCTGACTTAGTTTTTAAGCATTTATGAAATGGATGGGATTAGCTCATCGAGCTGATGGCCATACTGGAAAATGTCACAGCATCGAGGAGGGGAAGGGCTGCCAGTTCCTGCAGCAGTGCAAAGCAAAAGGCCTGGTACGCTGCTACAGCTGTGGGACTGCTGGATTGGGCTCGCTCTCCCAGGGTGCAAACAGCTCGTTGGAGGGATTTACTTGCAGAAGCTGTTTCACGCTAAGGCACCTCATTATGTGGCAGTTTCGGCTCCACGGTCATTACAAAGATAGGCAAAGTGCTGTGCCCTGTAGGAGATCTCTAACTGCTGAGCAGAGGAGGGAACTTTTCTTCTGGGAAGAAAACCACAAATGAGCTTCTTACATCTTCCCTGCAACACCTGGTGCTGGTCAGAGCAATCACCAGATGGGGAATTACCCTGCTGCACTGCTGCCTGCATTCTGGACTCCTTTGCTCAGATCCCACAGAGCTTTGGACCGATACAGCCCTATCACTCACAGCATCTGAGTGTGACATCCCAGGAGGCCAACGTGCTCCTTGGGATCAGCCTTTTAAATCAGGTTGGCGGCAGACATCCCTATGATGGCTTGAGAACAAAGACTTCTTCCTCGCAAACAACACTCATACTGAGCTCCTCAAAACGTGGCTTCCTCGCAATTTTTTACGCTGTTTCCATCCAACTTGCTCATCCTGTTTCAGAAGGGCTGGGCCTTGTAATTAAAACTCCACCAATCTTACGTCTGGCAAATGTCATCAATGACTTTGTTATGACTTTTCTCCCTCTACTGCTGCGATTTTATATTTTGCCTGCATTGAGCACCATGGCACACACAGAAAGCAAAGCACAGAGGCTGCAACTTGAAGTTGACACGTGACTCTATCACCTCCATTCAGGTAAAAAAAATATTCCATTCAGCACTTGCCTTTAAAACCTGTCAGTCTTTCTGTGTCCAGCTCTCTGCACAGGGCAGGTGTAAACAGATACCAGGAAAAATTTGTTCTCTTATTTGTATGCATCAGAAAGGGCTTCTGCTTGGAATGCGTTCATCATTAGCAGGGTAGATCCAGGTAGGTATGTTTGTCAGTCTTTGTAACAAATATGTGATGAGTGCATTCCATTATGCCAAGCAAATTCAGAAGAATGAATGGGTGGATATTTGATTTGTGCACAAGCCCAGAAACATTTGGCCATTCAATTTCCTGGCTGCTTAGCACCCAGTTCTGCTGCTTTGCTGCTTTCCTGGGTGCAGCCTTGCTACTGCTGATCAGCAGAGGGTTGTTTGTGCCATTGGCTTGAATATGATGAGGATCTGGCCTGAGGAGATCTGTGACACTGTGTGTGTTTTGGTTTTGACTGCTGGACAGCATGACGAAGCCAGAAGCTGGCATTACCTGGCTTGCAAGCTCTCCCCCAGCTATGTTGAAGGATGAAACTGGGTGCTTCTACAGGAACTCTGGCGTATTTTGTTCCCTTCTTCCATCACTGCAAAGGAAAAACCAATGTAGCTAAGGTGGTACTGGGCCTATACCACCGTTTTTTCCTGCTCCTGGCTAGTGTCAATTAGCACAAACCTCAAACACTCTTCCTCAGTGCAGAAAGAGCTACAAAGAGCAGCAGGAACAGAAGGTTTTTGCACACATCCAGTCTCGCCCTTTTGTGTAGGTAGCCGTGCCCTAGGATTTGAACAAAACACTGTACTTCAAACACTCTTAGATCTAATACATTCTTTATTTGAATAAATAAATATAAGAAATTCTGAATATAAAACCTGCCTGTACAAAAAAAAAAAACCAACACCAAACAAAAACCAAAAACCACAAGCTCCCATGCTTTACATTATTATATATTTTTGATAGAGTAAAAAAAACCCAGGAAATTACACAGTTGATTTAATAAAAGGGATTGGAATGTAGTCATTTTTGCAGAATTGTGGCACTTAAGACATTAAAGACTAAATATAAATGCGTCTGACAGCCTCTTTTGGACTTTAAAACAGGACAGAAGGGTGAATGTTCATGCTGATCTTTGGGCTGCTGTGTTTAAACAACCAGACCCTCACACCACTGTCTTTGGTCTCCATGTCAGTAAGAGGCAGCTGCCCAAACCTTGTGGCTCAGCTCTCCGAGGCGCAAAATTCAGTTCAACCCAATCCCACTGGGACCAATCAGGTACTGCCCTACTAAATGCAGGGAAATTACCACTGGGGGCTGAAAAGAAATGAGAGCAGATGTGTGATAAAGCAGAACTGTGCCTTGAAACACATACGTGTATGCAGGAAACGAGTCCATACGACGCTGGCCTCATTCAGTTCCTTGTCACTTTGCTTGTGTGGTGTTGCTCTACGCCATGAAAACTCAGGCAATCTCAATGGCATGCAGCATTGGCTGCTATTCTGTATTGGGAATTAATATTTAATATCGATCCCTGAGGAACGCTAACTGATGAGCTGTGTAACACAGCTGGTAGAAAGGCTATCTTACCTCCTGCTCGGGGGGATCTCTGCCAGAATAGGTCATTTAAACAGGAGGAAGCATTACAAAATTTTGATATGCAGAATAATTAAATCCTTGAAATATAAAAACTCTCTTTAAAAGAAGAAACGTGTTGAAAACGTGCTGTGTCACAGTTAGGACTTAGCCAACAAAAGCAGCAATGGACAACACCTGGAGTACTGACTCGAGCCCGTATATAAAGAGAAGAACAGTGTTTATAATGACATCTGCTTTGAGCACGTAAGTTTGCCATGTCAGGAAATACACAGATAGAATCATGCTTCCGACCGTTATCACAAGGCTGAGCCCTAATGGAGCCTCTTCTTCTGTCAGGTTACCCTTTGAACCTTGGAGGGAAACAAAAAGCTGATATGAATCTTTGATTTATTGAGACAACACTCAAAAAAGGCTCTATTTGTAACAGTTCAGGGTACGTAGAAATACTGCCCTGAATCAAGGCACAGTCAGTAAATTTAAGAATAAACCCAAAGATCAATGGACAACCCATTTCTTGCTGACTGAAGTTAATCTGAATGCAGAGAAACCAGCTGACATTCCAAGTCAAAAAACCTGCCTTTTCTTACTACAGACAAGCAGTCCTGAAGGCGCAACCATTCTGATTGCTCAGTCTGACCTTGGCTAAGCATGAGACTTCCCCCCAACAACCCTCAGCCCCACATCCAATGTGGCAATGTGACAGCATTTAAGGACATCCAATGCTGATTTTAAAATCTTACACAATTGAGTCTTCTATATACTCTAGTAATCTATTCCTACTTCAAGTTCCTAATGTTGCGAAGAAGCTGCACTTATTCTTTCCTTACATCTTATTTCTGAGCTTGCCTTGGTAGATTTTGCTGTTTAATTACATGAGACTTCAAACCTGCTTTTTACTCATCCATCAGGCTCCAAGCAAATAAATGCAGAAAGCTTTAAGGCAGCAGGCTATGCATTCAGCCCTACAGCAACGCAGCTGTGTTCAACAGACCCGCCTTGTGTAAATATCTGAGGAATATTTAGCACAAATTTTAATAGTAATTTTAAACCTTGCTTAAAAGAAAGGACTTCAGCTAGCATTGGATAGAGATTAGTAGGATTCCAAGCAAACCCTCTTCATTGTTCTGGCATACTGAAATGAAGACGATAGAAGTGACATGTGTCTTTAGAAGAAGCGAAGGGCAAAGCTGCAGTCACGGTGGCAGCCAGGGGCTTCTTAGGGCCATCCTTAGTACTACCTGTTCCACAAGGCTCCAGCCATCTGGTTACCATTGTACATTTCTGGAGCAGCTGAAAGGAGCTGTATCGCTTCACTGTACAAAAATCTCTGTGTTTCAGCATGTTCATTCTCATGAGCAGCACTGATGGTAAACAGCATAGCAGCATTCCAGCTGTCCCACTTACACTGCTGCCTGACAGCCCTGCTATTGTCTTCATATGGCATTACAGATCATACATCATATGACAGCAAATTCTATACAACCCTCTAGGCAAATATGTCGACCAGATAAAGTTTAGTAACATAAATGAATGAGCCTCCAAAAATCTGCTTGCCTGCTAAACTGACACGTTCTCACACCCAACTCTATTTCAGAACGATGAATGCTTAAAGATTCTATTCCCCCTGAAAAGGCACAGTGATAGCATGACATACCCAAGTACAGCCGCAGCACTTCCAGAACGGCCATGATGCAGATCAATGCAAGATCAGGAGCCAAAAAATCATCTGGATAACTGAAAACTTGACCTGTAGAATAGCACAGCATAAATAAGCCAGAAGAACACAGTAAGGATACCAGCAAGACACAAATGCCTCATAACCAAGCAGCTTACTTTTGGTTGCAACTTACTTTTATAAATAATCATCGCAAGTGTCACCACGAAGTAAAAGATGTAATAAAACCCATTTATATAAAATAAAATCTGTAAAGGAACAGATGAGAGCTGGTAACTGTTGTTAAGGAGTTAGGTGGGCTCCATCTCATAAAATAACCAGTTTCTAGTAACCTCAGAATATTCTCTGTGCCTCCTTATACTAAATGATTCAACTATGCCTGGCCTATGGGGTAGGTTTCAAAAAGTAACTGGAGACT
Source organism: Lagopus leucura (assembly GCF_019238085.1). Lineage (NCBI taxonomy): Eukaryota > Metazoa > Chordata > Aves > Galliformes > Phasianidae > Lagopus > Lagopus leucura. The sequence continues at coordinate 6,167,118 of NW_024962282.1, forward strand.
GCAAACACCAGGAGCTAGGACAACAGCTTGCTGTTGCACGTTTGGTTTTTCTTTTCAGGTTTATTTTAGTTTGGTTGTAGAGGGATATTCATTAGCCTAAGGAAATGAGGGGAGAGTGTGCATGCGTGCATTTCCCCTGACAGTTTCTGTACCTGTTGGCTGGCAGAGGGCTGGCATGCTCCGATATTCCTCCACGTTTTTGAAAATACGTGGCTCTGTGAAGCAGACAAGCCCTATTATTGCCTGCATGATGGAAAGTCTGAGAGCTGAGCTCAGCCTTTGTAATGTGTCTGAGAAAGGCCACAAGCTCAACTTTGAGATGTAAATTTGTAACATAGATTTTCTTAATTCACTGCTCACAAAACAAAGCGTTGTATGAGGTGATATTTAGCTCCAGTTATTTCTGTCAACCTGGCTCTGCTGAAGGTATTTGAAATATCCACAATCCTTAACACATCCTCAAAATGCCTCTGAAGGGCAGGGAACATGGCAAACACCAATGTACAAATATGAAGAACTTACAGGCTCAGAATATTCTCACCTGCAGCCATCCTAAGATGAAAAACAAGGTAAAATTATGCCTCTGCTCTGAATTCATTACCGGGGCTCCCCCTGGAGTCAGCCCAGAAGAATACCTTCATAACCAAGCAGTTAAACTAAATTACCAGCCCATCTCTCTCTTTGGTCACGAAAGCCATTTAAATGCTTAAGTTTATATGAGATACCCAACAGACGCCTTCAGGACACCACCCTCCCAACGGGCAAGTACAATTCCTACATAGCAGGTACACACACACTGAGGGCATCGCTCCTGAGGCACAGCAGCACGTTATGAATGTAATACAGAAAGCATGAAGGGCATCCTGGGGTTCGCTGCTATATGGGAAAGCTGCAGCGTGGCTCAAAGAATCCAGAAAGTTTTGGCCATTCCTATGTGCTTTTTAAAACAAAATTATACCAGTTGTTTTTCTTAGTCTTCAATAAGACAAGGCAATTTATACAAGGAACTTATCAGTACAGAGTTCATTTCTTTGAGCTGCCTCAAGGCATTCTTTATCCTCACCTCTCTCCTCAGTCCTTCTCAGATACTGTCTCTCTAAGCAGGCACTCTTCATCCCAGGCACCTTTTACAGGAACAACCCATCCGGTTTTTGAAGAGAGCACCCACCCACGCCCAGTGAACACCTTCCAGTTCCCAGAGAATCTCTATTCAAACAGAACCAGGTTTTTGTGTTTTTCCAGTTGAAGGGAGGTGGAACAAAAAAATTACTGAACGGGTTCTAAGTATGGAAATCTCTGAAGACAAGGGTGTCTCCTTTAGGAGGCTACTCAGATCATGGGAAAAGATAGAGTGAGAAGAGGAAGCTGCTTTACTGCCTCTTGTTGGCTGTGCAGAAACAGCTGCCTGCAGTGTGCTGAGTGAACCTTGTGTCTGCACGTCCACAAAGTCAATCTGCAGCCTTGCTTCCAAAGGAAATGAGTTAGACGACCAGAAAGTGCTGGCCAGCCCTCTGTCAGGCCTGCAGGCTGGGTAAGAGCTTGTGCTTCATGTGGGTGGTGGTGACAGAAGCCTCACAGGGTAACAAACACTAAAAAAAAGGATACAACTGATGAAGTTCTTCCTTTCCGTTGAAAAGAAAAAAGAGAGCATAAGATGAGCCCAAATATTTACCAAAAGCACTGCAGCAACATTCTGCCCAGAATTTCCTTACCATACGACAGCAATAGCCCACGAAAACACCTACTAAGTAGCCCTTAACAGCCGCAGCCCCTTCCAGAGGCACGGAGAGCCGTAGGCCCTACGTGGCTGTACCATCGCACTGCCACCAGCGTCCCAAGGCCCATTTCCCCTCACAGTCGGGCCCGGCGAATCCCCCGTTAGCTCTGGTTAAGGTGTTTAGGAACGCAGTGCAAACAGGCACGCCATGTTACAGTGTGAAATGCTGCTGGTTCCGCGTAGGCGCAACGCTGCACGGCGCTCACCTCTCCGCACGCCCGCCATGCCGGCCCCCTCCCCCGCCACCCACCAGTCCTCCAGCATCCCGGCAGCCCCCGCGCCGTTCGTGCCGCCCCGCCTCTCTCCCTTCGGCTGCGATCGGAGCGCTCGGCCCGGTTCGGTCGCTTTCGGGCGGCTTCGGGCAGTGCCCGTTCGGGAGCCGCCGTTCGGGACGGCGAAAGGGAATTCGGGCGCGCTCGGAAAAGATTCGGCACATCTCGGCTTTCCTCGCGACCGCCTCACCCGCCTTCGGGCGGGATCGGAAAAGACTCGAGCGGACTCGGAATTCTTCGACTCCGCGGGCCGGACCGCTCGGGGACTCGGCCGTGTTCGGGCGGGCTCGGGAGCTGTCAGGTATCGCTTCGGGCCGCGCCGCCGCGGCCTCGGCCGCGTCCTGCGCTGCGATTGGCCGCCGGCAGGAAGCGCGGCCCTGGCGCCTCGGGACGCGCCGAGCCCCTTCGGACGAGGCCTGAAAGGACTCGGGACACTTCGGGCCGCATCGGAAACGCTCGGTTCGACCCGGGGAGCGCAGTCGGAAACGTTCGGCACCGCTCGGCGGGAGCGCCCGAGCGACCTCGGAGCATCGCCCCCCCCCAAACCGGCGGCGCTCGCGGGGGGGAGCGGCAGGGCTCGGGGCTGCTCGGGCGGGCTGAGCCCCGCTCCCTCCCATCCCGTCCTCGCATGGAGGACGCCGACTCGGCGGCCAAGCGGCTGGGCTTAGCGGAGGCGGTGGCGGCCGCGGTGGCAGCGGCGGCGGCAGAACCCGAGCGGCAGCAACCGCAAAGCTCGGAGGGGAAGGCGGAACGGCGGGAGGAGGTGACGGCCGTGACCGTGATGGCGGCGGACGCCGAGCACATCGAGATGGGCACCGAGCCGCTGCCCAGCGCCGACGAGGCCGCCGCGTTCGCAGGTCAGCGCGGGCCGCACTGCGCATGCGCCGCTCACCTCAGCGCAGCCCGCGCTCCGCGGTGCCCGGGGCCGCCTCAGTACGGGCAGCGCCGCCTTCTCGCTTCTTTCACCGCGCTGAGAGACCAGCAGCGGCCCGCCCGAAGTCACTGTGGCCCTGTGTGCAAAATTCCCGTTCAAAAGTCATATCAAAACGCAGCCACGCGTTGGTCGCTGGGTCAGGTGTAAGGCGGAGCCTAAAAATGCTCAGTTTGTTCTGCTCTTCTGCCCGTTCCCTGCTTTAATAAAAAGAGAATGGTTCTAGAATAAATAAACATTTTCCCTCTTAGTTCATCACAGGTTAAGCTTTGCTCAACCCAAAGCCTGACAGAGAATAGTAATTAATATTTGCACTGACTGACACTCAATGGGAAAAAGAGGGAATGTACTTCTATGGGGTTCACATACTGGGTCTGCTTTGCTTCATTTCTATTTTGCATTCCAGAAGTCACCACAGTAACAGTGGCCAACGTTGGTGCCTCTGCAGACAACGTGTTCACCACATCCGTGGCAAATGCAGCATCCATTTCGGGACACGTGCTGGTAAGTCAGCCCTTCGTCCAGGAGCCTTGGAGCACCATGACTTCATTGGCGTGCACACGAGGTCAGAACGTGTGTATGCTGCAAGGCTTTGAGCCACAGAGCCATCAGATGAGGCACCTGCAGTGCTTTCCCTTTGTCTTTTCTGTGCCATTCTACCCATGTACGTGCACTCCGTCATGGAGCTGATGACCTGGGATGTGTAACCTTTCGACGTGGTTGGCTGAAAGCTCAAAAATATACTTGCTAACTAATGGTGTCTTAGGGTACCTTTCAGAGATCTGCAGGAGTACTCATTTATTTATTTTTTCCTTTATTTCTTCTGTAGTCTGGGAGAACGGCCCTCCAAATTGGGGACAGCTTGAATACTGAGAAAGCCACTCTCATAGTTGTTCACACAGACGGCAGCATTGTGGAAACCACGGGGCTGAAGGGGCCGTCAGCACCCCTCACACCAGGTATAAGGCAATCTGAGAGTCCTTCTCCAGCTTCCTCTTTGCTTTATTTGTGTGACTGAAAAACAAGAGAAGCATCACACACACGACGTGAAATTGCATTGTACAGTCTGTCCCCTCTTAACATACTGCTTTTTCATTTGTTGCATGCCTTCCTAACCCACCCCCAAAAGCAAATCGATTCTAGTATTGATAATAAAAGCCTGGAACTAGGAGATTAATACCTGGGTTCTTTATAAAGAGCCCTTTGGTTGAGATGGTTTTGTCTTCATTCAGGCCTTTTGCTGATTAATTTAAAATCTAATTAAAATTTAATTGTGACTGTAGCTGGTGACCTTCATCATCAAGGTTGTTCCCAGCTGCCTGGCAGTCCCCGTTTTGCCCACGAGATGGCATGACAAGCCTTTTGCAGGCAATTACGCATTGCCCGTTGTCCTCTAGGAAGTGATCCAGCTAGCTGCAAGTTACAGCCTGAGTGTTTAACGTGCGTTAAAAGCCTGTTTTCTATTGCTCTATTTCCAGCCATTTTCAGAGTGTTACTTTATGTTATACTTCTTGAGGCTGGCAGGGCAGACCCATGGCTCTAGCTTACATCAAGCATCTGTTCCAAGCAATTTTCTTGTGGCATGCTGACCACGGGATGCATTTGGCCCAGCCAAACTACGTGTGAAGATGTTGTCACTGTGCCTTTTGGTTGCTGTCATCTTCCTTTTTTTTTTTTTTTTTCCTTTTCCCCAAAGGACCGCAATCTCCTCCTACCCCTTTAGCAACTGTCCAAGAAAAAACTGGAACCAAATATAACTGGGACCCGTCTGTGTATGACAACGAGCTCCCAGTGAGGTGCCGGAACATCAGTGGGATTCTGTACAAAAACAGACTCGGCTCAGGTAAAAACAGCCTTTTGTGTGAGGAAGATGGCTCCTTCTTCACTTACTGCACTTTCTTTTTAATCAGATTGCCTTTAAAGGCCAATCATGAAGAAAATAAGTATGTTTTCCTAGTTAGCATAGTCCCATGGATATTACTGTTCTCTTCCCTTTTGCTTCCTTGTTCTTTATTCAGAGGCTTTTAATTTGTGAAGATACAGCCTGCTGTACAGTGAGTCTTCCCAATAGTAGGCTGACTCTTCCAATGTTCTTTTTGTGGACCTCTGAGAAGTACACCCTTGTCTCTACAAAGCTCTGCAGAATCCCTGCTGGATTGGAAAGTAGAGAGCTTGTCTTCTAATGAGCCTCCTTAGCTGTCTTAGCCTCTCTCTTCATTTTTATCTCTGAGGGAAAGCTGAAGAAGCCGTTGCAGAAACTGTCAGCAAGCCTGACTGCATAGCACAGCGTTTGCTTTGTGGAAAGAGTTTACTTCGTGACCAGATGGATTAGAAATTTTTGCAAAAATTATGGAAAGGTTTAAATTTGTGGTAGGATAAGAAAGACTTATCCTACATGTGAATGAGTAATATTTTCTAGCCTACAGAATAGCCTACGTAGCCTATTCTGATTCACAGAATTGGAATTCACTTCACGCACAGTCATTGTCACAGCCAGGCTAAGAAACAGGCATGCTTATCCTTCAGCAATGGGAAGCAGCAGATGAGCAGGTTGGGTAGTTGCTGTACATTACTTGCTCAGTAATTTCATAGAGTCACAGAATACCCTGAGTTAGAAGGGACTCACAAGGATCATCAAGTCCAACTTGCCATTCACCAGAGCCTGCAGAGCTCTGGGGCTGCTCTCCCTCCTTTGCTCCCCACTCTGTACACAGAGCAGAGGACTGCCTTGTTCTAGGAGCAGAATCTGGCACATATGCGTGTTAAACTTCATGCAGCTCGTCATTGCCCAGCCCCTCTCAATATTCCTTAGAAAAATTGAAAAGTAATCCTTAGCCTTTACTAATGCTTTTATTTTTTTCTTCTTAATACAGGAGGCCGTGGTAGGTGCATTAAGCAAGGGGACAACTGGTACAGCCCCACTGAATTTGAAGCTATGGCAGGACGAGCCAGCAGCAAAGACTGGAAGAGGAGCATTCGCTATGCTGGGAGGCCCTTGCAGTGCCTTATTCATGTAAGGTTACGTTTATTTTCTTCTGTCTGCTGGAAGGGGCAGGGCAGAGTGCCCTGCAGTCAGAGCTGTGTTCAGAGTTGTGTGCGGGGTGAAGGAGAAGCAACTTATTGATTTGGTTGAGGGGAACTGGCCTTTCTTTTATTGTATAGGGCCCCCCAGAAGGGAATTAGTGTTTATTTCTCCCTGGGAGCTGCCAGAATCTTTGAGCAGAGCACAGTCTTGCTCTCGCTGCTTTTGGCGCCTGATGTTGAATTTGTAATCTTCCAATTTCAGGATGGGATTTTAAATCCTCACGCTGCCTCTTGTACTTGTGCTGCCTGCTGTGATGACATGACTCTGGTGAGTTGTAGGTTTTATATCCATTAGTTTAAAAACAATTCATCAACCAAGCTGCCACGGCCATCTGTGAGCAGGTCGGGAGTGTCCTAGAAGCACTGACAAGTATTGAGTGTTTCCATATTAGGCTGCTTGCTTTTTTCCAAAATGATGCTAGAGTTATTAAGCAGCAGTGTTTAACTTCACTTCAAGCACTGTTTTGTACTCTTCTGCTGTGAACTGGATGGTTTCCTTGTTGTCTAGAACTGAATCCATATGCTCCCCATCTTCTTTCACTCTTATTTCTTTTCTTCAACCCCTTGGATCAGTAGTGAAGGATTTGCCCAGTTCTTGTCTTCTCATAACAGTGGGAAAAAGCTGAATCTGAGTGCAACTTTTTTAATCATAGAGGCTTTTTGGTTTGCAGGTCCAAGAGAAACTTTTTGGTCTATTGTTACAAATCTACCATGGGAATACTTATTGCTTAATTGTAGCTGCATCTGGAGAGGTTGGAGTGAACAGATATTCCCCTAAGAGGTGCCTCAGCTGATGTCTTTTTCTCCTTTTTTTCCCCTAGAGTGGACCTATTCGACTCTTTGTACCATATAAACGACGAAAAAAAGAAAATGAAATGTCTGCAAATCCAGTCAAGAAGGAATCCTCCAAAAATATCACTTTGCTTCCTGCCACAGCTGCTACTACATGTAGGTTCTTTGCTCCTGGTAAAAATGGCCGAGCTAGATACCTTTTTGTATTACCAGGGGTCAACTGAGAAAAATGTATTATCTCTTGGTGCTTCCTTTTCTATATCCTTTAATATCTGGTGAGGCCATGTGGTAAGATTTGTGCTATTGAAATACATGGAAAAGTAGACGCTGAGCAACTGTAATGAAATCCACAGTCTGGAAGCCGTTAGCGAAAGAGGCAGAAGGTGATGCTTTCATCTGTAGGCTCCTCTCTGGCGTTCAGGACTCGCTTTGTCACTTCATGTTTTTGAAGTCAAACCATCTGTGTGAGAACAGAAATTAATTTGCAGGCTGGTCCAACTCACAGGTTCCCTGTCACATTCTTGTCCTCCTGTTCTCATCATCTGGACAATAACATTACAAAGTGAGCTGAGGAGAAAGCAAATAAAGCAACAGGAATACAAAAAAGAACTGAGCAAGCCAAGTGTAAGATTAGATTACTAGCAACAGCAGGAGGAGAAATGCATAAGGATTCTGCAGAGATTTTGTTGCTTCCATTCCCCAAAACAGTTTTAGTCTGTACTGTTTTGTGAACATGTGCTGCTGGGGACTGCATGCTTGCTTGTGCTAACACTGGGAGGGAGCAGCACTGCTTGTCTTGTTGGCAGCCACATCTTTCCTCAGAAACAAAAATGTAGCTCAGTGTCTTAGAACTGAACTGTGTGTAAAAAGGTTTTTCAGGCTGAGCAGTGCTCCACAGCATCAGCCCCTTAGTGGTGCTGGACTAACCCAGCTTAAAAAGGGTTTTAAACACGTTGGAGCTGCACTGCTACTTTCATCCAGATGTTCTTTGTGACTTGGTCCCTGCACTGGCCGAGCATGGTTATATCACTCTGGGTACATGGACAGTTGAACCTGTCCAGTAAACAAACTGTCATGGAATTAGCTGTAATCCAAGGGGTTTTTGAATTAATTTTCAAGCAGTAGGAGCCATTCTTCTTAAAGTTCTGTAGTATATTAGGGCCAGCGATGTCTTGAGAAGCCGTGCAGGGCTTTTATTCCCATTTCTGATGTTAGTGGCCTTGGGGGGAATTCAAACTTAGCTGTCACATCCCGTTGACTGATCTGTGAGTTCTGTGACTTTGGGAGCAGGGATCTCAGCAGCTAGACAGCCGAGGCCTGAGCAGTGAGTGCTGATTATGAAAGTGCTTCTGCTATTTCCAGTCACCGTGACTCCTTCTGGACAGATCACTACCTCTGGTGCTCTCACCTTTGACCGCACGTCGACGGTGGAAGCCACAGCAATTATCTCAGAAAGTCCAGCCCAGGGGGATGTTTTCACAGGAGCCACTGGTAAGGATTGGGCTGCATGCCTGCTTGACATCCATGAGAAGGTAGGAAAAAAAGAAGCCTCTTGTATGCTGCATGAAGGATTTTAATTTTAAGAGCTTACACAGATGCTGTACATAACCTGCTGTCACAAGAGAAGTTTGAATGTCTCGTCCAGATGCTGCAGCTGCTTATGTACACCTCTGTTGATTTCTTCGGTTTTATGGTTATCTCTGTGTTTTTTTGGCTTTTTTTTTTGCTACTTGTTCATCCTGAAATACTGCCCAAAAAAGTGTTTAAACCGAGTGGAAAACACTGAATATATGCTAGAAAATAGCAGAATAAATCCAAGAAAATAGAAATGCTTACCATAAATTTCAGCTCTTTCAGTCTAATTCCTGTATGTGGCTGTGGGTTCTGCAGGAGCAGCTGAGAGAGCTAGCATCCTCTGAGAATAGTAGCTTGAAGTCCTTCTATCAGTGTAAAATAAAGTGTGTGAGGAGGAGACTGGCAATAATCTTTGCAGAAGCCTTGAAATCAGTGCACAGTTGCTTTGCTTGGTGTCCACGTGAAATCCTGCTGCTGGTTCTCATTTGCAACCTCTGGAATTACCACAGAGAATAGGAACCTGAAGAAAACGTGAAAACAAAAAGCCAATCCAAATTGGCGAAAGAAGTTTCAGACATGCGTGAAAGCTGTGCCATGCAGTGATCTGTAATGCTGCTGTTCTCCTGCAGTTCAGGATACCAACGTCCAGCAGCCGTGCCGGGTCACCCACCCAGAGCCTCACTACCCGACTTACCAGGACAACTGTCAGATTTCACCTTTCCCTGAAGCTGCGCTGCCGACGTCTCATCCCAAAATCGGTATGCTCTGTGTCCCTAGTGTTAGTCACAATTAGCAGTGCCTGGATTTAGGTGGTAACCTTCTTTTCCAGCAAGAGGTAGAGATTGAGCCAGGAATAAACTTTAATTTTTTCCTTATGAGTTTCACAGTTAAGATTTGGATGAAGAGATTTTTCTTCCCCCGTGCTTTAGGCGCTCTGTTATTGACATTCTGATTTGTTGGTTCTTACTTGTGATCTTGTTTCCTAAATGTTGTTTCCTGCTCAGAAGCTGCCTTTCAGAAGGCTTTTGCTTCGAAGATTTTGTCACTGCTTGGGTGCTGTGGGTGGGTATGTATTTAATCTTTGATCCAAGAAAGCCATCTCCTCACTTAGATTTAAAGCCAGACTGTAGGAGCCTTTCTGAAAATTTCCACATATATTTTTGAATCCACTAGCTTAAGGTGGAAGCAGTTTGGAGCAGGTTTGCTGTGCTACTCTTGTGTCCCATGTCAGTTTTACTGCTGACACCTGTGCTGGAATGATAGAAACTGGTTAACGAAGGTGATGGGAGTCTGCCCTGCTGCAGGCAGGTTGCTGTAAAAAAGAAAAGATGATACAAGAAGCAACGTGCCTTTCAGTAGGACAGGATACGTTGATGTTCAGGTCGATATCTCTTCAGATGTAATTAAATCACGTGAACTTAATGATCTTTCATTTTCTTACTTATACAGAGCAGCAGAATGCATTCCTGCTCTGTCCAGAATGCAATCTTGTTGGTTTTAAGCCTCACTCAGCTCTTGATGCTATTAATTAAACATTGATTATTTTTCATCCATGAAACAAAGATCATTACTTTTTCTTGGCTGATACAGCTCTGCTAAAATGCATAGTCAGAAGTAATTCCTGTTAGATAAGTTATCAAATACTGTGCTGTGATAAATACTCTTCTGAAAATGCAGCAGAGGAAAACATTCTTCTGCAAACAGTTACTGATAAAAGACCGATTTCTCTTGACTCATACAGAAGTGCAAATAGTTCTACGCCAATTCATGGGAATGGAGCAAAATTACTGTTTTAATTAAGGGCCGTTGAGTGTAGAATATCAGCTCACCTGTATGATGAATCTTCAGTGCTGTCTGAAAACTTTGCACATCCCGCACACAGTGACAGTACAGTGCTTTTGGACTTATTCCCTTATCTCCTGTGGATTCTTTCAATTTGCATGAGTATTTATTGCTAAGAGTTTCATTTTGGAAAATCAAACCCAGTAAAGCCAGATGAAATTTGTTCCTGGATTTGTTAACTGATGTGAGCTGGAACTGCATCCTGTTGGAATCCTAGATCCAGGTTTTCTGGTGCAGCCTTTGGAAAATGGAGGACTGCAGAGCCACAGTAAGAGAGGGGCTCAGGGCTAAGCAAGGAAAGTGTGATTAGGTACCAGGAGAGGAGGTCACATTTTTTCTGGTGGCTTCCTGCTTGATAACACTCAGTCTGTAGTTACTGGCAGGGCCACGGTCGGGGTGTGAAAAAACAAAGGCTGCAGCACCTCACTAGTTTGGGGGTCTTTTAATGTGCCTTTCTGTATGCTTAGGAGAACTACTGCTGGGTTTCTTTAACATTCATCTTTGTATCTGTGTCATTCTAGATGATACAAGAGAAAACAAGTGAAGGAGTCCAAAGAGATTACAGCAGTGGAGGATTTCTTTTTAGGAGCATCCAAACTGGTGGTTTTGGAGACTGCACGTTTGTGTCATACATGTAATCTGGAGTAATGATAACTGTCTTGGTTTTATCCCAGTTGTCAGCCACAGTTATTGTAAGATCAGAGTTCAGGAAGTGTTAGGTGTGAACCTTGCAACAAAACAAAGCAAGAAAATCACTTTATGGAAACGCAGTGGAAACCCATGGAAACCCTAATTGTTTGTATTTTATGTTCCTTTTTTTGTGCTCAGTGTTGACCCCAATCCCTGCCCTGTCGGTGCCCCCCCAGACCCCCACCAAAGCCATATCCCCAGCTGTGGTGAACGGGCTGGAAGTGACGGAGCAGCGGAGCTGGCTCTACTTGGAAGAGATGGTCAACTCGCTGCTCAACACGGCGCAGCAGCTCAAGTCTCTCATCGAGCAGGCCAAGCAAGCCAGCTCCTCCTTCCGCGAGGCCGCTGTCACACAAGCCAAGATTCAAGCTGATGTGGAGAGAAAAGAGGTAATTACGCCACAGGAGGTGAGATGGGGCATCTTTTCGGCAGAGTGCTGGAGGTCTTTTCCAATTGTAATGATTCTGTGATTTTATGGGTTGTACCTCACTTTTTTCCACTGGGTAACCTCTGGTAACCCTTATAAATTGTTTCTTAATGTCTTGAGAGCAGAGAAAAAGGTAAGTTATTCCCAAAGTAGAAAAAGGAGTAGAGTACCTGGGATTCCAGCAGCTGTGGGTAGCAGTAATATCAGTTGTTTGTTGTTACAAGTCCTGAGCTCTGCTATCAGACACTCATACACTTAGGAGGCATGGTTTGCCATGTGTCCTGGTATCGGGAAGATCGTGAGTGTTCAGCCCTGCAGTGGCTGCTTTCATTCTCTCAAGTGAACAGGGCTATCAGATAGGCTTTTGATGGCCTGAAGAGGCAGAGAGGTAATAAGAGCAGCAAGCTGTGGAATTTATTGGGAAGATTACCAGCAAAATTTAGAGCTGTCCCACTGAGCACTGTGCAAGCGAAGCTGATCTCTCTTGTGTCCTGTGATAAGTAAGACTGCAAGGCCAGCTGGCATGATGAAAGTGTTGGCTTTTACCCAGCAGCCCTTTTCTACTCAGTAGGGAATTATCTGCCAGGTCTGCCCTGTTCTCCCCTTCTTTTCTCCTTTTTTTAATGCATAGTAGAGACCCTAGGTTCCTCTTAACACCTAACTCCATGTGCTGCTGAATGCATTCTCATTCTCCCAGATTCCCAGCTGCTGCTGTGATTTTGAGAGAGGCTGGACAGGGGCAATGTACTGTGAGACTCTGCCCTTGTTGACAGCTGAGGAACTTTCCCTTTCTGTGCAGGGCACTATTTGCTGTTACATTATTGCTAATGTCAGCTTTCCACTGCATTCATAGCAGGAGTGTGCAGCAGGAGGCTGTGAAGAAATGTGTGTGGGAAGGTTTTGCTGAGAACCCTATGACATTCCCTGCAGCAGCTTTGATGTTCTTTGCCATGTTGTCACTGCTGAACTCTTCTGTACACTGCATCCCTGATGTGCAAGAGTGTAAGACTGGGAGTCTCATTCTCCCTTGCCTTCAGTCTGGATAGAGTGGTTATTCATGCTGCTGTCCAGATTTGGGCTGCTAAAAGCTTAGTAGATTGTGGGACAGCACAAAAGCTTTGACGTTTTATAGATAGACATCTTACTTTGTTTAACTTTACCCTCTGCTCTTCCAGTTAACATGCTGTCATCCCCTCTGTTTATCCTTACGGAGCTTTCTCAAAGCAGTGTTTCAGAGTCCATTCTTCTCACCCTCTGATCCAAATCCTGCTCACTTCAGTGTGTATCTTCTTGCCTCATGAACAGGAGTTAGAATCACTCCTCAGTATTGATCTTTAAGTGCTGACTTCACAAGGCAAGGATGACCACGTGCTTATTTCTGGAGGAAGTCCTTTTCCCTGTAACTGTGAATTCCTAATTACTCTCTTCATGAGTCTTACCCCTCTTATTTTATCATGGGTTCCCCCTTGGTCACAGCGTTATATTTTAAAATGTCCAAATAATAGTTTTCAGGCTCGCTGCTGTGTGCCAGCAGCTGGGCAATCCTGCAGGTAGCTATTCTAATCCATTCCGGTGTGTTCCATGTTTTTTGAAAAATGAGTTTTCTGGGTACACACCTGGCACTGCAAGCAGTTACAGTGAGTGCTGAATAATCTCCTGTCTGCTTTGTGTTGGTCAGAGTTGTTTTTCCAATTCTGTGAAAACTTCTGTGGTTTGTAACATAAGTCTCTTTTCCTTTCTGTCTCTGGTCCAGCCATTTCTTTTGTCTTTTGAGTTGTATGAGGGGCGGAAAGAGGTGTCACCTTACTTTGTGGTGTTGCTGATTTTTCTTGGACCCATTTAACACATAGTTGTGCCAGTGTGTTCCTACAAATTTAGAATTGAAAGGTTGTATGGTTATATCTGAGCTGCAGAGCAAAGGCTTTACAACAGATTAAATTATAATAGAGCTGTAGACTCAGCTCTTCCTGGAAGAGTGACTGCATACAGGGCAGGATTAATGAAATCTGTTAGTGGGAGCAAGCTTGTTCCTAACTGTATGCACAAACTTCTATGCCATGACTGCAAATCATATGTATGTTTGGTTTTCATATCAGTGCAGACAGTCAGCATCCTGTTTCTTGAGGATATTGAGTTGAAGAGCATTTGATCCTGTAACTGTCTGCATCCCTCCCTGCTAAGGAGTGATGCCTTATGGCAGAAGAGCGAGGCAGAGGCTCAGGACAGCACAGCCTTTACCTGCCCTTCAGAGAAAGAGGCCCCAAGTTGTACTCTCTAATGACAGCATTAGGTGCTTGTGGGAGTCACAGAGCTCTGAAAGGTAAGAGGTAAGCTTTTTCCCCTGTAAGAGGTAAGCTTTCCTGGAGCAGAAGAGTGATTCGTGCTGCCTGCAGACTTTGTCGTCACCTGGGAAGTCAAAGAGCAGGCATCACTCTTTCATCCCGCTCCCACTTTCTAATGGTGTTATCAAGGACTTGTCAGTGGGGTGTTAGGAACATTCCCCTTTCCTATGAGATTTTGAAGGTGGAAATGCCAGCATCATAGAGTAGCTGCAGCAGGAAGAGGATTTGCTAAAAATAGCAAATGAGAACCATAACAAATAAGTGCAGCATAATTTAGAAGCATCAACAGTCACCTTTCTTTCTTAAGACGGCTTGTCTAATTAATTTTGCAGATTGATCTCATTTCCAAACGCATGGTCCTACCTAGAGACAGCATCTTCAAAAGCAACAGAGGTGCTGAGCTGGGCAGCATTGCGTATTTAGGGTTGGGCTGCACAGAAGTGGAATATAAAAGCCTGTCTTTGTGTAAGATTAGAAAAAATACCCAAAAATACACTTGTCAGATGTGAAAGAATGGCAGACATGAGATGTTGTAATTTGGAAGTCCCCACATGTGCTCTATTGCTATTTTTTGTCCTTTTTAATTTCTCTGTGTGCCATAACAAAAGATCAGGGTAGGGTGTCTGGGTAAAAGAAGTTATAGAAAGGCTCCAACCAGTCAAGTCCTTGAAATATGTACAGTTTGTAACCCCAAAATATGCAGTTCCAGCATTTGTGAGAGTATCTCCTTTGCGATCATTTCTTTTAAAATAGAACAGTTCCTGGAGCCTAAGGAAGAGGCTGAATAAACCTTTCACGTTGTATGTGCTGTCTGCAGCATCTCATGTGACTCTTGATGATGACAGCTCCTTAATTAACGAGCAGAGCCCTCACAGAGTTGGTTCAGACACGAAATGGGCTCTGTTTGGGAAATGTGGATGCCATAAACCTTATGCTTTCAGTGAGTAAACATGCAGCTGGTGCTCAGCCTGTGTGTGGCTTTGTGCTGGCAGGGACACCAAGAGTGTCCATCAATAACATCAATGTTATTTGGAAGTTTTGAGGAGTGGTGGTTCTAAAAGAAAACCAAGCCATAAGCTCTCCAGCTCAGTTTATCTAAAATGCATCATTACACAAAATTAAAATATCAAAATACTTGTAGGCTTTATAGAATTGCAACATTTTGCATGGGATTCACTAAGTACAGCTGCTGTGTCAGAACTCTGCGCAGCTGTTCAGAGAGAGCTCTGCCCTGTTGTAATTAAATAGCTTGTAGATGAGGATATTGGATCCTTTGGCTTCTGCTGGGATTTTTGCAGTTCTTAATTAAGGGAGAAGAAAACGATTAGGAAGAGGGTGTATAGGGCAAGAAAGGCTTAGGGTCTCTTGGAAAAGATGTTTGACCACTTGTAGGATTGGCCCCAAAGGAGCAGAGTAAAGGTTGTACTTTTCACAAAGATCTTTGGAAATGTAATTTCTTCTTCATTAAGCTGTTGTTTGTATCAAATAAATTTCGGAAGGGGGATCACACATGAACCCACCAAGTTCTGTGCTGTACAACACAGCTGGAGGATGCAGATCTTCAGTATAAAGATAAAATCAGGGTTGAAATCTGACAAGTGTTTTAATTGCAATTGTCTTGTTGTGATGCAGTGATGCCTATGCAGCCCTGTCCATTTGAAAACAAGGTGGAAGATTAAATCTGTTAACAGCTGGGCCATCAGAATTATTTTTTTAGACAGATTAGAACAGTTTGGGGCTGGAGAGCATGAAATTAATCTAAAAAGGATCGGGCACTTACGAAAAGTAGTTCTGGTAAGCAAGTAATGACATATCCTCCAAAGCAGCTGTGGAAATGGTTGAGAGCTGGGGCTCATCAGTTTGCTGGAGATGGTTTTGCAAGAAATCTCTGTGTGTCTGGCTTGACTGTCTCTGTTCCCACTCCTTCCCCTTCTCCACAATTTCTCAACAAAGTGAGTGACTTGCACCATGGGCCAGGCAGAACCAGAGGGCTCAAAGATAAAAAGGAGGTAGAAGGGAGTTATGTTTCCATCAGCAAGATTCAGGGACCCAGAGCAGAGCTGAAGGGGGTGCCGTGGGTCTGACAAACATGGGGTGGCTGGACTTCTGCTCGGCTTCTCTTTGGCAATCCCACTGGAAAACAGGATAAGCCACATTTATGAAGGATGCAGTGGACTCTGGAGCTGTGGCAGCTCTCAGAACTGGAGTTCTGCATCTTCCACCCAATGACTATCTCTGTGCCGGTGTCACAGAGGGGCTGTAGTTGCAGGGTATATTTATGAAGAGATTTTCAAGAAATGCCATCTCACAATGCTTTGGCACATGTGCATACACTCTTCTCACCAAAAAGAAGTTTAAAAGCACTGTAAAGTGCATGTGCTGTCTTGGTAATAAGCTTGATCTTGCCTATTTGTCTAATCGTGGTAGAACCAGATCATAGCTCCTGCACCAAACAGCAAGAGGTTTCCCCATCTCCTCCTCCATCTCCCTGAAGAGCATTTTTATCTCAACTTTGTGTCATGGTAAAAAAGGTTCTCAACGTTGCAATTTCACATGAGACTAAATACTGAGATGTCAGGTCATGGAGGCACTTCAGTTAAGCCTTTCATCTCCTTACGTGTTAGGTCATATCACTCCTTGACAAACCTGCTTTGCTTGAGGGTGAGGGTTTGTTTTTTTCCTTACTTTCTAACTGTTCCTCACAGAGTTTAGATCAGGTTTTGCATGTAACCAAATCGGGGCTAGTTTTGCATCCCTTTGTTTGAGCACTTTGCCTCTCAGCAGCACTGGCTGTTGAGCATGGCAGGACAAGGTGCAGGAGCACCAAGCTGGACTTGATTTTCAGCACATCCAGAGTGACTTTAAAATTCACCTTTAGAGGGCTGTTTAATGAATAAAGTGTCTGAAAGCCCTATCATGTTTTTTTAAAAGGAAGAATAGTCGTTATGTTTGATGTTGTTTTTGGAGTCTTGAGTGTGTTAATTTTGTCTTGATTTTTTTCTCCTAACCCAATCTCATATCCTCTGGGCTGTTCCACCCCACAGGATTCTCCCATGTCTGCTGGCGGATCAGGATCACAAGGCTCAACTCATAACTTTCCCCAGGAAGATGGCACGTGGCCCTATTTCCTTGGGTTTCTTTTGCTAACTTGTCACTGTCTCTTGTGGGACGCAGTTCTTTGTACACAGTGAGGCCACATGTCTTAAGATTGGATGGAGTAAGGTTTGAATAAATGTACTTAATTGACAGTTTGTCAGCTTGTTATGCCTGGCTTCTTCACCTGACTGCACTATGACACACAGTCCCTCTCCTGTAAGGGAGGAGTGAGGTTCCCTTTGGTCCTCACAGAACTGCCTCCGTACAGACCTCACTTTTCAAGCCCTTGTTGCATACGCTGGCTGTGAAATGACACGCTTGCTGTGCTTTTTCCTTGCAGCAATATCAGAACCAGTTATTTCAACAAACAGAAGATGTGGATGGGAAAACAGAAATCATCATCAAGGTAAGCTCTGGTTGAGTCGTTTTTTAGGAGGAGTCCTTAGTCTTGTTGCATTTAAAGGTCCAGAAATCATATATTCTGTGGCTGGCCTCATCTTCTGAGCCTTCCCTGGCAGGACACATGCTCTGCTCTGGCAAAGTGTGTTCTATTTCCATGTTTTCACAGCCCCTTATGGTCCTCTGGAAAGGTTAGTCAGTCTGAGGCAGCTCCAAGTAATGGCAGTGCAGCACCAACTGGTTTTTCCTTTTTGCCCTGTAAGCTGGGTTTCAAGCCCTGTTTTGGTAGCCTCCGTTTATGGCTGTACATCAGGAACACGACTGTGGTTCAGTCACACCATCTGCTAATTGTAGGTACTGGGATGTGCTGTGAGCCAGTGGTGTGATGAGCTCGGTGCTGATCGGGGCGCCGATGACTGGGATGGTAGTGCTCAGGAGAAAAGTGAGTCTGCAGCACTGAGTTGTGCTTGTGTTGGGCCCTGCACTGATGGTGCTTCTCAAGCTGAGGAAAGTTTCCTGTGCCAGACTAGCTCTGATGTGCTAATAATGTGTCAGTAACTTAATGAGCTGGGAACGGAATGTTCTGCAGCGTACTTACTTTTGTGATAAAAAAATAATCAGATTTTCATTCTTCTGAAATTTCAGCTTTCCTGCTGTGCCAATCAAGGGATGGCCAATCAAAAAAATGGAGATCAGCAAATCTCCACCTAACGATACAGGCTATGTTAATTGATGTCACCAGCCTAAGACTAAATTGCTAGACACAGAAGCATCCTTTAAAAACCAGATGTGATTTTCAATCTCTGTATGCTACCTCAACCTCTGGGTTTAAGTCTTGTGCTCCTCTTACAATCTTACGTTTACTTTTCTGCCTTCTGCTTCACTGCAGTCACCCCTCCGTTGTTGTTCCCTCTGATGTGGTCCCTTTGCTTCTTGTTTTCACAGCAGTCGTGTGTCAACTGTGGCCGCGAGGCAATGAATGAGTGCACGGGATGCCATAAAGTCAACTACTGCTCCACTTTCTGTCAGCGGAAGGTACAAGAGTGTCTTTGAGTTGCAGGTGGAGCCGTGCAGAGGGAACACATGACACTGGAGTCAGCCTGCGTGCGGGCTGAGGGCGCAGCACAGGCAGGAACATGCTGTGGAGTAGGGGGTCACTGTGAGCCAGGGTGCGGTGCTGGGGTGGGTCAAACAGGTAAGGAACGGCCCCAAGATCTGCACACCCCTTCTGAAAGAGGATGTCAAAGTGTGAGTACAACCAGCAGTGAGGCGTGGGCGCCTCACTGTGGAAAATGTGGGGTGAGCTTGGTGGGAGTGTTGTACAAGCCCTCCCAGCTGCTCCCTGGAAGCTGCATGCTCCTCAGTACCTCTGATCCTGTGCCACTGAAGCTGCAGTTTTCTTATTCTTCATCTTATTATTTGTACTGGTATGGATGATAGGATGAATTGAGCACACTCAAACTGTATAACTTTAAAATGGGAGGTAGAAACAGGTAAGAAGAGGAAGCTGCAAGGCTTTGTGTTGCTCATAGGTTCCTTACAAAGACCCTTGACACCTCTTGCTTTAGAAAAGAGGATAATCTGGTTTAGCTACAGCTTCTGTGACCTGTCCAGGTTCATTCTTTGTCAACTGAACAGAGCAGCTGAAGAATTTTGACTGTTTCTTTGGCCTATACCAGAGCATAATGATGGCCATCCCTGCACAGCAGGAAGGCTGAAATTTCAGAAGAATGAATGATTGCTTCTTGCAGATAAATGACAAAATCTGCCTACTGTCCCCAAGCATCTCAAAGACAGTAATTTCACCCCATTGTTCTGTCAGTATGAAACGTGCTGGGAAATGTCACCAAGTGGTCATGTGCTGGTCTCCCTCTGAGGCAGCTTATAACTGCTCCATGAAGATTCAGCCTTTAAAGGGAGCTTACAGACGAGAGGGAGAGGAACTTCTTACACAGGCAGATAGTGATAAGAAAGGGGGGTTGGTTTTAAACTAAAAGAGGGGTGGTAAAGGTTAGATGTGAGGAGGAAATTCTTTACTCATTGGGCAGTGAGGCCCTGGCATGAGCTACCCAGAGAAGCTGCAGGTGCCCCATCTCTGGGCTGTTTCTTCATGGCCTCTCCATCTGCTCTTCCCTGCAGGACTGGAAGGAGCACCAGCACATCTGTGGTGAGGCCAACGCGGTGACAGTGCAGGCTGATGATGTGCATGTGGCAGACAATGTGATGGAGAAGGTCTCTGTCTGAACACACCTACCTCTGACCCCATGGCAGTGTGGTGCAGCCGGCTGGATCGGCGGCCTGACGCAGCGGTCTGTCCTTACGAACAAACTCATTTCTGAAAGACTTTTTCATACTGTGACAGTGTTTGCCTACTTCCAGTCCTACTGCAAACCTCTGGATAACGCAGAGACTGAGAAATCCGGATGGAAGAGGCAAACTGCAGCCTTCCCTCCAGGAGCCTCCTCCAGCTTGAGGAAGCTTAGATTTTGCCAGACTGAAATCTCCACTGTGTGGATAACAAGAACCTCATCGTCTCTCTTGAGATGGATTAAGAATAGTTGCTGCAATTAGATTTGCTGTTGTTCTGTTTTCCCCATGCCTCCCTACCTCTTATTTGAAAAAAGGAATGATCCCTCATTTGGTTTATTTAATTGCCTTGAAAAAGTACAAACTCTTAATTTGCCTTTGGAAGGACTTTGTTTTGTTTTGTTTATCTGTGTTCCCTCTGTGCTGGAGAAATTTGGAACACACTGGAGCTTCTGCACTTGAATATGACTGAAAAATCACATCTTGTTCAATAAAATTTGATAAAAGCACGTGAACAAATGCAGCATGTGAGGGGTGCTTCCGCAGGGAGTTTTGCACAGAGAGGTGTTGGCTCTTAGTCTTTGCAGGACATCAGTGTGGATGTGATGTGGCAGTGGGGAGGAGCAACTCTCAGCACGGCAGCATGCCCTGACTGCAGCGCCAAAATTCGAGCAGCCCCAAGGTAAGAGTGCACAGAGTGTTCTGGCCTCTCACTGCTGCTTACTAGCTCCTAATTAAAGCAGTGGTGAGCATTAAGAGGTTATTGGCTTTATTCACTACTCCAAAATGCTTTAATTAATAACATGCTGCTTTGATAACTTAGGCTATGGTTGCTATTACTAACTTTCTAGTCGTTCACTGAGATGAGTTTTCATCTTGGTGCTGAGATTGAGCACCAGTGCTGGTGGAAGGAAGGTAGCAGTGTGCCACCCTCCTCTGAAGGAAACCATTCCTTAGTGGGAAGCCAAGCATGAGGTTTGCGGGCTGAGAACAGAAATCACACACAGAGTACTCTGGGGAGGAAAACAGGCAATTCTGTAGAAACCCATCGCAAGCAACGTACCCACTGTTCAAGCTTCCCCAAAGTCATTCTTCAGTATTTGCAGTCATTTCTTCTTACACGACGAGTGCCAGTTAGAAAACTCTTTAAGATAATTACTTAATGGAAAAGATGCTCTTAATTGAACCCACAACAACACAACTAATTTACTAGGTTTCTTGCCTCCATCTATTGTGCATTGAGGTTCTGACTAAAGGAAGCAGTGCGTCGTGCTGAACACCCTGTGCTGTTTAGTTTAAGCACCCATTTGTTCTCAGCTGCATCTTGCATTCTCCCCAGAGGAACATCTCTGCAGAGCAGTGCTGGGCTGGGAGAAGAGCTGTGTGTTGGTTCAGGGACAACTGCAGCTACGCAAAGACATGAGCTCAGCCATACCTCATCCGTGCTTGCCAAACCCACGTTTGTGCAGATAACTGAGCAGCAATTTATACCAATGCAAAAAGCTCTCCAGTATCGTCACTACGCAGCTTGTGGATGAGTGTATCTAATGCTTTGGTTACAGTCTGAATTTTGTTTTTATTGCATCTTCTGATTAAGGAGATTCTGAAGAGCGTGAGTGGGACAAGAGTCCTAAATGAAGATGTGTAGGTATGACTCATGTGTGATTAAAGTTCTCTAGAAGCTTCTCATCAGGGCCCTGGCATCTGGGGGAGCTACCCCCTACAGCACACTGAACTTGTAAGACTGCATTATAGTTGTTGTGGCAACGTAAGCTGTTTATTTGTTGATGATAAATTGGCAAAGCAATCGTTATCCTTAGTCGAAGAAAACCCCCAGACCTCCCAGCAAGTCTTTTATTTCTAAGCACACAAATTACCCCTTGGAAAGCAACAGCCCTGCATGAAAATCATTAGTCAGAAGATTGCCATGCTGTGCAATATCCACTGTCTTGTGGGGTCTCTTGATGTCTACGTCAAGCACCGAGTGTTAAAGAAGCGGCGACGCCTGCAGCTTCCAGTGGGGGGAATATCCCAGCTGTAACCACTGCACTCGCCTGCAACTCCTCGCAGTGGAGACAGGGCTGGGAACCACCGTCCTCCAGCTGCCATCCTGGAAGCATCTTTCTTCTCTCCTTCCTCCCCAACAAAGACAGCAGACCTTAGGCAGAAATAGATCTTTAATGAACTATACAAAGATATCCTGGTTGTTCCCTCCAGTTCCGTGAGCTCAGCAGAAAAGGTGCAAGACTTTGCGGAAGAAGTTCCTAAACTCGGTGTTGAAAATGGTGTAAATGATGGGGTTGACAGCGCTGTTGACGTAACCCAGCCAGGTGACGATGCTGGTGACTTGAGTGGGAATGGTGCAGGACTTGCAGAGAGCCCTCGTAATGTGGACCACAAAAAAAGGTGTCCAGCAGAAGAGGAAAGCACCTGGAAGGAGAAAATTAAAGAGAGAAAGCATTGTGTTAAAAAGGGTTGGAGTTAACAAACGCAGAGCTACGATCTCTCCATGACAAAAATTTTGGTCAACTTCCTAAATGTTAGTGAAGAAAAGGTGTAAGTTGTGTGTCGTCTTTGGGTTAGCAGGAGTCACAAAGCTGACAGCTGAAGTGAAGGTTGAATTAAAAACACCCTATGTGTGTTTTTTCCCAGGAGTGATGCTACTCTGGATCAAAGGGAGACTGAGGCACTCCCTGGACTGGGTTCAACAAAATCCTAAACCCTGTCGGACCACACAGCACGTTTCTCACCGTCCTCGACCAGCCTCTGCCACCGGCCACTCACCAACAACCACAGGCAGTACCCTCATGGCCTTCCGTTCCCGGCCGTTGATCTTGGCCCGCTTCTGACTGTGCGCCGGGTGTGGGTACTTAAGGTGTGGGTAGGAGACAGTCTGGAGCCCATTGCTCATCACATAGTCCCCAGAAAGGGGGTGCTCAGGGTGCACATAACGGTGGTACTCGTCCGGCTCCGTGCCAACCCGCTCTCTCTCAATGAAGGGTGAGGGGTGATAGAGCATTCTGTTGCCCCCGTAGACGCCACCCCTTAGCTTGGCCTTCCTGGCTTCTTCCCAGCGCCTGAGTCCTTGGAACATGGCGCAGTAGAGCACCAGCATGACAGGGCAAGGGATGAAGAAGGAGCAGATGGAGGAGTACACAATGTAGTTGTCATCCTCCAGCTGGCACAAGCTGGGGTCCCGGTTTGGGACATTGTTGAGGCCAAATATGACTGGGGATGCCACAGCAAAGGCGAATATCCACGTGGTGGAGATGAGGATCAGCTGCCGCAGGTCGACCTGTCGCCGGTTGTAGTTCAGCGGGACTGAAACAGCAATAAACCTGCCAACACAGGTGGGTCGGTGCTTGTGTGAAGGTGGCACCACTAGTAGGGTAAGGTAAGAGAATGGCAGCAGCTTGATGCAGAGACATGAGCCCTCTCCTCCGGCGTGAGGAGGAGGAAGGCACTTACCGATCCACACTGATAGCACAGAGGTTGAAGATGGAAGCTGTGCACAGCATCACATCCATGGTCATCAGGGCATCGCAGAGCACAGTGCTGAGGGACCACACGCCACCCTGAAACTTAACGACAAGATCCCTGGTCAGTAGGTGCCTCTAACATGCAGGGAAACAGCTCTGCATATACGTGTATAAAATGCCCCCGGGAGCATCCTTTGGGCAGGGCTTGTCCCCTGACTTCTGCTCCTGCATTCCTGAGGTACATCTGTACCCTGTGCCGGGTACCAGGAGGCCAGCACTACTGGCCAGGGACCAAACCAAAGGCTTCTTCTCCCAGCTGTGGCCCCAAGCAGCACCACTGGACTGAAGGTTTCCAGTTGTGCTGTGTTTCTGAACCAGCCTTTGAGACAGCTCTGTCTGGCGCTCCAGCAGAGATATTAGGGTTGAAATTCCCTCAGGGCTCTTCCTGCTTGAAGCACAGTCTTTCTAAGTCTGGTCCAAGCACTTTGTGTCTCCTTGTGCTCTTTGGCTGTCTAGAGACCTGTGCAAACTTGAGGTTTTTGACATTCATGGTCCTCCCCATTCGCATTTCCAGGAGCAGGCACTCTCCCGGATTAGTATCAGTCAGCACTGATGTCACACACAGGATTATGATTAGTGGAGCTGCAAAGCCAAAGGAGACTCTGGAGAAACTGTTGGGCTATTTTTATACACCCATCTCCTTGAGAGGCCCCATCAGCTTCCAGAAGAACAGTGGAGTCAGACCTGGGAGTTTCATTTGGGCTTTTCTCTAGGGCAGATCAGCTGCTTCAAGCAGAATTTGGGAGCTGAATCCTGAAACACAACCCTCACATTTTTTACCAAAGCTTCACCAGGATCCTGTCCAGTTTCATTGGAGAAAATTTGACTCTGGGCTGTGGTGTTCAAAACCCATTTGTGGTTTCATGGAATGAATGGGTTCTGAACAGGCCCTGAGCTGCTGACCTGCAGCACCTTCCAAGGACTTCCAAGAGCTTTCGCTGTGGAGCTCGTGTTGGGCGCCCTGGAAGTTGAGCACTCCCACAAAATGTGCCTGGAATCCCTCTGGTGGAGGAGTGACTTTGGATTAGAGGCAGAGCTGGCTTTGCTTGGTCATGTGGCCGAATGGTACCTCATTACAGCAGGTTGCAGAAGATTAGCCCATCAAGGTACACAGTGTAAAGCTTTACGGATCACAAACAGCTCAAGCCGCCTTTAACAAGTGCTCCAGAACAACTCTAATTTCCCCCCCCCCCCCCCCACATTCTTTGCTTTTTTTGCATGAGACCCTCCATTTTTTTTCCCAGTAGTGCTGGTGCTGAGAAGAGACAGCCAGGCAGTTGCACAGCAAAGCATGCAAGCTGTCTTCCTTACCAAAATAAAACAAAGCTGCAAATATAACCCCATGAGCCAGCCTATGTCTTTTGTAAGGCATTCTCTGCACAGATCTGGCAAGGTTTCACTCTTATTTCATGTGATAAAAATACATGCTTCTCTCTGTTGCCACACAGGAGCTTCATAGCTGTCCTCTTGCCATCCCTGTGAGAAGGCTCAATGGGAGCACATGAAGAGGACTTCGGCGGGGATGGCATCCAAAATACAATGCTCAGAAAGTAGCAGGCTGCAAACATTAGGAGGCTGTAGAATCTTAACATTGCTAAGGTTGGAAAAGACCTCTAAGATCCCTCACCCACCCCCACCCTGTCCCTCAGTGCCACATCTCCACGTTCTTGGAACTCCTCTGGGACAGTGACTCTACCACGCTTTTGGCAGCCTGTACCAATGCATCACCACTCTTTCGGGGGAGAATTTTTCCCTAATATCTGACCTGAGATGCCCAGCTGGATTTCCAGGTACCTGCCTACCATCAGCAAGGCTGACGGAACCATCAGTTCAAGGGTGTAACACAAAGAAAGTGCTGATCTGAAGAGCTCGAGCCTGCTGAGAAGGATGTGGCACCAGCAATAATCCTGGTGTGTGAGTGCAAAGTCTACTACATCTGATTCCATAAGTTTCCTGAGTGTCCAGAGGAAGCTGACTGCCTCTGCTTCTGCTCTGCGGGCAGAGTGCCTGCTGGAGAGAATCATCTTCTCCGACCTGTAGAGGTGCAGGGTAAGAGTGCAGAGCTGCTAAAACTGTCTCCTCTTTTTCGTAAATGCTTACACAGATCTTAGTGGCAAAGATGTTTACATAACTGTACCTCGCACAGCTCCTGCCAGCAGCTTCCTGGCTCGGCCCCATTTCATGGCTCAGGCAAGGATTAGGGAAGGAGCTGAGCAGGGCAAAGCAGGTAGGAGGCACAGCTACAGCTGAGCAGCATGACTGTAGACTGAAAGCTCAGTTTCCCATGGTGGTTGGAAGATCAGAGCTGACCAAGGACAGCAATGTTTGGATTGAGGGAAGACGAGCTTCATCACATCCATTTCAACACCCCCAAGTATTAACCTGGGCTGGTTATTTACTTAAGGCAGGCAAAGACACCGAAGGATTACAGCGCAGAACTGATAGTTTTGGACAGGTACTGAAGTGAGTGCACTTAAAGGAGCATCGTTGCTAAGGCACAGGCAGGGCAGCTCAGGCTCCTAAAGCTCACGCAGGGCTGACCACCCATCCTGAGCATTCAGCAAGTGTCTGTCATCCCCAGGGAGACATCCACAATGCGCTGGCCAGCTGGAAATGCTTCTCAGGGGCACAGCAGGGTATGTCAGCTGGGGACAGGAAAGGGGAAAGGGGAAGGGAAGAGGAAGAGAAGGGCAGAAGAAGGGCAGAAACCCAATCAGCAAGAAATAGCTAAGAAGAATGATAAAACACAGAGGCTTCCTAAGGACCAAAATTGAGACATGCAGGGAAAAGCAAATGCACCCAGCCCAAGCAGTATGGCGGGGCTCTTCTTGGTGCAGGGGAAAGAGGGGGGAATCTCTTACACTCCTGTTTGTCACTGGTCCTTATGGGTCCCTAGCAGAACGTTTGCCTCTAGAAGAGCTCTGGGGAGACAGGTCACAATGTCCCAACAAATCCTAGGACTAGGTAGAGGGACTAAAAGCATCCTAAGCTCTAATCCGCTGCCTTCCTCGCTTAAGAAAATATAGGCCCAGCCCTGGTGTAGCAGAGGAGAGGAGACACTCATGCTGGGACACAGCCAGCGTGATCCTGTGCTGGCCTTCAGGGACAGGAACACCACTCTGCCACACGACAGCCCCTTCCATCCCTTAGGAAGCTCTTACAAATCCTATGGCAATGAAAAATCACACTTTCAGGAAAGTTGACTGACAGCCATCCTGAGCCTGCAGGTACAGCTTTCTGGGGCTGCTCCCTCTGCATGGCATTACACCTCTGCTCTTCCCACATCTGAAAAGAGGTCCTCTGTCTTCTACACTCCCAGCTACTGCAAGAATAGGTGCAAAAAGTCAGCTCTTTTGGCCTATGGGTGCTATCCTCCATTTGTCTGAGGACTAATAGAGTTTCGATGGGAGCAGGGAGAGCCACGTGCAGGTCCAACAAACCCCTCTGAAATAGCAGGTTGGGCCAGGAAGAGGAGCAACAAATCTCCCTGCAATCTCAAAGCATCATCAGTCCTCAGGCAGAATCAATTTATTTCTATTTCACAACAAGATGCAAAACCACTCAGGAGCACCTGAATTGCACACTCCTACCTCTCGCTCCTGCTTCCCTTTCCCTCAGCTGTCATGGTCTCGGAGGGGAGCAGGTTTCAGAAGTGACTCCAAGCCTGCCAAACAGAGCACACCAGCCAGGAGGAATCAAACAGGAAGCCACCAAAGCCACTTCAAGGGTGACCACATCTCTAAAGAGGCAGCATCCCCTCCTCAACTTGTCACAGCAATCTGCTACCTGGCTAAAGACCTCCTCACAACCCGACTCACAGCAGCCAGAATACAGAATGGGAGCTCACCATCTCTTCCTAAACATTGGCTGATGGCAAATTGGGATGCTCACAGTGCAGCGGCTCCCAGAGCAGATATCCCAGGGCACTGGGGCTTGGGGAATTTGGGGATCAGGACATTTGGGGCTTGGGGTTTGGGAGCTTGGGACATTTGGGGCACTGGGTCTCGGGACCCTGTGGGCATCAGGGGGGCATCCGGGGCAGCCAGGACAAGGGGGAGTAGCCGTACTTGTGCAGAGCCAACTGCTGTCACCTCCAGCGGTCCAGGACGCCAGCAGGGATGGCAGAACCGCCCCCCCCCCCCACCCCCCCGTTCCTCGGCCGCCCCCGAGCATCTCTCACCTCGGAGTAGACGTAGAGGGGCAGGACGAGGAGGGCGAGCAGCAGGTCGGCGACGGCGAGGCTGACAATGAAATAGTTGGTGGTGGTCTTGAGCGCCCGCTCCGTGCACACGCTGAGGCACACCAGCCCGTTGCCCCCGACGATCAGCAGGATGAGAACGATGCCCAGCACCAGGGCGGCGATGTTGTGGCCGGCCGGAGGAGGAGGAGGAGGAGGCGGCGGAGCGGTGCCGTTGCACGGGGCGGCCCCGGCGCTGCCGTTCCCCATGGCGCCGGGGCATGGAGCCGCCGAGCCGCCGCCTCCCCGGCTCAGCCCCCCGCGGCAGGGAGAAGCGAAGGCGCTCCGCCGGCTCCGAACTTTGCGAGGTGATGGGAGGAGCCTCCCCCGTGCCGCCCCGGGACAGTAAGCGGCTCACCGGGATAAGGCGGGGGGGGGAAGGGAATGACGAAGGGGGACTGTGAGATCCGTTCCAGCCCAGCCGTGCCGTGTTTGTGTGCTTCGAACACAGCCGTCTCCCTTGTCATGAGCCTGGCTGCGCTGATGGGAGTTAGGAAATAGCGGAGGCATCGGTCCCACAAGCGCTGCGCTGCGAATACGGCGGTGGATCAAAGCGCTGTCGGATCTTAGCAAAGCCTTGACAAAGCTAGAGGAGAAAAAAAAACACACACACAAACCGACAGGTCTTCAAGTAGAAAATTGTTTCAAGTTAGCCCGAACTGAAGATTTTGCCCAGGAGATTCAAAGCACTGGTACCAACGGTGATGAGAGAAATCATTGCTCTGATCTCCAAGAGCATTTGAAGGACTGTGAAGACTCTGGAAGTGCAGAAAATGGCAAACGCTACCTCTTTTTAAATGGAGAGAGTCAGGAGATCAGGGAACTAAAGAGCAATCTGTGTTGTTTTGAGTAGCAGACCTTGTTCAATGATTTCCCTATGAGGAGTTGATGGGGGAGGGTATTGGTTGTGGGGCACTGAGATGTCCCGACCTGATCCCTTTGCCCCCTCAGAGGGCATATCACTGCATCGACCCCTGTGCTGGTGGAGAAACACACTGCATTTCTAGCAGAGCCAGAGGCTGGGGAAGGACAGGAGGGCTGTGACCCCCATTTCTAGCTCAGGTGGGCTGGGAGATGTGAGACCTCATCCTCCATCAATGGGCATCTTTCCAGCTGTGCTGCCAAACCTCTGCTCAGCCACTGACCATCCCATCCTGATCAGCCTTCTGTTGTGGAAGGCAGCAGCAAGGGAAGGCATTGCAAGAAAGGATCATTTACACCAGAAGGAAGGGGGAAACTGCATTACTGCCTGCTTTTTATGAGACAAGAAGCTTCTCAGAGCTGCTAAAACGTCCAGATATCACTTCCATCTAACCCAGGAGGAGACTGACATAAAATTCCTCGCTCCAGCCTTCTCTGCCCCTTATCCCCAAATTCCTTTACTTTTGTTTGAAAGACACAATCAATCCTCAGCATCTGCAGCACGGGAAAGCCAGAGCCCCATTTCCAGCAGCGAGGACTTGGATCTCAGGTCCATCCTTGCCCTGCAGCTAACAGCACTTAATCCCACTGTTTTATCCAGCTGCTTCAGCTCGCTGCATATGCGAGAAGGAGAAAATTACCTTGGCTTACGTACTCAGCGGGCACTCTGCCTCGCTAAATATTGTCCCCAGAGATGTGATTTCCAAGCTTTTTTCCAAAATCAACAGGAGCATCATCTCTTTGGGAGCTGCCTCCTACCCCCCGCATAGCATTGCCATTTTCCCGTTGATCCCAATCCCTGTGTGTGAGTCTGTTCTGCTCCTTGGAGATGACCCAACTTTGATGTGGAATTAAACCTGCAAGGCAGAACAAAGCTCTGTCCTGCTGGCTCCCTGCCAGTCGCAGAGGGATTCCTTCCGGCCTTCAGCTCTGCCTGGAGCTTCCACGTTCCTCTGGAACAATTCACCTCCTGCACAGGTGGGCACAAACAGGGCTGCTCATCTCTCAGGTCAAGAAGAGCTGGTTTGGCAACACCACTTGTAGCAGAGCCCTTCTGGGCTCCAAGGAAACAGCTCAAACTAGTCAAGGGAGGCCTTGAGGTGCATTAGTGGAACTGTGGACAGAGTGCCCTTAATTTATTTCTATTTAACCACCCTGAGCAGCACAGGGATCAGGACTGAATTGTAACTGCAGGCCTTCTGCCTTCCCACAGGGATTAATGCCATTTGTCTAACCTATTTTAACACTCAATTTGTTTTAATTATCTTGATTTTCCCCGTGGGTTAGCGCAGGATGGCTCTAAACTGCGTGGAAGTCCTTTTGCCAGGCTAGCGGTGCTTTAATCCTAGACCAGTTTAATCCTGGAGTAGATTAATCTAATGTGAAATATATCTTTTGACTTCCAAAAGAGAGCAGCCATGCAAGGCGCTTATTAGGGCAGTTCTTCCAGTGCAAACTCCCAGGCTACAGCAATGCTTGCCCACTGCTTCTAAGTCCAGTGGTTTCTCTGTGTGTGCTGCCCGCAGCGCACCCTTAGCAAATACAGTGGTTGTAAACCACATCCCCAGCTCCATGTAAGCAGTCGTGAGCTAGAAGGTTTTGGTAGCTTTGCTGTGAGTGTCCCCAGAAAGCTTTCTCTTCTCTGCTAGTAGATTGGAGCATTAGACACAGTCCATTGCTTGGCTAAGAGGAACTGTGCTCATAGCAGAAGAGACAGGGCAACACGTCAACGCACCCAAAGAAGTCATCTCATATCACTGCAAAAATAAAAAGCACAAAAATGCAAACGGCAGAGCTGTGTGTCACCCTTGCAGAAAGCAAGAAGCATCATTAGGCATCCCTGCCAGGGCTGGGATGTTTGAGTGATGGACGGTGAATATTTAAGAGCACCTTTGAAGAGTTCCTGATGAGATAGGTAATTTTGAACAGTGTTTTTTTTGCCTGGGTATACAGTTTGCAGAATGTCCTTGTTAACCAGGCACACTGTCACACCCTTTGGGCTCAGTCCAAGGGCTGGAGAGGTTGTGAAATCACCTGCAGCTGCTTTTCTTGATACAAAAAACACTTTATTCTGTACTAAGCAGGCACTGTGAAGGACACAAGGGGTGAACAGTGGCACATTTCTTCCAGCAGAACCACCCCAGCGTCACGTAAGACCAGTCCATCAAAGAACCATCTGCCCATAATGGCTCTTTCCCTTGCATCAGGAAGGGAAGAGACCCTCTGCAGATTCACATTGAGTCTTCAGTAACAAGACTCTGGTGTTCAGTATTTTCCAGGACCTCCTTCTTTCCTTCTTTGCAACCACGGCCTGTGGCATGCAAGGACTTTGCTAGAGAGTGCAATGCCACCATCACTGCCCAGCAGCCAGCTCTGAGCTCAACCCCAGCAGGGAGCCAAGGAGGCAGAAGGAGAACCCCAAAGGCTCCCCAGGCTCAGGTTATAGCGAGTCTGCTTTGTTAATCAGTTCAATGGACCAGGGAGGTTGCCTGTGAGACATGATGTCTCAGAATGTCCCAAGGCACTTAGAACTTTGATCACTGTGGTTGTTCAAGCCTGAGGTACTGAATTTTTACGTAGAAAAGGAGAACAAAATTACCTGTCAAAATTTCAGCACAAATTTGCCTGAAGTCAGCTGTTGAATAGTACCCTGATAGCTGGGCAACACATCACTGAGGCTGTCCTCAGGTTCAGAACAAAGGGAGGAAAATAAAGAGCTTTTACTGCCAATCCTATTCCTTTTATTTGACATATTTAGCTGAGTGATTCTCTGTGAAAGCACCATCCACAGCGAAACTGTCCTGCTTCAAAATCTGCCTGTAATGCATTTCCAAGAAAAGAGACCGAGACAGTGTCCTGTCTTTGCCAGGGAGGGAAGAAGACAGCAGGGCTCTCCGGGCTTCCAGCCTCTCCAAGCCCCCCCCTCCAAGAAGCTACGGGGATGTAAACCCATGTAAGTCATAGAATCTCATGCATTTTTAATGGTGATTAGCTGTGGGAAAGAAGCTACAGAGAAGGCAGGGAGATTTACTGTCTCTTTTAGCTTATAATCACATCTAGATGTTTTTGTGGGTGCCTGGCTTCAGACTAAGCCATATAATTGATCTCATACAAGGGTAACCTCCTGAAATACAAGGGCTTGTGTCACAGGATGGATCAAATTAATGTAGCTCGAGAGCCCCTCCTGCCCTTGAAACATCAGTGAGCTTACTGGGGCTATTCCCTAAGAAAAAGCTCCTGGGAAGGAGACGTGCACGGTATCAAACAGGCATGGAAAGGCACACCTGTGATCAGCAAGAGCCTCAGAAGGAACTTATCTCACAAACCCTGTCAGGTCCCTGACACCTGACACCAAAATGACATCCAGGTGTTGGGAGCTGCCATGCTCACTGCTGGCACTGCACACCTGGAACAGCTGGGCCGGGCCACCCGCCAGCT
Organism: Lagopus leucura; assembly: GCF_019238085.1. Taxonomy (NCBI): domain Eukaryota; kingdom Metazoa; phylum Chordata; class Aves; order Galliformes; family Phasianidae; genus Lagopus; species Lagopus leucura. Next base: position 6,198,787 of record NW_024962282.1, read on the forward strand.
AGGTCATGGAGCATGTTATCTTTATACTTAAAATTAATTCCCCAAAGTACTTTCTCCTCTTCCCCAGACACAGCAAACAGCTGGAGGCTGAGATTACAGATGCTGATGCCAATTAGAGCTGTGGCAAAGCCAAGTGCATGGGAAGCATTAGCGCAGAGCTCTGCTGCAGAGAGCCTGTGCTCAGAGCTCCTCTGCATTAAGGAACAAGGCAGTGTCCAGTTGGGAAAAGCCATGCCAGACCAAGAGCCCAAGGACAGCCTGGGCAGCCCTGTCCCTGCACGTTGTCCTCCCCCAAGCAGTTGGATAAGGGATGGCTTGGCTTGCTCCCAAAGCATCTCTCATCCCAGTCCCTTGGGAAAGCAGTACATTTGCCAGCATGCTAGATGAGACGTGCCATCACCCCCCCTCCTCCCAGCTCTTAGCAAAACATTCAAAGGATTTTGTTTTTCCTGTGTGTGTCAAGTACCTAATACTTTATTCCTAAAGAACTGGATTTTGTGGCAGGTTTCACCCAAGGGTTTGGCTCAAAGCAGATATGGCTTTGATCCAAATAGCTGAGGTCTGCTCTAGCACAGCCCAAATCTCCTCACACAAAGGTTTTGCTGTCCTTCCCCACAGGTACTGCTGTCAATTTCAGAGATAACTAGCATGTCCAGCATCTTCCAGACTTCAGAGCAAATGGGCACACTTTCAGGAATGTGACATCTTATGCCAGTGATTTCCTCTCATCCCCCATATTTAACTTTGTCTTTAAGCAGGTGCAACCCAGAAGAATGATATGCCAAAGCACAGCACATCTCTGCCATGCCTTTCTGGGCTCTGCTGCCCAGAAGAAAGCAGGAAGGCATAAGCAATCCAAGGGAATCCTGAAACATCTTAGGATTTGAGTGCAGTACAGACAGATAGACAGACAGAGCCATGCACATTCCTCACATCCCTAGAGGATGATAGAATGGGGGGAGATACTTCTCTCTTCTGAGAACTCTAAATTCCAACATCTTTGCTTGGGGTTATTTGCTCCTTGCTACATCACTTGCTGCTCCGGAGGGATGCGTAGCCTCAAGGAATGTTTCTCCTTCCTTCTCCCTCTCCAAGGCTGGGACTTGAATGAACCCCAGATATTTATCATACTGAGCACGGGAAGGTGCATACTCCCTGCTCACAGGGGGATCCTTTAGGGTTTGCTGTAGACCATTTGCACAGACAAGAGGCACAGGGATGCCAACAAAACAGAGAGCTTTCCCCTTTGTTTTATGCTTTGCTTTAAGCACAAGCCTCCAAAGGGGACTGCAATAGTTTGTCAGGCTTCTGTATCAGGGGTGACAAGGAATGCTGCCTACCCTGCTCAGGATCTGGGAATAACTGAGTCCACCCTGGGATGTGGGAGCTGAGTAGGCATTTTTCTGAGGTCCCACTTAGCCGTGTATTCTAATTGTCCTCTTCTCTCCATTTCTCCAGACCACCTACAGCTGCCCTCACCATATCCCACTCCTGTCTGTTGCAGCCAAAATTGCAGATCAGGTGGCAAAGATTAAAACCACTCCTGAAACCATCCTGTGCAAGAAGGGAGTATCTGGGAGGCTAAATCCACCAGTCAATCCCCTTATTCCAATTAGGGTCCATTCTCTTTCAGATTTGAGGGTTGAGAAAACACCTCCAACCTTCATTCTGTAGATAGCAGCGTTGTGGCCAGGCCCTGGGTGTTGGGGAGGGCTCACCTGAAAGCGTGAAAGAGAAAATCTTTATGACACACATGGGCTCACACACATACATGTTAAGAAAAAAGAAAGAACGGGGGAGGTAGAAGTTCCTGAACACCCTGTAAGCTGATTAAAGGGTACTTTACTTTTACGTAGGAAGGATTTAGCCACACAGTTCGGTGTACTGTCTGACCTCAATAAATTCCCATGCCATCCATGGGCGTTCTGCTGGATGCTGGCACAGGCTGCGCTCCTCAAAGGCGGGCTTCCCTTTGACAGCTTCATCAGGGCTCGTGATGGCATTGCTGGACCTGTGTAATGGATGAGATGGTCTCTTGCAACCTTCTCAGCCCACTTGGGCTCCTGTGCACTTAGCCATCTCAGGGCCACCAATCTCAAAGAGCAGCACAAAGGCTGTAGGGGCTTTTTGGCCAAGGAAGGTCTATCCATGAAGAGCAATCCCTGAAGATCCTGAGTTGCTGCTGTAACACATCCCAGGTATGGACAGTGGACAAACTGACAACGGATGCTACCTTGTAAGGGCTGCCCTGGATAAGCAGACACCCCAAAGGCTGAACAGGCTTTCCCAGCCCACAGCAGGAGTTACAACATCCACACAACACACAAGAAGCACAACAACAATATACTAGAAGACCTGGCTTGCTCTTACAGCTTTTTGGAGATGCATTTTGGTGGACAACAGAGTTATAAGCTGATGCATGTCACACTGCAGGCTTGCTATCCTCTCTGTCTCTCACCAGGGTGACTTCAGCTGACAGCAGGCTGTGAATAGCCCTTACGACCGTTGCAATGGGATTTCCTTAATGCAGCTCATCACGGGTCTCTCCATGCTGTGTTAATCAGTGCCAAGCCAGAGCAGCACTAGGCCTGGCCACGCTCCTTCCTATCCCACCTTTTCACTCTCTGCCACTGCCACAAGGCAAACCCCGTTCTTTGTTGCTAAGCAGATAAACTGGGTTCCTTCAGTTCTTGTTCTTCTGGTCTCCTCTCTTTTCTTCCACCTTGCTCTTTTCCTCTCTTGCCTGGCAACCCCAGGAGTTCCATCTGATCCCATCACCATTGATGCCACTTCCAAGCATCTTCATACAGTATAAATAAAGAGAACAGTCGTAGTCCTATCTTCTTCCCACCATTTCTATGTCATCAGTAGCAGTAGTGTTTGCGAACTTTAAAACCCAGCAAAGGCAGGGAGTATTTCCAGGGTGTTTCTATGTATGCATCAGTATTCTCCCTCCTTTGAATCTGTAGTACAATTTGCTCTTGCCAGACCTGTAGCGGTTGTGCTTGTGAAACCACAGCTTGAAAAACACTGTCTTCTCCTGCCCCACCATTGGCACTGATTGGAGAGCGTTTGCCCGAGGAAACACTACTTGTTGTTCAGCCAGATCATATGCACTGAATCGTCTTGGTAATTGCAAACAAAACCCATGCCAGAATTTAAAAAGGAAGGAAGAACAGAAGATGAAGCTCCTATCAAGAAGTAATTAAAGCCAGGAGGAGAGATAATGATGCCAATAATAATGAATCAATTGGTACAGGGGTGTTTGCCCAACAAATTACTGTGATTAGACACACAAACAGAAGCATCAGCAGAAATGCGGCCCACTGAACTGCTGTGAAAGACATGATTGGTTTCAAGAGTAATTAAAAGGACATTTCAACCCGGATACATTATTTGCTGTTAACTACAATTGCTCATGTTCATCTCGTTACACAAATAATTGCTTTTGATAAGGGCTGTAGATTTATAGGGGGCTGTGGAGAGAAGTGGGCCAGTGGCACACTGTGAGTTGGCTGAGACCAGAGCAAGCACTTTGTGGTAAGTACTGCTGTGCTGGCGTGCTCAGGCTGGGTGGGCTGCATCCTCCCTGCTGTGCAGGTTTGGGTGCTGGATTGCAGAGCCATTGCCATGAGAACATCCATCTCCTGAGCAGTTGTGCTGATAAGAGATGAGGCTTTGTTCCTCTGGAGCAGATAGAGGAAAGAACAAAGACCAAACAGCAGCTGGACCAGAGAGACATGGTCCTTAGTTTTAGGTTGACTGGGTTGATGGGCACTTTCAGCCAAAAGCACTTGCAACTGAAGGAGTTTGCATTCACTGAAAGCCAGCATTGCTGAGGAGGGCAATAAAAGCTTGGAGGTGTATGATGGAAGTTATGAAACTGAAAATCTACCTCCTCCCTAGGTCTGGATGATCAGAACAATTCAACAATGCAATATAAAGTTACTGACATAAAGGAGAAGTTCCCCAACAGCTGTCGCTGTCATATTTGAAATGCCCTTTCTACTTTTTTATTTTTATTTTTTAATTTCATCTCCTTTGAGGCGAAATCAGGCAGGAAAAACAAAACCCAAAGCATCAAAAGCGTGTGAGATGGAGCTCACAGATTTCTAACCATGAACTTCTTCTGCAAGACCTCTCTGCTCTGCCGCTCGTATTCAATAGTTGCCATGGCTTGCTGCAAACAAACGTCTGTATAAATCTCCTCTTTTGTCTTTCCTCTTCTTGCCCCATCTCATCCTGCAGCATCTCTAGAGTAGAAAATTACTCCAGGAGTGCGGGGAGAACGAAAGTAGTTCAGGAAACCAAAAGTCCTTTAATGCTCTTTGTACTGTCGAGTTTCAGGCTGGAATAAAACCAAATTGGAAGAGCTTTGACATTAGGTTAGCAAGGAGTGCCCGAGAATTTCCCAGAGTGCAGCCAAGAAACCAAAGCCCACTCCTTTGCAGGAGAAAGAAGAGTATTTCAAATTAAAGACATAGCTTCTGGGTATCCCTTGGGGAAATGTGAGCATCTTCTTTCAAAGGCACGTACGCATCTCTGCAGGCACGGAGCCATGAGAAGAGGTTGGAAGTAAAAGGGAAGAAAATGCAATGGCTTGCGATGAACAAAAGGCAATTTTCTTCTTATTTCAGTAAGAAAACAAAATGCAAGCTGTTGTTGTTACTGAAAACGTGTGTTTTTTCTTTTTTCCCTCTTGAAAGATTAGAGGAGGGATGGATATCAGCACAAGTGTGGGGCTTTTCCTTCTCTTATGTGTAGGTGAGTTCTTTGTTACAGGCCAATTTTTTTTGCCTGATAATTTAGAAGTGGAGAAAAATAGATTTCTCCTGGACACCCTCGAGGTATATTGCTAACTGTCAGTGTGGTGCGGGAAGTTTTCTTAGCTGTTTGAAATCCTCTCCCTGCAGACTCAGTTCTCAAGGCGCTTATAGTAGAGTGGAGTTTATTTCATATGGTGGTATCACCAATGAATTATCTCATGTTAACTCATTCTCCCTGCGTATTCAAGGCGTGTTATACTGAGTCCCAGCACAAACATCGTCTATGAAAGGCACCCTTGGGTCCAAGCTCCAAAATGGCATGCTGGTCATGATGGTAGAGTGACAGCTACGACTTCCTGGCAACATGAATGACTTGAATTGTTCATCTTTCATATTTTAAAGAAACGCTATCTTTGCTGGCAGGAATTCCTGCCTAATTTAGTCAGAGTTATGTTATTTATGTAGCCATGTCTTCTCTGTGGCATATGATCTCTACCAAAGATACAGGTCATTCGTTCCACCCACCATACAACTTTGTGCTTTAATTCAGGAGCCAACATGGTTTCCTTGATGACTGCTCTGAGTCGGCTAATTATTCCCATGATCGTCCTGTCGCACTTCTCAGCATCTCTTCCATCCCAAGAGAGGTAAGCATTCCTTGTGCCTCTGCTTCCTTTTCTCTGTGTTGTTTTGTCGGAAGAGCCTGCCAGCCATAATGCCAACTTTTCATCTTCCTTCCAGAAGCTGCAGCTGCTCGGTTGTTGTTCTGTTTTTCTTCCCCAGATGGATTTAGTTCAATGAATGTAAACATCGTAAACATTGTTTTTCTTGCTTAAGTGTGGAAGCATTGATTGGACTTCACTGAGAACTAAAATCATGACCCCAAACAGATCAAACTACATAAAAAAAGACACTTCTGAATCTGTTGTCCTGCTAAGTACTTGGTAAAAGGGGAATTCTCTTTTAAATAGTTTAAATAGAGCAGTTAAGGCCAGAGTAACTAAAGGTCTTAGGCTGCAGGGCAGAGCTAAGACCCTTGCAGCCCTTCCGTGGCCACTACTACTGCCTGGCCTAGCTATCACTATCCATAATGCTATCACTGCTGTAGACACACACTCACATGAGGGGCCCTCTCCTGAAGCTGGTCCAGACCAACGTCAGCATCCCAGACCTTTTATCCCACCCACTGCTCAGCCTGCTTTGGAGCCTGCTGGCTTTGGTTGAACATCGTTGAGGTTTTGAGCACGTTTGTCAGTGCTTTGTGAATCAGCCACCAGTGAGTGCTGAATGTAGTAGGACTACCATAACCTACCTTGTCCTCAGGGTTTGTGTGTCTGGATGTTCTTTTTCTTCCTCCTCCATTCTCTTGTCCCACACTTTTGTGCTCAGTTAAGTGTTAACCAGACATCCTCAAACCCCCACATCCTTTTGATAAGCTGACGATACTAGCAAGAAACAAGAGCATGGTTTTGCTGTGTGATGGTTAGGAGAGAGATTTCTTTTAACTTCTTAAGATGTGTATTTTTTCTTTTGGTGAAACTGCCAAATCAGCACAAATTCTTACCCATCTTTGCCTGGGACCCTCTTTTCTTGAGAGAGCAATTTTAAGTGCCCATTATTCTCCAGTTTTAAAACCATGTCTTTCGTTGTCTTCTCATCTCTAGGACTGAGAGACATGCTGATGGGCTTTTCCACAGTGAGCTCAGCAAGATGAATGACAACGCTTTTGTGCAGCAGCTAGTGAAACACCTGGTGGGCCTCAAGGAGAGGTAGGAAGGAGCTGAATCCAACCTCCTGGCACAGGGAGAGTGGGAGATGAGATTCCAGCAATGAATGAGAAGTCCATGGGGCTGAGTTTCTTCCAATTCCAATGCCAGACTCAGTGGTGGCCTCATCCAGTGGATGCAGAAGATGGGAGGAGACAGAAGGGGAGGGATACAGGTCTCCCAAACGGTGGAGAAATTTCCGAGCGCTGAGATAATTTGCATGGCTGGGAGTTGCAGTCATTCTGTTGTTTTTTTCCTGCTGCAGAACTCAGAGGCACTCAGATGGATTGTTCACCAGTGAATACAGCAAGATGAGAGGAAACGCTCAGGTTCAGAAATTTATCCAAAATCTAATGGGCCGCAAGCGCAGGTGAGAGCTCTTCTTTTTTGGGCTTCCTGGTGGGTCAACCTGCCTTCCAGAGGGCAGTGCTGCTTCACAGCAGTGGTGGTTACCCTCCTTTATTATTACTGCTCTTATTATTCTTTATTTAAAGCAGCAATTCAGGCCTGGTCAAAACAGAAGTGCAGGAGAAGGAGAGAGAAAGCAGCAATGAGGACCTTTGCTATATGTGGCTGTACCAGAGCTTTCTGAACAGCAGGTGCGTGTGCTCTGCCAAAAGCTGTGCTCTCAGGGGTGGTTTGCAGAGCTAAAAAATCAAATGTTTTGGTCAGACTGCAAGGTGGCAGGAAGATGTGTGCAATCTCAATTGATTTTTGTCTCCGCATTCATGGTAATTTCTATTTCTACCTGCTGAGCTTGCCTGGCACTCTGTTGTGCTTTATCTGAAGTAATGTTGACATTAAGATTTACAGGTAAGATGTGCCATATAAAAGCCAGTAACGAAAAAATAATAAAACCCAGGGAAATGAGCTAAGATCCTTTTCTAATTGTAGAGTTGTTATTCTGGACTAAGCTGATGGCACAGCTCATCAGAAGACCCAATCCATTCAGGATTCAGGAAATGATTCAAGCACACCCCTTGTCTGGACATTGCATCTTCCCAGTGGCCAATTGTTTTCAACCAGACATCTCAGTATAAAACCACTAAAAATAGGAGGAATATGCCAGCTGCCCGCATTGCCTAGAATAATGAGGGATGGTCACAAGGCTGGAGCACTTCTGCTATGAAGAAAAGCTGAGAAAGCTTGGGTTGTTCAGGCTGAAGAAGAGTATGCTCAGGGAAGAAATTACTGAGGCTTTTCAGTACATAAAGGGGAATTGTAAGATGGAGACAGAAATTTTATAAGAGTATTGTACTGACAAGAAAAGGGTCAGGGCTTTAAATAAAAGAGGGTAGATTTAGATAGGATGTGAGAATGAAACACTTTGCTATGTGGTGGTAAGGGCACAGGCTGACCAGGGATGCCCCAAGTGAATGGGGCTTAGGACAAACTGGTCTGGTGGAAAGTGTCCCTGCCCATGGGAAGGGTTGCATTGGATTGTCTATAAATGCTCCTTCTACCTCAAACCATAATGGGGTTCTGTGATTCTGTGGTGAGGTCAGTAACCTTGTCTGTACATCTGTGAGGTGTTTGACATCAGGTAGCAGCAATCCAGGCCCCCCCATCACACATCTCCTCCTTATTATCACCTCTGAATTTTGCCAGGTGCCCTTTTCCCTTTTCCCGTGGTCCTTTCCCACAGAAATAACAAACTGCTGTTCATTTTCACCCTCTCCACAGTCACTCAGACAGCGATGCCAAGGAAGCTGCTGCAGTTACCAGCCGGTACATTTGCCCGCTCTGCAGCTGGTGACAGATGTGAAGGGAGTTGTTTTTGACTGAAGGTGAAAGGAAAACCAATGTTCTGTCAGAAACAACCAAGGAGATGATTTTGCATGTAAACAACCTTGAAAATAAAGCGAAAAGTCATTGGATTTTTCTTTGGAAAAGCTCTTGAGATCAGCAAATAAAACAAAATTCTGGAAAGCAGAAAAAAAAAAACAAAAAAAAAAACAAAAAACCCCACAACCAACAATAAAACCTCTTAGATAATCAAGATTAAAATGCATGTTGGTATGAACTGGTGTCAATAGGTGGAGGTTGTGCAAAGCACATCACTTCTGATGCGTTGGCATCTGACTGTCTACTTCCAACAAAGGTATGTTAGCTATGTTTTGGCCATAATTTGGGAAACATGGTGAGGGTCGCACCTTTACTAGGTGTTGGGTCACTAGGAATGCAATGTAGGGGCAAGAAATGCTTAGTCATGCTTCCCCTGTCTGTATACACAGGCATGCAGGGAATAGCTAATGGCTCTGGCCACATCTGCTCAGGCTGATGCTCAGCACTGCCCACAGCTCAGCTGTCCAAAGAAGCCAGCAACAAAGTTGGCACCATTTAGCAAAAACTTACCCAGGTGCTAGATGTTATTAGAAAGAAATGTAATGAGAGCTAAACAATAGAGATACATACAGATGGATTTTGCTCCATTTTCCCCTACTTCTCTTGCCCAGCCTTCTCAAAGCCACTGAAGTCAAACTCTGCTGGAAGGAATTTGTTCCCATCATTTAAACATAAACATCTCATGTTTTTTTTGTCCATACAAGTGGCCAAATGCCTTGCCACATGGTGTTAGGCTTGGAAAAATTTACACAGGCTCAGAAAGAGGCAGGACAAGAGCGTGTAACAGCACACTACTGAGGCTTCAGGAAGCTGCTGAGGTGTAAATTGTTGGAGCCTGGATGGAAATTCAGGGGAGCATCCATATAAAAATCTGCTGCTGGCCGCTGGTGGAAGAGGATGTGCATTGTCCCTGCTGAGCTGCTGGGCAATCACAGAGCTGCATCTGGGTCTGATCACTGTTTTTGGATCCACTCTGCTCACCTCATCTGGGTATCCTAGGGTGACTGAGAGTAACAAGATTGTCAGAGAAACATGGCTGATTATCTCAGCTTAGGGACCTACACGTGGACTAGCTTTCTTTGCCATTGAAACAAAAGGGCAGCCAAGATGGCTTTTACTTCACTTAAACCATGAAGTTTTACAGAAATGAATTCATATGCCTCACTTTGCCCTACCTTTGCCCTGAACGTGAGGTCTTCTGTCAGTAGGTGCTTTTAATACTGATACACACAGTATCCAGCACACCATTTCCCACTTTCTATCTGATGAACACCAGGACCTCTACTCTCTCAGATTCTTTCTCAGAAAATGGTAGACTCCAGGTATGAGGAAAGCCATTCCTCCTGTAAGGCTGCAGTGCACATCATCACAGGAGGAAGCACTGACAACGCTCACTCCAGCAGCTGGGAACATAAACAAAACAATTAGGAAAGAAACAGCCTTGTAGATAAACCAGACTGGCATTAAGTCACCTTCCTCTGAGAAAAGACTTACTGTAAAGAAATTAGACTTTGCCTTGAAGAGACAGATCAAAGCACAGGAATGTCATTTATGTGGCAACAAAGGCTCCCTTCCCCACAACACTATCTGGCCGTGCTCTATGCAGTGACTTAAAACAGAAAGATGGTGGTTATTTCTCTCCATTTAGATATAGGAAAATTAAGGTTATAAAGGTTTGGCCAAAGTCCAGCTTACGTAAATGATGGTGCAACAGGGCAGTAAAGCAGAGCCTGGAGTCCTCTGCATGGCACCATGCTTATCTTCCAACCTTCTTTTTGACTTGACAATAAAAACAGACTCTCTGAGCAAGTGATGGGAGGCCCTCTATGCACTTATTTACTTAAATCACTCCAGACTTTTGTCTTCTCCAACCATCCTCTAAAAAGATTTACTGCAGTACTGCCAAAATTCTTGTTAAGGAGCATTCACCTGTGTCCCACCAGGTCTTGACACGGCGCTTGGAAAGGAGAAATGCACAGGACAAGCTCCCCAAGGCTAAATATCATCAAACATTTCAGCTTGTAGTTCTGAGAGAGGAAGAGATAAAGCCTTCTGGATACAACTGAACCAAGATAGCAAACAAGCAGGAAAACCCACTCTGTAAAAGTGCTCCAAATATTCCCTCATTGCTAAAGAGATTTGAAGGGAGAAAAGGCCCAGAAACAAAGCAGAAAACGGAATTCACGCGTTATCATGTTCTATGCCAGCAAATGTCTTAAAAGTCATCCAATGAGATGATGAGGCAAAGGTTGAAGTGCAGCAGCGCTCTCTGCCACCCAATGTTTTTCTGCCTTCCTGAAGCAGTGAATGCGGAAAGTACTGTGAAAAAGGGAGAGAAGACAATCAGCTTGATTAGAAACAGGGATTTCTTTGACACTGCAGCTCACCATGGGTGTTTCTCACTGGCTCCTGGCTTCTGTGCTCTTTCTGCCGCTCTCTGTAACAGCACAAGGTAAGTTGTTGGAGGTCTGTGACCACAGAAGAATAATCCCCTTGGCACCAGGCTGCTCCACTGCAGCCAGCAAATGATTTTTAGAGTCTTACTCTAGGACAACTTTGTTCAAGGGCTTTCTCTCCAAAGGTAACCAGAGGGACCTCAGTTCTTATCTAATTCTAACACAACATGGATTGCAGGCAATTTTGTAATTCATTTGTGTGGGGTTTTTTTTTTCCCCAGGATGTTCTGTCTCCAATAGCAATCCGAGTGTTCCTGAAAATAACAATCCTGGACATGTTGTGGCCAATATCTCTGTGGAACCAGGTTTCACTGTAACTATCGATCCTAGCTCTCCAGATGGCAATTATTTTGTCATCCAGGGGTTTGAGCTGCAGCTGAGCAAAAGCGTGGACTATGAGGTAAGCCTTCAGCGGGCAGACTGTAAGGATGAGTTGGGTAATGCTGGGATGCAGTGGGTTTCAGCCTGAGATCTTGGTCTTTCAGGAATTTGTAGCCGAAGTCTAAAGCATAAAGGCAATACCTTTGAAAAATAAGCCTATTTCAGATGGAAGATCAGCCCTTACACAGGCAGAGGACGTGGATGAGGGGTGGTTGCATGATATGCTTGTTGTAACTTTCTTTCAATAAATCTGTAAGAATAAAAGCAAGCAGAAGGTTTTAAACCAGAAGGGTGACAACAGCAGTGTTCAGAGCTTCCCAGGACTCATGTGAAAGGATCCCTGTTTGCCTGTTTCGAAATACAGTTCTGAGCAGTGAGGTGATGTGCATAAAGGCAGCGTAAAAGCTCAGTGTGTTTAGTTAGGATGCTGCTAAACTATTCTACCTCCCTGCCGAGTTCTGTATGCAGCCACAAGTGTCCTTAACATGCCTTTCCAACAAAGTGAAAACCCACGTTTGAGTAAAGAATAGCAGGCAAAGGTAACACCCTGCAGGCGATGCTGTACTTGCTGCATGGCACATTTCTGTTTCATTCAATTTAAAAAGAAATCTCTGTTTGAACTTACCTAAAGTAGGAGAAAATAGTTAATTAGCTCTTCTGCCATGTTACAGGGATCACAAAGAAGCTCTTGATCAGTCAGCTTTGACTCCAGTATAAAAAAGAGCCCAGTGTTGATGAATGGCTGTAAAAGAAAGAAGGGAATAGTTAGATATGTCTGAAAACAAGATAAAGCCCAGCAGCATTGCTGATTCAGAAAGAGTTGGTGTATTTCTAAATGTTTTTTTTTTTGCATGCAGACTGACCCTGTGCTGTTAGTGATCCTGACTTGTGACAACAATGCTGGGGAGGTGAGTGCTCTTCCAAACACTCAGTTCTGTTATAAGGCAGCACAGGGAAGCATGTGCATCCCTCATCTCGTCCTAGTGGCTCTGCGAATGGCAGGGATGGGAACAAATTGCAAACCCCCCACATAGTGGGTTGTCTGTAAATCATAGAATCATAGAATCACCAAGGTTGGAAAAGGCTGGAAAAGATCATCCAGCCCTCAACACAGTGTCCAAATGTCCCTTGAACACAGCCCCCTACAGCACCCACCCAAGTGTGCTCCTTACACCATCCCCTCTACCGCTTGGTAATCTGTTAGCAACCCCTAAGTCTCTTTTTTTCTCTTTGATTCTCTCGCTTTACTCCATCTGCAGAGTTACAGCCTGACAATTATTGTGACCATTCTCAATCTGAATGATAACAGCCCAGTGTTTCCGGAAACCAACCTCACCAGAGTTATACCTGAGGTAAGGATTTCACAGAAATGTGTTACCAAGTGCTGTGGGACTAAGGGATTTCTACCAGGGAGATGTCTTCAGCCAATTTCACAGAGAGAATAACCACAACAACTTTGTTTCAGGACACAAAAGTGAATGCAACCATTGTAGCCCGTGAAGATGTAACTGCTAGTGATGCTGACTTGGACATAATCTACTATAAACTCAATTCGACAGTGCAGGTAAGCATCTTTCTTCTTTGGGAGAAAAAAGTGTAGCTCTGAAAAAGTCCTTGTGTTTGATTCAGATGAGCCCCAGCTCTGAGACTAGAGGATTGCTGTATGGCATCTGGTTCTCCAGCATCTTCTCGGAGAGGTATGCGTTCTGCAAGAACCAAGTGTTGGTCTGGTTAGCAGAACATTGCAATTGATATTGCTGATACTGAAATTTTCTTGTTTATGGTTTTATCACACAGTACAGCTCAAACTCTCATCTAAGACATTTTGAGTCATGGGATTCAGGGAAGTCACAATGGGATGGTCTGTAAACAGATCAGGAGAGATCTTTGAACTTCATGGAGCTCAGAAATGCACTGAGTCAGAGAGAGAAAGTTGTTGTTGTTATCTTGTTTGTCTACAGAGCCAATGCGAAGTGGGGATAGCATGATCTGCCCAAGATTTCAGAAGTTTTTATCAAAGACAAAGGCAGACTTCATTTTCTTCTTGGTTTAAATCCAGAGGCAGCATTTTTAAACCTATCTTTGATCACAACTGCTAGTAGAGCTTTTCCATTTCTTCCCCCCACAGAACACCAACGATTATTTTGCCATAAAAGGAGTCAATAACCCTGAAATCTATTTACAAAAAGCGTTGAATTATGACAAATTTAACTTCGCAACATTGCTCTTGTATGCAATGGTAAGTTATTTTGGAGCATATTTTGGGTAAGTCTGAATGAGAGGTCTCTCAGATGGCAGGAAGGAGGGTAGATAGTGAGGGCAGGGGGTTTGGAGCAGCCTTCCACCTCCATAATCACATGTGACTGCAGCGCTGCTACCAGACCTGCATTCAGCCCACCTTTATCAGCAGAATGTCAGCAGATGATTGACTGAGCTAATTTCATGAGTTCATACACCTCAGACAGAATGGAGTTAGAACAGCTAGGGGACCTTGGGCCACTGGTTTTCCAGGTGGGATCTTCAGGCAATAAAACTGCATCTTACAAATACAATTTGCTTTTGGGTACAGGACAATATTGAGGGCACAAACGGAATCATTCATACAGCTACTGCAACAATTAACATAATTATTGAGCAAGCTGACACCAGACCTCCCTGGTTCCTACCCTGCACCTTCATTGACACAGAAAGAAGCATTTGCATCAGCAGCACCTATACTGGCAGAGTCAATATGTCCGAGATGTCGGTAAGAAGGCATGATAAAATGGTATCCCTCATGCTATTAGCACCTAATCATTGTCACGAGCTTGTGCTGATCTCCAGGCATAAACGCAGTCTTCATCACCCTGGAAAGTGAAAGTTTTCCTTCCCTCCCTCCGTCCCCAGCAATTAATCTGATTCTGCTCGGGTAAAACCAGCAGAGCCATGCTGGGATGGAAGAGCACAGGATAGCTCTTGGTGTTGTATCATATTATGTAATACTTTGCCTTTCCATTGCAGACTGAACCACTCACCTTGGAGCCAGGGCCCATCTATGCTATCGATCCTGACTACATTTTAAATGAAAAAATTGTGTACAGTATTGTTGGTGGTGAGTGGAATTTGTCACCTTCTCCAAACTGCATTACTCTTATATCTCCTACATTAGTTGCCAAGAGGACATACCCTAGGCAGCACATGAGAGTTAAGGGCCTGCAGATTTACCCCTCTGTTTCTGACACAGAAAAATAATTAAATGCACAGAACATTGTGGATTAAGTAGAAGAAACAGACTGTACAGAGAGGAAGATGAAGAAAACTTCCAGCCCATAAAACAAGCTTCACAAATTGTGTTTCAGAAGGACTTCCCCTCACTTTTGGGTAGTGAGCCATGTTTCATTTTTAAGCTTTTATACTTGACTTTGCCAGTCTGGTCACACCACTCTCACGCAGTCTTTGAGCTGAACCTAAAAACTCCCACATCCTCGGCATAATTTTCATTCATCATTTCATGCTCTTATTCCTCTGTTCATTTACCACAGTCTAATCTGCCTTGTTTTATCCTTGATTTTAAAAAGGTTACTTGAATACAGTGAAATGATTGCCCAATCATTGGCTGGGCCACTTGGCCATCCATTACATTCAAAAGACTATTTTTATTTATTTATTTATTTTTTGTGACAGTGGCTTCTAGATTAACCACCACGGCAAAGGCAGATCATACAGGTCAGGAAGAGTGATGACTTTTTTTATTCCACATGGTCCCATATCTGTGACTATCTTTCTGATAGTGAAGACATCATTGAAACTCAGATTCCATTTTGGATGTAGTGTGGCCTCAGCTTCCCACAGTCAGTGGGAACCCAATAAGGGAGATCTTGTCTAAATACAGCCTATAGCATCTAAGAGTAAGGAACACAAGCAAAAAATGATACTTATATGTTACTGTACATCCAGCATAGATGGTTTTATGATTCAGACAGAGAGCAGTGATATATGAGGCTGATTTTTACCTCTGTATCAGTGCAAGAAGGCTTCTGTGTCTAGGCTCCTTTTGTACTCAGCAGAGAAAAATAAGTGTTTCCAGAGAAGAATGCAACTCATAATGACCATATCCACAATTAGTCAGATAGGTAACAAGGCTGAGTGGAGATGCCTGTCCGCTAGATGCCTAGAGCTATTCAAGGTGAAACCCCACTCAACTGCTCTCTTAGCTTAGCTTTTTGTAGCCTCAGTTCTTAGCTGTCACCAAGAGGAGCCATGAGCTCCAGGTCACTTTATGAAAGTATCCCATGTTTGAATGGTCTTTCTGTTTCTTTAGGGAATTCAGATAACGTATTCTCAGTGGATGCAGACACGGGAAATCTAACTATGAACAAAGTAGCAACTTCTGCAAATTCATACCTATTACAGGTGATGGTAAGTATGATGACACTGCAGCAGAAATCCAGTATAGCTGGCTTTCTAGGCAGCAGGGATCTTGTCGTGTCAGGAATTGATCACATTAATAACGAAAGCTAACTTTTTCACATCCTTTTTTTTCTTCTTTTTTGGAAAGCCTTTAGACCTAGTAGTTGATCAGTATCTCATATCAGTTTTCATGTAAATCTTTTGCAGGAGTCAAGGCCTTTTCTCTTATGATTGTGTTGTATTTTTAAAGCAAGTTAACTGAGTGAGGACATCCTGCTGAGTTCAAAGCATGGATGAGTAGAAAGCTTTCTGTAGACAGGACTGGAGCTTGTGTCACAACAGTTAATGTCATTCACTCCTAAAAACAAGCTCCTCTTTTGGTTAAACTCCTCAGGAAAGAAGCTGAAAAGCACTCCTGCACATATATACCCAGGAAGTGTGGACTCTAAGTAACTGAACTGACCAAATCCCTCATGAAGTAGAGCAGACTTTGCCTGCTGGTGCTGGAATCCCAATGCTTTGCTCTGGAGCATGGTAATTTGTCCAGAGCTGACCTTACAGAGAGCCGCGTCCAGATGTTAGGACTAGACCAAGACTGTGTGGACAGCCAACAGTGGAAGCAAGCTTAACTACAAGGACCACAAGCCATAAGGTTCCCCTCCTGTGGCTCAAAGTTCACTGCAAATCATGGAAAGAAAGCTTATGGGTTGGAGCAGGTTTTGTATCAAGCCTATCCTTTTTATGTCTCATCACTAAAAGGAATGTCTCTCTCTTTCTCCCCAGGCCACTCAAGTCAACAACAAACAGAAATACTCCATAGCCAATGTAGAAATTCAGGTCATCAATAAAAGTGACCATGCACCACGCTTTGAGTCCGGAATCTATGCAGGGACAGTGTCTGTTGGTCTGGACCCAAAAAGTTTTGTCTTCCAAGCTGGTGGTTCTTCAAGCCCCCTGATGATAGCAGCACTGGATGACGATTTCCCTGATGTAAGAAATAGAAAATGCACTGAATTCTTCATCACTGCTTCGGCCTTAAAGTGGGATAAGCAAACGTGGGGAGGAAGTGGTGGGGAAAGACAAACACACTGTTTTCTCTAGTGTCCCATATATTTATCTGTAAATTCTACATAGATTAGTACCATTTGTGGTATGGTCTAATCTGGAGAAGCTGCTGGACTCCTTTCCTCCAAGAACAAGTCCCACTTAGATTTAGGTAGGTGAGCTGGTTTACTGCAAAACAAAATGCTTGACAAGATCAGAATTAGCCAATACTGTGAACAGGTCCAAATCTGAGCTTCTGAGAAGAGATAGAAAGGCAGGATCCCATTCAGAGGGGTCTTCTCTTAGCCAGGTCAAGGGTAGTTACTTGCGGACCAGTCTGGGAAGAGGAGACAGTCTGCAGAGAGCAAATTAGCAAGGTCTTGCAGTCCTGAGCTAGAAATATTAAACCTTCTCCCTGTAATGACTCATTTTGAAGGAGCCATTCCTAGAAAAAAATATTAGAAAAAGGGAAGGGGAAGAGATTAACCGACCAGCCGTTCTCTTCTTCCCTGTTAAACACAGAAAAGTGTGACAGTTTTAGAGACAAAGGAAATAGTAGCGCAGACCTCAGAAAAAGGATTGTCCTTCATTTACATGCCCCTTTGCATCCCTATTGAAGACAGAACTAATCAATTTTCTCATCTAGGAAAAGAGGTAGTGGCCTCAAGTTGCACTAGGGGTGGTTCAGGTTGTATATTAGGAAAAGATTCTTCTCAGAAACAGTGACGAAGAATTGAAACAAGTTGCCTAGGGAAGTGATAGAATCACTGTCCCTGGAGATGTCAAAGAACTGTGGAGTGTGGCACTGAGGGACATGGTTTAATGTGCACAGTGGCAACGTACTGGTGTTTGGACTTGATCTTTTCCTACCTTAATGCTACTATGATTCTATGAAAATTAGAAGATCCCTTGCACAGATGTGTTTTGTTTGTGGAAATATTAATGACACCAACACAAGCTGGTTGAGTCCTGGGATGTTTTTTGGACGCAAAACTTTTAGGATACATTCTTACCTTCTTATGATAGAATTATTTCCTACTCTGTACATCTGCTTATACTGAAGGCACATTTGACAAGTCCTGCTAACAGAGGCTTACAAACATGCACACAAAACACAGCGAGGTTTCATCATTCACTCTTCTGGTTTTTCAGAAAGTCAACCCAAACATTGAGTACTACATAAGGAACAACACCAATTTCACCGCAACCAAAGATGGACTTATCCTGACTAATGTGATACTGCACTCACTGGAGACTGCAATCATGGAGGTAAGCAACTTTCTTTATGACCTTAGCCAGGATTGTGGAAAGAAGGGAGAGTAACAAGAAAGGAGTAACAAGGATGGGATGTCATTAGATAAAGGCCAATCTTTGCCCCAGCCATTTGTATCACATATATATAGGGATGGAGGAAGATGAAGTGATGGTTAATGCATGATACAGGCTGTATCTGGCACTAGCTGTAAAATCTTTTCTTTTATCCTCCTGTGGAAGATATCATTGGAGACAAGCTATTTTTTTCCCCCACGCAGGCTGTTGCAAAAGATACAGTGAGTCTACAGGAGGGAAGCACTGTAGTAACAGTGGAGATCACCGCTGCCAAAGGTAGATTGGGTATCTTTTGTATTCTGGTTCACTGACCTCAGACTGAGTTATCCCACCAAGCTGAGCTAGCTTCAATGGAGGCACAGCACAGAAGGAAGAAGGAGCTGAGTGTGGTAGAGCTCCACGTCAGGTCTCTGGGCTGTGTCTCCCTAGGAGACATGATTAAGAATTAAAAATTCACTGACGTTTTAAACCCTCAACGGCTTATTAATGATAAACTGAGAGTGCAATCAAATGCAGAGAGAGTATTCAAAGTCCATTGTCATAAACAGGCCAGTAGGAGGAAAATGCTGTGTTTCATTAATCATTAAACTTTAAAGAGATAAATTTACATTACAAAACGAAGCTGGAGATCTTAAAGAAAGAAACCCAATGACAACTACAAGCAAAGCTTAACCCTGTAGAAGTTACTGTTATCACCACTGTAATGTGGATGATCTCCATACAAACATACTTATGTTGACCAGAGGCTGAAAGCATAAACTACTCCTACCAATTTTTCCTGTTAGAATCACTCTGCCCTGTGAGAGAAATTAAAGGTCTTAAGGATCTCTGTGACTACTTTTCTTCTCTTGGAAAGAAAAGGGACTTTGCCCAGTTCCAAAAGAGCCTGACAGCTCTAGTTTAGAAACTGGAATCAGCTTTAAGAAGGAAACCGCAAGAAGAAATGTAGCAAAACTCCCTCATGACGTGATCTCTTTCTTTCTCATGGCTGTTCGTATCTTTGCCTTCAGCATAAGAAGGATACACTACTGTACTTCCTACTGGTAAAATATAAAGAAGTCAGACCTGACCTGGTTGTTCACATTGACATCAGAGTCAGTCGTTCTCCTTCCAAGAAGCACAGCCTTATTCCTTTTCTATATTTTGTTTCTATATTTATATGCCCATCAGTGCCAAAGGTGAAGTTTCACATTAAAGAAAGCTTTACATTTTCACAGACACGTGTCCAAATGTATCTTAGTTTTGCTTGATAGTGGAAATGCATGAAGTGGGAACAGACAGGATCTACCTAGTTCTAATTCTGTTTGTCTAACACGGTTGTGCATGTATTTGCTTATTTAAATTGTGTGTAAACATCGTATACTTGTAAATGGGTGCTTTTTCCATTTCTTATAACTGCACACAAGTTATAATATTCTTACAAAAAACCTGTTCTTCTTGGACAGCTACTGAATGGCCTTAGATCTCATTAAATATCCCACTGCCACATTCTGCAGCACAAGATGCTTCTCTGCCCTTCAAAAAGTGTTTGGATCTTTCCCCAAAGGGAAACATTGTGGTAAAAAAAGTTGGTTGACACTGCTAGACCTCATAACACTGTTTGTTTTTTTTTTTTTCTTTTCTTTTTTTTCTTGTAGCTGAAACCTCTGCCTCTGATAAAATATACACTGCACAGGATATGGGTATCTTAGGTGGTATCTTAGCTGCGTTGCTATTAATTGCCTTAGTCTTCCTTGGAGTGATGATATATAAACAATATGGAAACACAGTCAAGTTCCTGATTAATAAAAAAGTAAGTACCTTCTTTGTACCTGGCCCCTGTTTAGATGTTGTTAGGGACCCGAGGAGGATTTCAAGTATGGATGGGCTTTCCAAATATTACACATATGTGTGAAAGTGATGATCCTTGTGGGCCCCTTCCAACTCAGGGTATTCAGTGATTTTATGCACTGATTCATCTCTGACTCCTCAGGTCTTTGGCAGCCTCATAACTTCTATGCTCAGGGCTCAGGTTGTCAGACTGGATGATGATCTCTGCTTTAGGATGAAGAATCTCAACTCCCCTGAAAGGAAAACTGACTTGTTTGCAGCTGTAAGGAGCATGCCTTGGAAGGAAGGTGTAATAGCATTCCAAGTTGTGGGAAATTATCCCTTGTGAAAGTTTTTTTTTTTTTTTCTCTCAGTGCAGAAAGTGAATATATCTCCACAACTACCTTGCTGGTTTATGCTGGGCAAAATCCAGCCAAGTCACTTCAGCCACACTCCTCCAGCCAATTTCTTTTCCTTTCACTACACTCACAAGGTGTCTCTTCTCCTGTAGTTCTCCAAGGATTTCCCTGGAAGCTACGACAACCAAGCTTACAGGCAAGACGAACATCCTGATCTGAGTGCCAACAAGCAGGAAAGCACAGTAACCAAGACACAGCAGCCATCACTTTTCTTGACACCTTCTAGTGAACAAGAAATTCATGGACTTCCACAGACTTCCCCAGCTTTCACCATCATTTCTGACCAGAAGGTGGAAGAAGAAGAGGAAGAGGAAAAGGTGGAAGAGGACACTAAACATGAAAAAGAAGTGAAATCTATCCTCAAAACAGACAGGAATGAGGGGGACCCAGGATACAAAGCTGTGTGGTTTAAGACCGATGTGGATCCAAGTGGAGAGAATGTTGAAGTGATTAATGACAATGCAGCAGATTATGATGATGACAGTGACCAAGATCTGCGTGAGAATGAGAAGGAGGAAGAAGGTTACAAGGATGACCACCACTGAGATCTGGGAGTGTTCCTTGCCTCAGACAGCTCATCATTCCAAGCTGCAGAAGTGTCAGTCAACATGTCTACCAGAGATGACAGCGATGCATAATGGAACTAGGTCTGCAACTATCCCCTCACCAAAATGGAGAAATGTCCATTGCTTGGGTGAGACAGAGCCCACCTTTCTGCTCAGGGCAAAACTGAAATGCAGGAGGACAAAGTTGACTGTCCTGCGTGCAGAGATTAAAACCAGAAGGGATTATAACTAATTCAAACTTCTAGTAAGAACTTGAAATATGGCTTGGGATTTTGTATGGGGAAAACACGTCCCATCCTTCTTCCTATTTGTCCTAGGGTCCCCTACATCACATTTCCCAAGCTGATAGGTATATGGGAGATGTAGCTGAACTGACTTTGAAGCATTTATCTCAGTTCATGGTAGCAACTTAGTTGTATGATCCAGTGCTTTCATCTCCTCTTGGTGGGTAAGTGAGCCTGCTCAGCTGTTCCCTTTAGGTGTTGCATGTTGACGTCAGCTGCAAGACATTAGCCAATGCAAGTCACTCCGATCCTGCTGTTGCTCCCATGACTTCAGGACCTGGCTCTGCTCTCTGCATCCCAGCAGGAGCAGCTAGCATGACTCACTAGGGACACCACTGTAGATCTCCTTTCTGCCAGAAAATGAACATTCACATGATTGGGAGATGCTGTTTCCTCTGCTGCTGATAATCAAGGACTGATAACATATTCTTTACTGAAAGAATCTGTCATTTATTATTCTTTGTCACAAACCATTAATTGCGTGTCCTTCCTTGGCTGTATCCTATGTGTTAACGCAAAGAGCTCCTGCCATAGCCTGTCTACAGAATGTCAGGTGTATTTCCAAAAAGCAAAAGATGTCATTCCAAAGGTGTATTTCCAAAAAGGAAAAGATGCCATTCCAAAGTGCTAGATGTGGATCAGCACATTGTTTCCCCTGTCCAACAGGACTCAAGGTGTTCCTTTTATCATTGCTGCTGAAAGTGGAGGTCAGCAGTCCTCCACACGCCTCACTTAGTGTAGATGAAAACCTCTTCGCATCCCCATTTTTTCCATTCACAATGAGCCCAGCAGGCTCTTTTGATGGTAAAATGCCATCTTTCAGGCTTTACCTAGAGCCAAGCTGCAGCTCAAAAGCAGAGGTGGTCCACTGAGAACACGGAAAGAAACAACAATAAATAATCCTGCCTGTGACCTATGGGCTATTCTCCGCAACACTGTCATTGCTCCAGATAAACCTGTGAGAGGGAAACCAAAACATAACTGCTGGGCTTCTTGTCTACCCCAAAACATAAGACAATCAGTTCCCAGCAGGCTTTCATCCTCTTTGTTTCCACTATTTTTTTTTTCTTCTTTTTTTTCTGTACATTTCCCCATCTTGCTGTTGCTAGTGCTCAGCTCTGCCAGGGTTTCTCTGGAAAGAGAAGCCCTGCTATGTGGACTTCAGGAAGTGCACTTTCGCTCAAGGTAGAGACTGAAATATGGGAAGGCTTTCTCCTTACTGCAATAAAGTTATTTGCCCAGAAATACTGTTGTTTGTCTGATAACAGAGGGTGGGGAGAGTGCCTTATATTTACCTTGCAAGCATAGTTCCTCTGGTAGCTTAAGGTTATCTCCAGCGAATAGTTTCTATGGGGCTGTGAGAATTCCCCAGTAATTGCTAATTGCTAGCCCATCATATCCAGCCATCACCAAGAGTGAGGGTAGAGCTAAGCCTGTCCTCAAGGCTGTTGCTACACTTGGAAAGATTGATAACAGGTGGGTGAAAACAGAGTGTTTCTGCTGTGACTCCCTTTCAGGCCTTTGCTTTTGTCACTTAATCTGTCTCAGGGTCCAAAAATGAACCACCAGCTTGCAGTGCCCCAAGAACTGGTGTTTAAGAAGGTGTGTACACTGGAGCAAAATGTCTCAGTGGCTGTGATTTTCATAGCACAGGATGGTGTCCCACATCAGTAGTTGACATAATCTGGTCTACATGGAAAAGGGATGACCTTTGTGGAAGGCAAGCAGAAAACTGAACTAAGTGGCTGTTGCACTCTTAAAACAGCAAGTTCTCACCATCAGATAGGCAAAGGGAACAGGCATAGCACTGTGTTTTCTAACACTCGTGGATATGGGAAGAGATTGCAAAGGGTAGAAGAGATTTGTGAGAGGGAGCAAAGTGCAGATAAAAACAACCTGGTGTTTATAATCTCTTCTGCCCTCACAACTGGGACCAGTACTTACCAGAACTCATCTGTTGTTATTCACAGTTCTGCTATGTGGGTTACAGTTCGCTGTTCCTTCCTCAGTGCACTATTGAGAAACCTTGAATTATTTCAAGGCATAATGACCTGATAAGTGACTGACTGACATTGAGAAGAAGTGCTGATTGCCAGGTTGTGTCTGCCTTTAACAAATGAGGAAAAACATTTCTGGGAGAAATGCTGACGTGCAAATGTGTAATACTGAAAAGCAAGGAACATGGGCCAGGCCCAAACTTGCCCTGGTGGACTTAAATATGCACAGCTAGTGAATGCTGGCCTGGTAGCTATTGTAGCATGGCGAACTGACACCACCACCATGGTGATGCATGGAGGAACACATGCCATCTATCCTGGATCAGCTGCCCTTTAACTGCACTAGCACAGAAGTACCTCTCTCAAAGCTGCTCAACCCAGGACTGCAAATTCTCAGCAGGCAGAGATGTTCCTCTATCTATGTGCATGGTTGGACATGCAGCAATGGGCACCAGAGATCGGCTGGTGGCCTCTGTCATTGTTATTCACCTGTTCCCCCAAGTTTTAGCACTAACCTTCAGCGGAGTGTGTGCTATGGTAGGCAGCAGGTCCCCTAAAGAAAATGTCCTTCCTGAACATGCCCATGGGAAGGATCTCTTCTCTCTTACTCCTCACACCGGTACACCAAGGTATTTTCCTAGCACTCTCCATGCAAGTGGTCACTGTTTCCCTTCTCATTTCCTTCAGCATTTTGCTGGCTTTGGGGTTACCGGCGACATAACTTTGCTTTCACTTTTATATTTTGAGACTGTTTACTTGTGAACTGTCCTCCTGAATGTTTTCCAGCAGTATGTAGCTCCTGGTGACTGACACAGCGTAGCTGTTTCATTCTTCCCCTTTGCTGTGCCATACGTGATCCAATCCTTTCTGCTGGCACAATATTTGTACTCTGTCTGCCCTCTCCTGCTGTGCTGTTTGACTTTTGGACATATGCATTGGCACACTGATGAGTACCATCAATTTGCAATCTGTTCTCGTCTGTTGGTGCTTTGCTTTCCCCCATTGGTGTGCTTCTCATGCTTTTGGCCATATGTATTGACATGCAGCTTGAATCTGGGCACCTTTGCAATCCGTTGGTATTTTCACTTTCCTAAACTTGGCACACAATTGAAATCCCTTAATTTTGCCGCTCACCTGTGATGCTCCCTGTAGGCACTTTGTTTCTCTGCAGCCCAAGCTGCTCAGTCTGTCCCTATGCAAGCTCTTATGTTCATATTCTTTTATCCTGAAACGTTCATTCTGGAAAAACCCAGAGCTCAGTGTTTTTATTAAGACAAATTACAATAGAACTCAAAAGGAAAAAGGTGTGATCAAATAATGCCACATCACATGGAGAGCAAAGGTATCTGTCTTTAATTCTGCACAGCTTGAATTAGAAAGCTGAAAGAGAAGGTGCTTCTGCTGGCTCCTACCTGTGCTTGGTCATTCCTTCAGTCATACAGTGAATTGAGATATATTGTGAGCACGAAGCTTTCCCTTGAAATTCTTCTCTTTGGATAACAGTCCCACATATCATGGAACAGATTGGGCTCAGAGACCCATAGTTCACCCTTCTAATTATGTTGCAAAAGATCGCAGCCTCACTGATAACATAGTACACGTTCCCAATAAAAAAGCAAAAGAAAATCTGTCCTTTGCTTCGGCACTGATTTGACATACAAAGTTCAGAACACTTTCAATCATTTTTCACTCGCTCATTCCTTTTGGGTGAGATTTCAGATTTCATTTAAGAAGCAGTCCCATATTTCTTGTGTGTTTGGTTGCCCTGGAAAAAACTTCTCCTGGGAAGCTGGCCAAAGACGAGTTCTCTACGGGTCATCTGTTTGTACCATGCTAAGTTCTGTGAGATGTGAATAGTTACGAGGTCTCCTGAAGGCCTTCTTTCTGAATCCAAGGGGTGTGGGATGAGGGATGCCATGGCCAAAGGGAAATGCACTGTGGACCTCTGCAGTGGTTGGTTATGGACCTACCAAGGCTGAGCAGTCCCACTGGTTATTTGGAGAGGAGTGCTCGTTGGAGCTGTGTGCAGCCTTTGGGATTCAACGTGGAGAAGTGTCTCCTTTTCATGGAAAGGATGCTGGCCTTGAGAGTAAGAAATTCAAGAGAAGCTGGCCCTACTTTGTTATTATCAGGTCTTTCCTAGCTACTTAAAACCCTTCTCTCTGGATCTCTTTTGCCTCCTTACTGGCCATTTTCTATCCCAAAATATACATGACTTGTGACTCCAAGTGGTCTTTAACACAATTACCACGGAGGGGAAGAAATGAGATGTGGGTCTTCCAGATGTTAAATTCCAGTTTTAAATGCAAAATATAGGCAGAGAGTAACAGTTCTCAGTCAAAGCAGCTAGCTTGTGCCTTGCCTCTAATCATAGACTTTGCTAATCATAGACTTTTTTTTAGCAATCTTAAAATATCCCGAATTGGAAAGGACCCACAAGGATCATCAGGTCCATCTCTGATGAGACAAATAAAGGAAAAGAAGGCAAAAATCCCGCAAGCTCCATTTTTCACCATTATTTTACATGAGAGGAGTGAAAAGTTTCATCCACCAGTTTAATATGAACATAGAATGTCAATAAATTCCAAGTACATTTCTAAGATTCATTTTTCAAACATACGAATTAGACAAATCCACTTAAATAATGATTTTGTTTATGCTTTTCTACTTTTAACATCAGTAAATACAGACTCAGTACTTATTATCTGTCAGTTATGCTTGTACCTATTCAAAGAAAACTTTGTTTTGTAAAGATTTTTTAGGCAGTTATTGTTAGTTGTTATTGTCAAGAGAGCTAATAAAACTTAGCAGCAGGCAGAGCTCAGCCTCTCAGTTATTGCCTTTTAAAGCCTCTACATCTCATGATCTTATCTTGCCTTGGACTTTCCCTGATAATATTTTTGATTTGATGGGAAGTAGTGAATGAATTCCTTTTTTTTTGCTTTCATTAGTGAACTGTCTTTATCTCAACCCATGAGTTCTCACACTATTGCCATTCTGACTCTCCCCCATCACACCCAAAGAGAATGGATTTTTTCTGCCTTCTATCCCACATTATTTTTAGAAAGACAGCTAAGAAAAAAATAAACAGAAAGAAGAAGAAAATGTATTTCTTTATGTTAAAGTCTATCTGAGAGTATACTAAATTTGGTTGGACATCTTGTCTATTTAGTCTGGGAATGTTGACTAACTTTGCCTTATTGTAGACAAAACAATCATCTGTAAATATTTGCATGAAAAAGAAAAGTACGCTAAGTGACAGAAATGTTTTTATAAAGTTGTTTGGGTCAGTCACATGCCTTTAGATAAAGCAAAGTGACAAAACATGTTTCAGTAAGCTTCTTAATAAATGTAATAGGCTCAAATACAAATATTATGAGGAGCACTGTGGCTGTAAAGTCTGACCTTTTCTGAGGCCGGCATGGACTGGCTTGTATATTGTTCCTTTCTTTGCAGGACTGGGAAGCATATGTGTTTCACGTTAAGTGTTTTTGATTGAAAATAAGCCTATGATTACCTTCAAAATCTCATATTTAAACTCTGAAGTCATTCATACGTTTTTGAAAGTTTAAGACTACAGTACAATCTGTTTTAGTGATGCAAAAATCAGCAAAGGCAATCTGTCTGATAAATGCGAACCACTATGGAACAAGTTACACAGAGCTAGGAATCTTCAATTCTTACCTGCTGGAGTTAAAAACTAAAATAAAAAAGAACATCAAACTTTAATCAGCTTACCATAGCCTTTTCCTTGTACATTCAAAATGCTGTATCACAAATTTAGAATAATATTAGCTAAGGGACACATAGCTAAGAGTGAAAAACTGTCATATTATTTTGTTTATGAAAAGAAGCATTAATTCACACAGCATGATTCCCTAAATGTATATCAGATTTAAAATATACTAACAAACTGTATATAATGTAGGAATATAGAGGAATAGGTAGGAATAGGGGAGGTTTACGTTAGATATTAGGAGGAAGTTTTTCACACAGAGAGTGGTGACACACTGGAACAGGTTGCCCAAGGAGGCTGTGGATGCCCCATCCCTGGAGGCATTCAAGGCCAGGCTGGATGTGGCTCTGGGCAGCCTGGCCTGCTGGTTGGTGGCCCTGCACACAGCAGGGGGGTTGAAACTAAATGATCATTGTGGTCCTCTTCAACCCAGGCCTTTCTGTGATTCTATGAATATAGCTCATATAAGTTCTTTTTTGTCTTCTAAAACTTTTCCACTTCTAAGGTCTTTGAAAATGCGTTGTGCTATAAGATGCAATGTCCTAGAGAATCACTCTGTGATCCAAAGTGAATGACTGTGCAGAGAACAATTCTAAGGAATTTTCTCTAGCTCCTGTATAACCCTGGCTTGCATGGTGTCACGGTTTTGTGATTTTTTGGTTTTCGGTATTCCACATCATAACATCATGTGGAGCACTGGGAGTTTAACTGTTAATGCTCAAGTCCTGGGTACCTGCCCAGAAGAGAAGAAGAACTACATTCTCCAGGGGATTTCGCGGTCAGGGAGAGGAGATAGAACTCCTGGCAAGGTTACCTGATGCTCTTTTTCACCTGCTCTTCGTCGTGGGCGCTGCTCCCGTCTCCCTGCTGCTCAACTGGACTGCGCATCTCCCCTCAGCGTTGTGGTGAGGCCTATCCACCTTTCAGACATTCTCTCTCTCATTACATTTGATGTATTAGCTTCAATTCTGATTATATTGTATTATAGTGTGTTATCTTGCATTCCGATACTATATTTAGTAAATTAGTTTGTTTCTCCTCAGATTGTTGCCGCTATTTTTAATTATTTTGGGGTCCCCTGTTTCCCTTTTCCAGAGGCACAGATCCACGGATCCCTCCGCCCTGCTCGTCACGGAACCGGGCCGAACCAGCCTGCAAACCATTGACACATGGTAAAAAAATGTAGTGAGAGTTGTCAACAAATCTCCAAAGGGAAAATATCTGTTTCAGTGTTACAGTGGTAAAGCTGGGTTTGAGATTACAGCTGAAAGGAGGTGTTGCAGAAATGGCATAGGGAGATGAGACACTTCTGAGTTCTGAGTACCCTCTGCTGGAGAAAAGTGCAAGTAAGAAGTACCCATTTCGTTTTCATTCTGTCTGTTTAGAACTGAATACCACCACAGATTTCATCAAGCTTTCTTTGGGATATCTGAAAGCAAGCAAAATAACTTTGATACATGACTAATTAGAGTGCACATGCAATGCTGGGTTTAGTGTGGAAGGTATTCAAGATATCTGATGACCTGCTCTCTTTGCATATAGGATAACAGTCAAATACTGAAGACCTGTTTTCACAGGATTTGCCTCGGAGATGTTGCATCTTCAGCTCTTTCGCTCTGAAGGAGCTTCTTATTCCTTCAGAAAAGATCCACCAATTTTATCTTCATTTAAGGGATTTTTCAAACCGTACCTTTCCGTCTTCAAACAACTTCGATAACATACTCTGTTCTCAAACTTGGAAACAGGTTATTCAACATGGGTCCTTCCTGAAGCCCCTTAAGATGAAAGTCTTGGAAGCCTCAAACATCAAGTAGTTGCACTCTAACAAAGCTCTCACAATAGCACACAGCACCTCACTGAGGTTAAATACGGCACGGAGAGGTTGCTGTGATGGATGGCAGAGATTCCAGTTCTGATTCTCATCTTGGCGTTGTGCAAGTTCAGATAAACACTTGAGTGATAAGTGGAATAGATGTAACTTAAGATATCATGTTTTGCTTGGTGATGGGCTTGAGTTTATATATCTTCATGCATGCATTTTATACTTTATTGTAGGATAAGTATGTAAAATTGGGTGGTCTCCTGTGGAGCCAGGGTGATGGTGATAGGTCTTGATCCTTACAGGTCCTTTCCAACAATTCTTATAGTTGCCTCATATTTCAGATATAAAACACAGAAAGGAACAAGCCTGGACACACAGGACTTTGTTCCCTGAAGCTGCTGGATTTTACTACAATCTCAGCTTTCACCTCAGAGAGGCAAGCATTTAGCCCTCATTCCTTCTGGTTTGTGTCACAAGAACAGATTGAAACTGCTGTGGGGAGCTGAAACGTTGCATTGCCAGGAGTACTCAAAAAGTGAGATTTTCTGTGACAAGATGGATCTAGTGGCTAGCTGTACGTCTTGAGGATGCCATCAGAGAAAACAATGTAATTATTTTCAGGTTTCCTGTCAAAACTGAAGAAACGGGCAGTCTTTTAGCAAAGCCTCAGCAGCAGAGCTGAGCAGAGAGCAATAACACCGCAGCTCCCATGGCGCCGCAGGGCGGGCTCGGGGCGTCGGCCAATCAGACAGCGCGCGGTGAGCCAGGCGGCCAATGAGAGAGAGGCTGGCGGCTGTTGGGGGTTTGAATTTCTCCGGGGCTGCAGCGATGCTGCCGTTGTGACGCGCGTTCGCGCCGTTGCTTCAGAGCCGGGACAGAGGCGCTCGGGTGCGGGAATTGGGTAACGAAAGCCGGATTTATAAGATTTCAGGTTAGGTGTCCTGTCACATTAACGTTTTATCGCTTTCTGTAATCACGCAGAGCTTGAAGATGTCACAGGACGGCGACGATGAGTGGGAGCTGAGCAAGGAGAACGTGCAGCCGCTGCGGCAGGGCCGGGTCATGACCACGCTGCAGGAGGCCCTGGCTCAGCAGGACGCCTCCAGACGCACTGCTGCTCAGATCAGAAAACAGTAAGCCCTACTTTGGCTTTTCCACCTTATTTCCCTGCATTCTCAGTAGCTTTTCTATGCCTTGTCTACCTGTACTAACCTCCCTGGTGCTTGAGAAATGAACTGAATTTATAGCCTTCGTTACATTGAGGGTGTTGCTGTGGGTGCTGCACTGCATAGGTGACTGTTTTTAGGATAGCAATGGGTGGTTTAAACATCAGACTTTAGAGAGGTTCTTTTGTGCTTTTAAATGTGATCAATATGAAGAATACTTAATACTCATAAGAAGGAGTCTTTGTTTGTTTCTTCCTTTGTGCAATAATCAATTGAAGCAGTGGGCCCCCAGCACAAGGAAGGTGTGTGCTTTATAGAATGAGTCCAGCAGAGGCCACAAAGATGCTCAGAGTGCTGGAGCACCTCTCCTATGAATCATAGAATTATAGAATGGCCTGGGCTGAGAAGGGCCACAATGATCATGTAGTTTCAACCCCCCGCTATGTGCAGGGTCACCAACCAGCAGACCAGGCTGCCCAGAGCCACATCCAAACTGGGCTTGAATGCCTCCAGGGAAGGGGCATCCACAATCTCCTTGGAAAACCTGTTCCAGTGCGTCACCACACTTTCAGTGAAAACTTCCTCCTAATATCTAAGCTTCCCCTCTCTCAGTTTAAAACCGCAGGCTGAGGGAGTTAGGCTTGTTCAGGCTGGAGAAGGCTGTGAGGAGTCTTGGTTGTGGCCTTCCAGTGCTTGTAGGGAGCTTATAAATGGAAGGGTGGGCAGTTTTTCACCAGGGTAGATGATGATAGGACAATGGGGAATGGTTTTAAACTAAGAGAGAAGATTTAGGTAGATGTTGGGGGAAATTTCACACTGAGAGTGCGGTGAGGTGCTGGCACAGGCTTGCCCAGAGAGGCTGTGGATGCCCTGTCCCTGGAAAGGCTAAGTTGGATGGGGCCCTGGGCACCTGATCTGATTTAGTGATTGGCAAACCTGGTGGCAATAGGGGGGTTAAAACTTCATGATCTTTAAGGTCCCTTCCAACTGAAGCCATTCTATGATTTCTCAGGAGATAAATGTTTCCTACTACTGTGACAGCATATAGCGATCTGTGCCCTCCATAGCTTGCAGAGACTCTTAAGTGGGCGAAGTCACTTTGGGTTTGGTTACAGTTCTTATGCATTATGCATTCTGTAGTTATATACGATTATATCACTTAAAGGGGGTATCTTGTAACCTATTCAGTTATATTTGTAGTCTCATCTTCTAATACATGTTCCCTGAGGAATCCAAGTTGATTCTGAGGAGACTGCATAGATGTGTGTGTACTGTGCCAGAATTTGACTGAGCACAACAATTTGGGTGACTCTGTCTAAATATTGTAAGTTGAAATGTATGGTATTTTAGTTTTTTTATTACAGACTGATAAAATGATGTGAATGAGAGGAATGATCATTGTTTACAGAATAGAAAGCATTAATAGTTACACACACCTGTCGTATAGTTAATATGTATATTTTTTCCCTAGGGAATTTGAATCAGAAATCAGATTTTATTCCGGAGATGATCCACTGGATGTCTGGGATAGGTAAGCTTCCTTCTGTTTTCAAAGAAATAATGGAATGATTAGAGCTATGCTACTGAAATGTTAGACACCCTTATAAAAGCTTAGGAAAATATTATTGTAATTTAATAATAAACTCGTTAAAAGAGAAAATTGTTTTAAAATATGTTATAACCTGCAGTTATCTGTTTCAATACTATTCCTAAGCTTTACTTTAGCTCTCGTTGTGTACTGTAACAGAAGCCACGCGTCCTACTCCAAACAGAATTCCTATGAATATGTTCCATCCCTAGGTACATCAAGTGGACCGAGCAAACCTTCCCCCAGGGTGGAAAGGAGTGCAATCTCTCTGCAGTATTGGAAAGGGCAGTGAAAGCTCTCAACAAGCAGCAGAGATACTACCAAGATCCCCGCTATCTAAGTCTCTGGCTCAAATTTGTGAGTGTTTTGAGAAAATCTCGAGTGTTGATTTTTTTCTTATTTGTCATTTACATAACTATTTTCTTTAACCTTCCAAGTAAAAGTGCAACTAGTGCAATATTAGGAGTTGTCTCTGCAAACTTAATGCTTATTCTGGAATTCTATTTCAAACTTTCAGTAGTATCTTCAGATGTTTCTCAAGGTCATTCTGTTTGTATGGTGATATACTCTGTAAAATTTTTTGTTTTGTTTTGCAAACAAGCTGGTTTGAGTGAGTGAAGCTTGATTCTGTACATATTCTGGGATTTAAAGATATCTTTTAGGTGTTGTACCTGTCCTGCCAGTCATTTTAACTTGTAACTGTATTGTATCCACATCTAAGTCTTAAGAAAAACCTGTGTGCTCTGCTCTTGCACTGTTTCTTCATTGATATATTTTTAATTGCTGTTCTTGCCTTCTTAAAGGGACTTGTCTCCCTTCTTCACCTAGTTCCTAGACTGCTAATATATGTATATTGTACTTCTAGTAAAGTAACTATTCTCAGGAATGCCAAAATGACATATTTCTATCACTGAAATAGAGGAAAAAAACACTTAAATTCAATACTTGGAATATGTAAGCTAAAATTAAGGGGTAAGTAATACTGACATTCACAGGTATTGTCAGAGGTGTTCCTCATTTGTGTTCTCCTGGTGACTTGCTTTCTTTCTGTGCACTGTGACATGATACAATAGCATGTCTTGACTTAACAACTGCTGCTGCAAGTCTTGTATTGAAATAAAAGCAATATTGCAGAAGTGTCAAAAAGCAGACATTGACACCCTTTGAAATACTTGGGTTATTTCAGGGAAATTGCTGTAATGAGCCCTTGGATCTGTACAGTTATCTGCATAGTCAGGAAATTGGTACAACATTGGCACAACTTTATATTACATGGGCAGAAGAACTTGAGGCTCGAGGAAGTTTTAAGAAAGCAGATATAATCTTCCAGGAAGGCCTTAATCGCAGGGCAGAGCCTTTGGATAAACTCCAGTCTCATCACAGGTGAGCTTCCAGCTGAAGAGAAGAGCTTGAAGTAGTTTTGCATGTCTTAGTGGATACCTGTACAGTGAAATTTTTATTGATTTCTCTGATACTCTCAGGCAGTTTCAGACTCGTGTTTCTCGGCAAACACTTCTGGGGCTTGAGGAAGCTGTTGATGAAGAAGATATGGGTCTTCTGGGAACTGAAGAACCTCAGAGAAGCACGCTGGCAGATCTAAAAGGCAGGGGGAAGAAAAAAGTGAGAGCTCCAATTAGTCGTGTAGGAGACGCACTTAAAGGTATGTTCAGTTGCTGAAGCAATGTATTGTTGGAAAACTTACACCATTTTGTTGAAGAATTTGCACCAAGTGTGATAGGTTAAAGGCTAATTTGCATGAATCTTTCCACTTACAGCCACAAACCAAAACAGAAGTTTCCAGACTCCTCAGCAGCTTTCAAATAATTTGGGCTTTGCTGTGTTTGATGAAAATTCCGCTTCGGCTTCTGGACCTGAGATTCCTGTACTTACTCCACAGCATTGGACAGAACCTCCAGCTCCAAGGGCCAAGGAGAATGAAATCAGCGCGGGACCTTGGAACTCTGGGAGGGTAAGGAGATGCAAAATGGGCTGGCAAAAAGAGGAAGATGTATGTAAGCCAATGTCTTTATCCAATCCCTGAGACAAAGATTGGGTTCTTTCACACTTCACTGGGATTTATTACAGGCAGCTGTAGAACTTTCTAATTTCTTCCTGAAGACTCTCTGGCCCCTGCAATCAAGCTTAACAAGCTGATCTTGCTAGAACAGGTTTTGAAAACTGAAGTTTTCCTAAGTCAAATTACTGGAAAAATTGGCAGAGTAGGCCTGCCAAATTTTTTGAAGGACAGGAAAGCGCTATAAGAAAAAGGGAAAAGCTGAGCATAAGTTCCTTCTGTACGAAAAGGAGCAAGAATTAAATTGACATCATACAATACAACCCAAATACAAACCGAAGAAAGAACTCATTGCCTAGCTTCTAAAAGTAATACATGTACAGCACTCTGCAAGTCTGTTTTGGAGTGCTAGTGATGAAAATGGAAGATTGAACATCAAAGGAATTAAATTGTAGCAATTGAATATTTATCCAGACAGTACAGAGATTTGTCAGGAGATGAAAAAAGGGATGACAGAAGGAACGTTTGTTCCAATGGTTTAAACTGATGCATAACAAGACATAAAAAGGTGCTGTGACAAGTGTTTATTCTTCTTGAGAAATTGTCCACAGTGCTATCTGAAAGAAGTTAATCCTATGAAATCAAATTCTGTTTCATAGGTCCGTAGATAACTTCCAGCGTGCTCCTGATATCTGTAGATTAGACAGGAAGAATGGAAGTTATCAGATGATAAAATATGTGCGTAAGGCTTATCAGCACAGAAGTGCTTAAGAATGAAGCTTAGGAACAAAAATTAGAAAAAGAAGCAAAAGGGATGAAATCCATGGCAACTCCAGGAAGAATTGCTGTCAGATAAAACAATTTTATTAAGTAAATTGAGAAGTTTATGGTAAATCATGGGTTTAATTTAGCTGAGAAAAATGAGGAAGAAGACTTATTAATGTAAAATTTATTTTAT
Source organism: Lagopus leucura (assembly GCF_019238085.1). Classification (NCBI taxonomy): domain Eukaryota; kingdom Metazoa; phylum Chordata; class Aves; order Galliformes; family Phasianidae; genus Lagopus; species Lagopus leucura. Next base: position 6,233,122 of record NW_024962282.1, read on the forward strand.
CATTTGTCTTGTTTCAGGCTGCTTTATGTTTATTCTGATCCCCCGAATGCTTCTAGAGTCTTTAGAGTTTTCTCTGTTCTCACTTGCATAGTTTAACTGAGCTGGAACTAGCTGAGTAGACAGTGTTGTCAGGGCATGCAGGGAGGCAAGAAGGAAGGCTAAGACTCATCTGAAATTAAATCTGGTGAGGGAGGTCAAGGACAAGAAGAAAGGCTTCTTTAAGTATATCAGTAGCAAAAGGAAGACCAGGGGAAATGTGGGTCTGCTGCTGAATGAGGTGGGTGCCCTGGTAATGGAGTACACTGAAAAGGTGGAGTTACTGAACACCTTTGCTGCAGTCTCTACTGCTAATAACTAACCTTGGGAATCCCAGACCCTTGGGATAAGAATATGGGGAAAGGAAGACTTCCCCTTGGTCAAGGAGGTCAGAGATTGTCTTGGCAAACTCAGTGCTCGCAAATCCATGGACCCTGAATGCAGAAATGATTGTCAAGCATCTGTCATCTTTGAAAGGTCATGGAGAATGGGAGAGGTACCTGAAGACTGACTGAGGGGCGGTCAGTGTCCACTTCATCCTTCAAAAATTGCAAGGAGGAGGATTCTGGCAGCTACTGACCAGTCAGCCTCACCTCCATCCCTGGGAAGTTAATGGAGCAACTTGTTCTGGTTGTCATCTCCAAGCAATTGGAAGAGAAAATGGTTATCAGGAACACTCGACATGGAATCCGTCAAGGGGAAATCATGTTTGACTGGTCTGGTAGCCTTCTATGATGTCATGACCAGCTGGGTTGATGAGGGGAGAGCAGCAGATATTAATAAGTACATTGACTTTGGCAAGGCTTTTGATATAATATTCTCGTAGGTAAGCTTAAGTAGCGTGGGACAAAAGAGTGGGAGGAGAGGTAGATTGAGAACTGGCAAACTTGTATAGCTCAGAGGTTGTGACAGGCAGTGCAGAGTCAAGCAGTAGACTTGTAACTGTAGTCGGGCTGCTTAGACTGGAGAAGTCTCAAATGGATCTTATCAATGGTTATAAATATCTAAAGGACAGGAATTAAGTGGAATCTGCCCAGTGGCAGATCAAGGGGCAATGAGCACAAAGTGGAACGTAGGAAGTTCTGTACAAACGTGAGGAAACCTTTTTACTTTGGGTGTGATAGACCACCTCTGGAGATACTCAAAACCCGCCTGGATCCTTTCCTGTGTAATGTACTGGAGGAAACTTCCTTACAAAGGACGTTGGTCTGGAGGATCTCCAGGGGGCTCTTCTACCCCTATGATTTAGTGATTGTTTAAATCCTCATCAATGAAATGTTGTTCGTTTTGTCTTGTATTACAATGAAAGAATAATCTTTGGTGACTGCTTTGAGGTATTAAAAGCTGCACAGGGGAAAGAGGTTTCTAACAGAGTCAGAATGGATAAGTAAACTGCTGTGTGGGAAAGAGAAGCCAATTTGAAATATCCCTACATTGTAACACTTTCTGTCTGAGGACCTAGGAATATTTCAGGTAGGCATATGTATGTGAGTAGAATGTTACGGGACTCAATGCCATCTGTATTCTCTTTAAATAATAGGCTCTAATAGTAGTTAAGGGATTTCTGTGGTGTAGGAATGGCCTCAGAAGAAAACTGAGAAATCTGGAGGTTCTTAGTGGGCAGCAGAAGGGAGAGAATGTTATGATTGAGACAGCTTTGGTTGAAAAATGAAGTTGATGGCACTTCTGGAAAACAAGCAAGGAGCAAACGAATGTTTTCTTCAACCGGCACTCGTGGAATTACAGAGCCTAGCTCCTTATAAGGATGTGCAGGAGTGGTGTGTCTTGGTTTGTTTTTTTTTTTTTTTTTTTTTTTTATGCAAGTACCCAACTGGCTGATCTGTAACTGTTCACGTATTAGAAGAGTGGTTATGTTGTAAATGTGCATCTTGGAGAAGGTTAAACAGTTTGTAAGCTGACAAATGAGTCAAATACTGGGAAAAACGGGGATTCCATCGTTAAGAGAAAGCAAAGTCTGAAATTGAATCTTTAGGCTGCTAACACCTACTTCTCCTTTCTCAGCGTCCTCGCAGCAGCTCAAATTCTCGTGTAGAAGTGCCCTGTCCAGTGCCCAATTTCACCCCATACGTGGAAGAGTCAGCTCAGCTGCAAGTCATGTGAGTGTTCAGTTTGAAATGAGAATTGCTATCAAAGCTGCTTTGTGCTATTCTGATTCTTTGCCAAATAATCCAGCTTCTAACTCTAAGGGAATTAAGGTTTCAACCTAGAAGCCCTTAATGTTTCAGCTTGATGGCAAAGGCTTCAGTGAAGGGTGCATCAGGACATGAGAAATATTTGACTGTTCATTATGTAGGAGCCAATATACATTTATACATGCTAAAGAGTTTGTTAGTTTAATTCAGTGCACTGCCAGAATATCACAGTTACCTGTCTCAGGATGCTCTTCTCAGTGAAAGCAGCTTCAAATTGACACAGGCTTATTATTGCCACTTTCCGCTGTTCAGGGGACTCTATACTCCGGCTATGTGGAGTTTTATTCTGAAACCAGCTATCAAAGTTTCCATGACAACATCGTTGCTTAGGTTGTGGAGGAGTATGCTGTTTTGCCTGAAATTACCTTCTTGCTCGCACAGTGTTCACTGAAATGCTGGTCAGTCCCACGAGATGGTGTTGCTATGTTTTGTTTCAGAATAGGAAAATGCTTTATTTTGCAAAGCTGCTTACCTTTCTTTTGCTGCCTAATGATGGCCATAAAAGCATATTTTGTTCTCTAGAGAGAGACAAGTAGAAAAGAATGTTTGATGTTATGTACTGCTTCCTTGGTTTTGAAGTACATAAAATCTAAGAATGTCAAAAGGTGTCTAACAGCATAGATCTTTCCTGTGGTTTATTGCGTGTGGGCTGCAGAGTAGCTTTGACCAAGGGCATACCGTAACTTAAGGGCATACCATAATTTAAGAAAGCTTAAACAGAATATTTTCCAACCAATAAGACTATTTTGGTGGCATTGCTGGCTTCCAGGACAGAGAATTAGATTTCTTGACATACTGGTCTCTCTTAGGTAAATACTAATTTACAGAAGGTAGCATATATATATATGCTGATATAAAAAAGTATTTTATATCTATATTTTGTATATACAAATATATATGTGTATATACAAAATATAGATATAAAATATTTTTTTCTTTTTTTTTTTTTTTAAAGGAAGTATTTCCTGACATGTTTTTTAGATCAGTTGCTCTTATCACCATTTACTGAAGAACAGATAATTGCAGGAGACATCTGGATTATTATCTGCAAGTTTGTACAAATTGGTTCCTCACCCGAAAACTAGTGGGTAGCACTTCCTGAAAGAACTGACAGTATAAGGAAGTGAATATTATTGGTCCCTTTCACTGCACAAACTCTAATTTTTGTAACAAGGAAATTTTTTTTCCCTGTCATTTGGTATGCAGAATATTCTCATTTAGAATTTGCCGCTTATTTTTTCCTTAAGTATTTTATTTTAATCTAAAATGCTAAGCTCAATCAAACTCAAGACCTTTCAAGTCCTGCTGTTTCTTTGAGAGTGTGTGTGTGTGTGTGTGTGTGTGTATATATATATATAATATATATTTTTTTTTAATCAGGTAAACTGTTTAGCAGGGTGATTAGGGACTTGTATATGTGGTCACATGAATTGATGGAGCTAAAGTAAAAGCATCAATCCAGAATGCACAGTGATTCAGAGTAACGTGAGAATTTCATTTGCTCTTGAGTGGGCCTTAACAACACTTCTTTTTTCCTTTCTCACACCACTCTGACTTATGTTCCTTTTTATGTGCTATCATTCCACTTTTCTCATTTGTCTTTCAAAAGAATGTCTTTAGATTTGTGCAGTTAGATTCTGAAACCAGCTATTTTCTCCCCTGTCCTGTCTCTGCTGTGTTTCAGTGAAGCATGTATAAACCAAGCAATAATTGCTCGTTTTGTTTTGTTTCTCTTCAGGACTCCCTGCAAGATTGAGCCCAGCGTAAACCATGTTTTAAGTGCTCGCAAGCCTGAGAAGGAAGAGGATCCTCTACAGCGTGTGCAGAATCACCATCAGGATAACCAGGAGAAGAAAGAGGTAGTGATGTATTGTAAAGACAAAGGTTATGCTGGAGTGGAAGAATTCTCTTTTGAAGAGATTCGAGCTGAAGTCTACAGAAAGAAAGCAAAACAGAAAGCTGAAGGTATGCTTCAAAGTGGAATGACTTCATCTTTCTGAGATGAAATCATAAAATTGTACTTATTTCTTGTCACTGTATAACAGTATCTATTATTGCAGCTGTTTTTTTTTCTTCTGGAATAATTATTTAACTAGTCTGAAGTATACTGAAGGTAACGTAACTAACATATAACCCAGGAACTGGGAAAAGCAGACTGGAGGTTTAGCTTCTTTTTAAAGGATTCAGGCCTTAGCCTGAACGTGAAACGTATGTTGTGCCTTACAAGCTTTTCTTCCTTAGAGGAGATACAGACCATAACACAGAAAAAGGAAGAAATACAAAAGAAAATTGAGGAACTGGAGAAGAAATTAAAGGAGAAAGAAAACCACAAACAGCAACAATTACGTGAGCAGGTATTGTCCTCCTTATTTAGCTGCATTTCTACAAACAGCTGCTATTTCAAAATACCAGAGGAGCAGTATTTTTTTCTTGGTTAGTATGTTTTCCTGTTTGTGAAAGGATATTTCAATCTGTTGTACGCATACACTCAGTGTCATCCAGCAATCTAACATTCAGATAAATGTTTCTGAATGTGCTTTCAGAATAGGGCTGTAAATCAAAGACTTCAGGTCTTGTAGTCTACCTAGACAGTGCTTTTTAAGCAGAGCGGGTTGAGATGAGGACAACTAGATAGATAAACAAGGAATGCAGTCACTGCTTCCCTTTGGCAGGAAGATGTCTAGCTGTTTCTGGGAAAACAAAGTTTCATCATGTCTAACAGTTACTTGGGAAGTCAGATCTGCAACTGTAACCATCTCTCCCTCCCCCATTCACACTTTATACTTCTTCTGCCAGCTTTTCTTGTTGAGTACAACATCAAATAGAAATGAATGTTGCTTTCAGTTTGTATCAGCTGTTCCAGCTGTGTCCTCTCCCAGCTTGCTTTGCCCCTGGCAGGACAGCATGAGAAACAGACCTTGATGCTGTGTAAGCATTGTTCAGCAAGAGCTAAAACTAGTATGTTATCAACTCAATGAAATCAAACAAAAAAATCCACTACCCACACCAAGCTGTTATTCTGTTGGCAGCAGTTCTTGAAAACCATTTTTTTTCAAGTTGCAAATAGCAAGTAAAAGTTTATTACTTTAAAAGTTTTCCTTAACTTACTTATGTCCATTGGGCTAATAAGATATCTCCTCTCACAGTCTCTCTCCCTCTCCCCAATACAGTTCTCACTTCTAATACCTTTGGAATAAATGTTTTTAAATGATGAAATGCAGAATATTCTGTATTTGATTTAAGCTGTGGAAGTGCTTGTTAACAATTGCAGCATAACTAAAATCTCCTGTTTTTTTTAAAAAAAAAAAAAAAAAAAAAATAATGGGGTTGCAAGGAGTAAAGTCTATTCATCCACTAAGCAGTGGATGCTTTCTTATGCTAGCAAATTAAGTGCAAATAAAAGCATCCAAAAATAATTATTAATCTGTCAGTGCTCTAATAACCCATCTGGGATTATTATAGCATTCTTGGAATATTGTTGCATGGTTTATCATTACATCATTGTAGAATCAAAAATATAGTTTTGTTTCTACAGCCAACAGAGGTAACAAAGCCTTCAGCGCCTTTGGGACTACAAGAACGTACTTTATCCAGTGTGACAGAACTTGGGATGAAACAGCCTCACTTGCAAAGGTAACGTAGAGGGTTTTCTTTGCCAGCAGTGAGCATTTCTGGGTACAACTCACTGTAAGTAATGTAGAACACTGTTTCCCCAGAAAGAGTGGAGGTATCCTTAGGTGTCTGCCTGTAACCGGAATCTGAACTGAAGTTATGTGAAGATAGGTTGTTTGTCTGAGAATAAACTTGATTTTTTACAAGTAGCATAGGTCATCTTTGATTTCTTTTTGTGAAGTTTTCTTGTGTTTTGTGAGTGGTAAAATACAAAAATAAATTTATATCTTGTTCACAGTGAATGCTGCCTCTCAGAAGATATTCAGCCACATAAACTGTCTCGTTCTGAGGGTAAGGATTTAAATGTACTGAGAATGAGAAGACTGCGTTGAAGAGAAAGGGTTCTTTGATGTGAATAGCAAAACTGTAGCAAGCAAAAAGCAATAGCCTTTTTGAGTTAGAATGAAAATAAGAATGTGCTAGAGGCTAGTGCCTTTAAGCGAATCTCAACGATAGACCCAGCACTTAAGGGCTTGAGAACTTTCATTATTTCAGAGGACTTTAAAGCATGAGAGCATTTTTCTCTTTTAATAGCTGAAGAACTTTCTTCTTACTTGCGTGTGCAGTCTTATCTTCAGGATTTTAAAACTCATGTTAAAATTGATACTATCTTTAGTTATTTCCTCTGTGGGTTTCATAGTGGGAAACAATTAGAAATTGCATTTGATTTTGTTGGGAAGGATGAGTGCTGAAAAATTTACTTTTGACTGGAATTGACTCCTGTTGCTATTGACAGAAGTCAAGTCTCTTGATTCGTGCCCAGATTTGGAAGGAGGAAGTGTATTTTCTGACTCTGAGGATGAACAGGAAGATCAGAGAGATAAAGCCAACCTTGGAAAAAAAGGTAAAAATTAAGCATATTCTAGGAAAAAAAAAAAAACAAAAAAAAAAACAAGCTGGCTGGAATGGTGGTAAAAGGGGAGTTCTTCAACATGACAAATCCAAACCTTTTATTAAAGTTTATTTAAATATCAGCTTCATAAGCTCTTGCTGGGACTAGTATTTTTAAGATTGTCTTAAACCTTTTGAGTTGCATTTTGTAGAATCATAGAATGGCCAGGGTTGGAAGGGACCTCAAGGATCACGAAGCTCCAACCCCCTGCCACATGCAGGGCCACCAACCTCTGCATTTAATACCAGACCAGGCTGCCAGGGCCCCATCCAGCCTGGCCTTGAATGCCTCCAGGGATGGAGCATCCACTACCTCTCTGGGCAGCTGTTCCAGCACCTCACCACTTTCTCTGTGAAGAACTTCCTCCTGACATCCAACCTAAATCTTCCTCCTTCAGCTTAAAACTGTTTCCCCTTGTCCTGCTATTATCTACCCTTTCAAGAGTTGGCTCCCCTCCTGTTAGTACTGGATACTGGGTATTTGATACACAGTTGTGGAAAAAGGTGTTGATATAAGAAAAGCTCTTGTTTTTTTCCTTGTAGATGCAGTGTTCCTCCCCCCGCCAGATCCTGCTATGTTTTTCTCTATATTTGATGAATCATCTACTTCAGCAAACCAAAATATAAGGTAGAATTATTCATGACCTAGATTTTAGAGGGAGGGAGGGAGGTAAAACAGAAGTATCAAACTACTTTCTCTAACACCTGACTTACAGGCTCTTACTTATATGGTTGTGGGCTTTTTTATTTGTATTTTTTTTCTGTTTGTGCTACTTGTGATGCCTGTAATGAAAGGACATTGTCCTGCTGTTCCTCTTAGGTTTGGAACTATTCAGAATGTTTTGTAAACTTTCTTTATTCTGGAGAGCATATATTATGGTTTATTGTAGTTATGGAGTAGAAAGTTGTAGGTTGAAATATTCAATAGATAAAACTCTTGACAAGAGTCTGTAGTATTCCAACCTTGAACAAATATTTAATGCCGTATAACTCTTAGTCATTCTACAGATCGTGCCCAGAAAACTGCTCGGCGCCCTCTTGCTGTTCGCAAACCTTCAGATTCTATCACTGCGAAAGAAAACATACCACCAGAAGCCTGTGTAAGGAAACAGCTGACACTGTGGTAGATCTCCTGTCTAGGAGAAATAGGAATAGGACATTCTACTGCTGAACTGAGTGAAACTGGCTGGACTAACCTGAGATAAGCAAGGATCCTAAGTCACTGCCTAGCATGGCGATTGAATTGGGTGATGTTCATAGAAGTGTAGAATCATTTTAAAATTGCACTGGAAAATTCATGTTTATATTAGGCCTTAAGGTGGCTGTTACGATAATGGTAAGGAATCCTCCTAAATTTTAAGCAACAGATTAATGGCCAGGACTCTTCACTCCAAAATTTTAAGAAGTTGTATGTTTGAGTACAACTTCTAAACACTGTCTCCAACTCATCCATTTTCTTGCTACTCATCCACACAAACATCTCAGATTCTGTCACTTGGAGAGCTGCATATTTGACTCTTCTAAACCTCTGTACTTGTTTCTTAAGCTGTTGTGATTCCCCTTCTTTGTATGCGTGTTTGGCAGATTTGTAAAGCTTTCAGAGGCAGAAGTTGCTGTCTTGCTAAGGATTTAACTACTGCATGCTGCAATGTATCTTTAGACTGGTTCTGGAAATCTCACTTTAAACAGTGAGAGGATTTTATTTTGAACTGAGAAGGATTTTACAGACAGTTGCAATATGAAATACAAGTAGAGTTTAAGTAGTTCATGGTAAGCTTCGTGTTAAATTTGGTTCTAGAGTCAGTCTGGATGTCTGCTTACTTTAGTTTTCACGTATGCCTTTCCATGGCCAACATTTTAGTCAGCACTTAAATAATACGCTTGTAGTTGAACTGAGAGGCACTTCTGGGGTGTTAGAGCAAGCAGCCTTTAAAAGTATGTGGCATCTCTGCAATGCTTTATAATGTAATTCTGATGGGCTTTCTAGTTGGGGGGGGGGGAACACATGCAAGTAGATTACAGTTAGGTTTCAATAACTCGATTGGAATAAATGATGTAAATGGAGTGTGCAAAGACTGAGTGTCAGAGTCAAGCTGGAAGGTGATGGGGTGGAAGACAGGAAAGAAAAATGCTTTTCATATTGATGAGGTGAGGGATAACTGTGGGACTGGAATAACTAGAAGAGTCAGCAGGAGGGGGTTGAAGACAGTAAAGAAATAACACGGTATATGGGAGGTACTTGACTAGTTTAAAACCCCAGTGAATAAATTCTATTCTTATACTTGTAGATAAGCTTAAAAAAGAGCAGATGTGACTTAATATGACAGATTTAATATTTGCTTGTATGACATGCCATGGGTTCCTTTTTTCTTGGAAGGAAGTTACGTTTGAAGCACATCTTGGCAGAACTTCTGAATTTCCCAATGGAGAGAGAGGAGAAGTGGAAGACAGCTTCTCAGTTTTAAATTAGAAATGTATGTATAATTTGACACAAAAGCTACAGGCTTTTCAATCTTCTTCTACCTGTTTCAGGATGAGCAGCATGGAATTGAACCTTTGACTGAAGATGCAATTGTGACAGGCTCCTACAAGCACAAAAGCCTTTGTGCCAACCCAGAAGACACGTGTGACTTTGTTAGGGCTGCCCATCTGGCCTCAACTCCCTTTCATGGGGTGGTAGCTCAGAGGGTCCCAGCTCCTGCTTATTCACAGAGTGTTCTAAAGGAAGACTGTCCAGAACCCAAGAGTGCACCTCTGGATGAGAAAACACCAGTTTGTGAGGCAACTTACAGCGAAGCTCTCTGTGTAAATAAACTGAGGTAATTAATAGCACTGCACTGTAAGCTGTTTTTCCTGTGTCTTGTCGGTTGTGATTTTACTACTGTTTTTGAAGAAATTATTTTCTTTTACAGTGAATGCTGTTTCCCTAGGTCATGGTCCATTTTGCTCTGAGCAATTTTGAGCAGTAATAGGAAACTTGTTTAGCTTTCCAGCATTGCTGTTGAGGGACTTGACTCTATGCTTTTTCTACCAGTTAATTTGTGAAGAATTTCTTAAATATATTCTGTCTTTGTAACCAGAGATGAAAAGATGACTAATTGTTTTTTTTTTTTTTGTACTTGTTGGTTTCATTAGTCATTTTAATATATAGAAATGGATCGGGTGAGCATATCTGAGATTTTCTCTACAGAGAAAGAAAGAAGGAAAGAAAAAATTGCTAAATAACCTGCTGTTTCTTACCCCTGTAAAGAAGAGAGCACCTGTTGTATGGTATCCTCTTAGTTCACAACTGAATTTGATGTGCTAGTTGTTAGTGTGTAAACATGTTTACCAAGCTGAAGGTGTTTGTTTACTTGGCAAGTTTCCTGGAAGCCATGCTGATTATAATTAGGAGGGAAGAGCAAGAATGATTCTTCGTTAGCTAAGGGAGGAATAAAGATTCAGTGCATCTTCTATTGTACTAGTCGTATTTAATGGAAGAGTCATTTGTAGACAGAGATTCTGAACATAAGCTGGTGGAAGCAGACTTGAGGTTTCAACATAGCTGTCCATTTTCCAATAAGGCTAGGAACAGACTTCTTTTCTACAAGAAGTCTGGGAACACACAATATACTTTCAGTAGGCTGCAGTGATTTAAACCCTGCGTTTTTTGAAAGTCTGAGTAGTTGATGTCTTTGTTTACAGCCCAATCATGGAAGCAAGTCTGGAGGATACTCGTTTGTCGGGTTCTTCTGTCTCTTCAGGATCTTCTCTTTCCTCTGTTACACAAATATCCACAATTAAATACCTGCACATCCCTGAGAAACTGGAACTTGCTCAGAGCTTGCCTGCTGAACTAATTGCTGATTCTGGAGGTACCAGAAAATTTTGGCTACAAGAAAATGTGAAACTGAGAGCTTTGTTTCTTGTTACAGATCTTTGTTAAAGCTTAGAATAGGAATGGTCAGAGCCTTCAAAACCTAGCCAGTATAATTAAGCTTGTATTATTTTCAGAGCGTTTAATCTGCTTTGTCTTTTGATTTCGATTTATGACATTTTAATTAAAACCATGTGTTTGAAAGTTCTTAGTGTATCTACTTTTGGTAACAATGTTATTGTGTGGATATAGACCAGGTGATCCAACAAGTCTGTTGTACTGCTCATATTCCATAATGAAGTTTGCTCAGAACCTGGAATCAGAGTAAAAAATAAGCATGCTCAACATAGGGTCATGGTTGAAACCTGTTAACTGCACTGTGACTATTACTAGTTTATAGTGTTTGAGAAAGGAAGTTGGCAGAAACCTTTAGTGCTCTTGTGTTTTGCTCTGCCTGATGTTGAAGGCCAACACTTCTCAGGCTTTGTATAGATGGATTCATCTATTGAATGACATCTTCTGTTCTGCCATGCAGGAAAAACAAGCTCAGAACTGCACATAGTTTTCTTGAAGGTTTTCTGAGAAGTGTAAACCATTAAATTCTTGTTGCAGAGAGCACCAGATTTGGTGTCCAACTTTTTCCTAAATAAAAACCCTACTGTATTCAAAGAAGTTAATTACAATCAAACCCTTCATTTAAAAATCACAAACTGATTGTCTGCTCTAGATACAGATTTTAGAAAAGGACTGTTAGTTCGGAAAATAATGGATTTGGATTGTACTGGAGCTGCACAGATGAACCTCATCTAATTCATAGCTTTCTTTCTCACAAAAGGAATGTTTTACAGTACGTTAATGGTAGTGTTGCTGAAACCTCATGATGAGGTACTGTGTAAGGCAGTTTCAGAGATAAGTGTTATGTTCATTCTGTAGAATAATGAAACTATTGGGAACAGATTACTATACTTGCAAATGGAAAGCCAATATCCAGGTAGATTTTTTTCTCAACAGAAGCTTTTCAGAGTCTCAATACTCCTATTGGGCTGATCTGTTTTTACTGTCTTTCTAGGTGATGGTACAACTCAGTTGTTGTGGAATGCTGAACAGCGTAAAAAGCTTCTAGATCCCATGCCAGAGTCACTGACTGCTTCTCCACGTTTTCATTTGGAGACTGGATCTCTGCCTCTCATTGAGTTTGAGAAAGACATTGAGCTAGGTAGGTATCCCAGACACTGGGGAGTGCAAGGGACCTCACTTATCTTGTAATTGGTTTGAAATGCACTTTTTATTCAACCACAGTTTTATGTGGCGAAGATGGGGAACAGAATGAACATATCCATAGTATGTTATATACGGAATGAACGTGTACATATTTGGACATATACTTGCTGTGATGGCTCACGAATGTGAAATTTCATAACAGGAAATGAGACGTACTGTATCAAACGGGAATATTGGACCAATGAAGAATACAAAATGCTTTTTGCTATTCCAGTGAACTTTCTTCAATTAGATGCGAAGGGATTTGCCATAAAGGTAAGATAACGCTTTTGTGCATGAAGTGTGAAATGTTAAATTCATATCATGAGATATATGATATACATTAACTTCATCGTGATTTCAGGAATGCCACACGTAAGATTTGCCATACCTCGTGGCCTCTTACTGATACAGATTGAAGGTTACTGACTGTGGAAAAAAATTGTTCCTTGATAGAGCGGTGTTTATAAAAGGGAAAGAAGGATATGAACAACTTTTGCTTTAATCCTAAAACAAATGTTCTTATGTATCCTCTTGTAGGTGTATTCTCAGGCTGTTCCTTGGGATTTTTATATCATGCTTCAACTACAGGAGCGTTTGAATGCTGACTTTGACCAAAGCTTCAGTGAAAACTGTAGCTGTTTCTTGTACCAAGACGGCTGTGCTATTCTGCACAGGAATATAAATCGCTTCACACTTGGGGTCAGTACAAATAAAGTACAGCTGTAGGAGGCCATGAGCACTTCCATAGGTACCATCAGTGAATTTCAGGCACTGCTGACTGAGTAAACGCATTTCTGCAATCTAGATCTTCTATTTTGTTTTACCTACATATAAATTAAGATTGTCTATTCTAGCTTTAGTTAGAGCTGTTTTCTGATTTGTAGATCATGTGCTGCTTTGGGAAAAAAGCAGTTCTTCACTATTTTTTATTCGTAAGTGATAAACAATCTGAGCCAAGAACTGTGTAACTTTTGCATTTAACACTATTTATGGTTTAGCTTGGCATCTTTTAATGAGTTCCAGTCTGCTTTTGAAAGGTCACAGCACTTTAGTGCCTTGTTCAAGGATTTACGTTTTAAATAAAGTCTAGAAAACTCTCTTTGGATTGTTGCATATAAATTAAATAGGTTATAAATAAAACAGTAATTTCAGCCTTCAGTTCAATTTCCTCCTCCTGAGCTTTTGTCCTCTTCTGAGTAATAGTGTCTTCTGCGAGCTCATGGTTACTTTCTGTCTATACTTTTCATGGGCAAAATCTGGTTTTACTGAATTTAGGGTAGGACCATTATCTCTGTACAGATGAGTGGGATGAGAGGGGGTGGAAAGGTGAGCTATAAATATTTGTTAATCTGAGGTAGAATGGCATATAAATGCATGTTTATTCCCTGTTTTCAGGATGTTATTTTTGGCTGCAAGTCCATTAAAGACGAAGTTATTCTACTAGTTGTTTATAATCTTCTGGGTGTGGTAGAGAAGCTCCACAAGGCAGAGATTGTCCATGGAGATCTGAGGCCAGAAATATTCTTTCTGGGAGACAGGTTAGGTTATGTGTATGAATTGAATCAACCTTTCTTTCACTGTCTGCCTCCTTCCAAGAAATGGTGTAGAATGATGCTGTAAAATGTATATGATACTAAGTAAAATGTTTTTGCCAGTGTTCCCAAATTTCTGCTTTACAAACATAGCAGACGGCTAACTGAATGTTGTAAATAACTTGGTCCTGCATAAAACAAGAAATTAGAAGACAGAGAGCAGGTGTTCTGTTTATATTAGTGGCTTGGCAATATACTGCCCTCTACACAAGTACTTTCCCTCCCACCCTTTCAGTTTGTGCTCACTGGTGTGTAGACGAGGAAAGGTTTAATGAAGTATTATAATATTTAAGTCTTTCTCATGTAAAAGGATTTTGAATTCCTGAAGGAGAGGGAAAAGTGCTAGAAACAAGCTTACTTTCCTGTTCCGCTAACTATGTTTCAGAGAACTGTGGTGAATATAAAAGCTGCAACATCTGTAACCCATTAGTATTTCTTATTGCTTACTCTGGAGATACTGGTATCAGCTTCAGGCTGCCAGCTGCTTTCCCTTTCACATGCTGTTTGTTCAGAAGTAGTTCTTAAGCTAACCATGAGAGGGAAGTATTGGCATAGATAAAGCTCACATATACTACACATGGGTTTTTTTTGTTTGTTTGTTTTTAAGTTGTATTTCTTCCTGCTTGATTTGTTTTCTTTCTCAGGATCTGCGATCCATTTGCTAATAATGAGATGACAAGAGCTCTGAAGATAGTGGATTTCTCTCACAGTCTGGATTTAAGACTGCAGTCTCACGTAAGCTTACTCAGCAGCTTTCCAATATCTCAGACCCCTCATGGACAGCAGCTTCTGGCGAAAAGCTGCCTTCCTTATCAGGTAAATACATCTGGCAGGGTATCTTAGTGTCTGTGTTTCCTTTTCAAAATCTTTGCTTAAGTTGTATTTAAAAGAACTTATGGGAAACTCAAATACTGAATAAAGAGAATTCATCATCTGATTTGTTTTTGGCGTTAACTGAAGGGACTTAGCAGCACCATTCTGGAGTTGCTGAGTGTCTGTGACTGCTCTATCTATTTAAGAGTGTAGAGTTAGACCAGAATTCTACTTTTGAAGAAGTTGTACTGCTTAACTCCTGAAGATTCTAATGCAAAGACCAATCCATAATTAAATGTGTAAAAGCACAGTATTAGAAATCTGTAGTGGACTGCAGGAATCAAATGAAATTGAACTTTGTTGTTACTTGCAGGCAGACTTGGTTGGCGTTGCAGATATAGCCCATTTGATGCTGTTTGGTGAGCATATCCAGGTCTATCAGGAGAACTCCATTTGGAAGATCAGCCAAAATGTATCCAAGTAAGTCTGTTTTCAGAGGAGGCTGCTGTGAAGGAATGTACTTCCTTCAATTTCCTTCATTTTCTTTACAGTTGTAAAAAGCTTAGAACACAGATTTTAGATAAGTGCTGTGAGGGTTTAATTTTTGAAACTCACACAGTGCGTGAATCTGGAGTAGCTTTAGTGCTATGCAGGTGGCAGTTTTAAGCTGAATAAGGGCTGTACAGGCCAGTTACAATGCTGATCATTTGTTTTGCTTGCCTTTCAGACCTGACTGTCTTAGTCTCTCTTCTGACTCGACAGGCCAAGCTTTGGAAGTGTGTGGGTAGTGAGGAAAAAAAATTACATGGGCATTTTGCTTTAGAAATGGTGATTTGGATTTTCTGCATTCTTCATTCTAGGCTCTATTGAAGGGCTAAAACACTAAGCCACTGCTTTTCTTTCTACAACAGCTGCAGAAGCAATATTAATCTTATACGTGTACAGGAAGGAAAACCAATTAAGGCAACCACTTTTTGGGAAGTGATGGTTTTTGTCCTCAGTTATTAATTAATACTGCTCCCTTTTAGATGCATGTTTTGGCTACAAAACTGTCTTCATACACCCTTTATTTATTCTTACACAAAATGCTTATTTATTTCACTAGTCATATCCTGTAGAATTTCTCGGCCTTAGCATTTCCTTAGGATTTTCCAGAGCTCTGCTCATAACAGAAATTTCCTGAGAACAGTCTGCATTCAGGATCGTGGTATATTAGCTGTAGTCAGTTTAGATGTCCTTCTGTAACCATTTCTTCAAGAAAACCTGCTGCAGATTTGGGATTTGTCCAGTTCCCTAGCAACCTGCATTACTTACGCTTCTTAGTTTGTTGTAGTCAACCATTAGGGGGAAAAAAAAAATCTAATTTTATGCTTTGTGCAGGGATATAAAAGCTCTCCCCTCTTTACTCTACATTTGTTTTTTTACACACAGTGATACCAATAGTTATAAAGCTATAGCAAGCTTCTGCTGAATATTGACCATACATTCCGTGTTGTACCCTGTAGGTAGGGATATTGTATGCACTAGGCACAAAATCACCAAGGGTAATTCATCTCTGTGGTTATGAATATCAGTGATTTATAGGTTGGCAGTAAACCTGCATTTTATAATGCTTTAGTTTCAGAAATACTGAGGGGAAAAAACACAGCAGCTAAACTCTTGATGGAAACTGGCTTTTGTTCTCTACTGTCTTTGAGTAAATCTGACGCCCTGAGAAATACAATTCCCATACATTCATTTCTCTCAGGACGCAATTTTTTTTTTTTCTTTTTATGTGATGGTTTGTTGGGATGGTAGGATACAATTCTGGTAAGTGTTGTTTTTTATATCTCATATTCTTTCTTGGATTTTTTTTCGTTCTACAAGAGATGAAATTGAGCTACAGCAGGTGAAGCCAAACAAGGCCTGAGCTAAGAAAGGGTGTTAGGGACCTCATCTGGGTGTGGATATTGAGGGAAAAATAGCAGTAACTCTAGTAACTGGACTGGGATGATGTGAGTAGTGGGTGTAGAAATAAATAGTGTGGAAGGGTTGGCCTGACCATTATGGGGAGTTTAGAAAGGAGGGGTCAGCTGAAAGGAATTTGGGTCAAAGCTGTAGACTTGAATTGAAAGAAAAGAGGTTTTGGGTGGAGGTGGGGTACGAAGATGCTTGAGTAGAAAGGGCACTGAGAGCTGTGAGGGGTTAGAGGAATTTTAAGGAAGGAGAAGGCAAAGCTTGGGCATATGTTTTTAACACTGAACCCAGCTTGTAGTGGTTCATCTTTTACTTAAATATATTAGTTTATGAATTCTTTTTTTGAAGTTGTCAGTAGAAATAAAGGATTTAAACCTTTCCGTTCTGGTGGTGGTTTGTTTTTGTTTTTTTTTTTTTTTTTTACATTGCTACTAAAATGGAAGAAAGGATGAATGATTTCTTGCAATTCTTGATACTGAAAACCTTAAGCACTTATCAGTTCAGTCCAGCAGGCTTTTATGTATCAACAGCATCAATGGGGCAGTTCATTATGCAGGAATAAGCAATCTGCACAGAATCTTTTTTGTTTGGCAGATTCTACATTCACGCTTAGATCTTCTGGTGTGTCTGGTTCTTATTAACAGCTGATGACTTTTCCTCCACTCAATTTAAAGCTTTCAGTAAGTTCTCAAGTAATCTTTGGCAAGTTAGTTTACTGCTGCAGGGTGTCTTCATCAACCAGAACTGCCTGTGCAGTGAAAGGGCTTCACTCTGAGAGGAGTTAGTTGATGGATATTCATTAATGCTGTGTTTTATCCTTGCAAGTCAAGAATTGTAAAACAAGGTGCAAAAATGGCCTTGGAGGGCTAATGGCGCTCAAAGCAGGACCCCTTCCCCTTTAGAAGCTGACAGAATGAATACCAATTGCTTAATTTGAGGTATTAAATATTTCTGGGAAGGTAGAATGTAAATTTTGATCAAGTTCTTTTCGTTCTTGAGTATTAATGTAAGGCTGACTTCATCTCTTTTTTAGGGAAGTGGAGTTTTAACATGTTACTGTTATTAGAGGATGAGTACAGAGACATTTTGGTTCCAACAGTGTTGGTTTTTTTTTTTCTTTTTTTCTTTTTCTTTCTTTTCAGTTTTTCTATTTTCACCACGTTATTTTAGGGAGCTTCATCTGTGCAGGCTGATAAAAGTTATCATGAAGAAGCTGTTTGAAGCTCTGGACTATTTTTATCACTCAGTTCCTTAGACATCCCTACCAACACATAACATCTTCTGCTCTATGTCTTACTTGCTGGGAAGGAAATGGCCTCCTGTCTTTCGGGTTCTGTATGACTGCATTATCTTAAAAAATGTAAGAGTTATCAGTGTAATAGAGAATCTGGCTTGAACTGAGACTGTGGCTGCTGTTCTGAGTCACTTGCACAGAGCAGAGGCTGATAATTTCTTCAGAAGCCACTGTAACTCCTGGCTTAAAGTCACGAGCTGCGCAGTCTGTGGTCTTCAGTGCGACACTGAAAGACAAAACAATAGCTCTCATACTAGTTCTCTTTGCATTTTATGAGTCACTTTGCCTTTTTATTCAAGCTGTAAGTCCATATCTGTGAAACAGAGGGTTTATTAATTGCCTTTGAAATACTTCTGTAGGAGAACTCTGGAAGAAAGAAAGAGGGGTGAAATAAGGGAGTTAAATCTGACTCTAAGCCACACATCAGGTATGCTAGGACAAGTAACTGTAAAAAAGTTTTAGAGCTGTGAAACTATGCAGAAGCCTACTGGGGAAAGAGAAAGGAACCCAAACAAACTGAACTATATTGTTAGTTTTCATATTATTTCCGTGTGAGTGAAAATATTGTTTTAGACCTGTTCTTCCCAGGGCGTTTAATGCTGAATTTAAATGGAAGTATTGACTAATGAGTCATGTGTGCGTACTCGTTTCACTGAAAGTTTCTTGGTTTATTTTAGGACTGTTGGCTGTGATTTCTGGGGTAAATTTTTCCGGCAAATTCTGAATGCAGATGGTAAGTCCACAGTGCTGCTGCTGAGAGGATTGAGAGAGGAAATAAGTGACATGTTTGACAGCTGCTTCCAAGAACATCTTTGTGAATCCTTAGCAGCGCTGGGAGATGCGTTGTGCCTCGAGAAGTTCTGATTTCACAGAGGAGTAATCTGTTCTGTATTATAGAGGGGAAGTTGTTGTTAACATCTTTATTTTTTTCAACTGTAAGCATGAGCAGTGATTGTAGCCATTTCTACAGTACTTCACACAGGAGTCACCAAAGAAAATCACATCAGTGCCTAGATATCCTGAAACTGTTACGTGACCTAGCCTGTGCCCACGCAGTTTGCCAGGAAAAATAGATTGTCCTAACTGCCCCCCTACTCCTTTGTTATAGTTCCTTAAAAATGTTTTAGTGCCTTGTTCATGCTGCGTTCCCAGAAGTTCTCAGTCCTACATTTAGATTGTCTGTAGTACTGTTTTTTATCATTGTTTCCTTAATAAAGTTGTATCTTGATTGCAACTCTGTCTCTTAAGCGTTCCTGTCAGATTGTTCAAAAGGTTTGATCTACTGTCCACTTTGGCCTTGCTGGGAATTGTCTTCAACTACTAGGTGTGAAAGCATCTCACTTAGTGGCAGCTTTCATAACCATGCGGAATTTCCTGGACACTTGAACACAACTTGAACGTTTCTACTTGAAATATGCTCTCATGGATGATCATCACAGGAAAATAATGAAGACATAAGTGAAAAGGTGCATAGTTACATTTTTCATTCTCAAAGCATGTTTTATCTATTCTCACAAGGGGCTAGAGTTACTGACTAGATTGGAAATCTTTCAGAAATCTTGCAGACTATTTGCTATACATGCTGATGATATTGCAGGTATTTGTGGAAGCTTTTGGACATGCATGTTTGTGTTACCCTTTTATATGCTGCATTACTGAAACCAGTACTAAGGCCTGTAATAATTCAAGACTGAACAGAATATACAGGATCCAAGGTGAAGGTGCAGTGTAGCTTATGTGCAGTGGAACTTCTCAGATGCGTGGTTTACTTCTCATACTTTCTCCCACATATGTACAAGTAGAATGCTATACCAATAGTAATTCTTCTAGTAACAAACAAGCTAGCTTGAGATGCTTGCTTTGTTTTGTTAAATTCTCTGACCATGATTCTGTTTGATTACCACCTGCTTGACTGTTATCTCTAAATTCTATTCTGAAACTTCTGTTCTGAAGTTCTTACAAACCACTTTCTGCTTTCCTGTTCATCCTGCCTGTGTCCATCACTAATGCTTGTGCTTTGACGTGTTCTTGCTCTTCCAGGTCCCTCATGTTTTCTTTATAGCTCTTTTCATTATGGTTATATCCTCATTTAATTCAGGAATAAGACTAAATGCAAGGATAGACAAGCTAATGTAAACCACTTATGAAGAATGTTTTGTCCATTGGTGCCTCAAATAATGGTTCCTGTAATACAGGTTGACCATCCATGGAGCAAGTAGATCAAATAATGACCTTTTTTCAGCTGGAGGCTGGGACAAAGATCACTGCTAAAATAAATGGAAGCTATGTGTTGAACTAACTGTTGTCAGCTGGAGATGAATTTACATGTTTTTCATTCAGTTTTTATTTTGCTTATCTTCAAACTTAACTTAACTTTAGACAAAATCTTGGGGATCTTGCACATTGCCCTTTCATTTTTAAGATTTTCAGTTTAGATCCTGCAACACTGCTAGGAAGGTTAAGTAGTTTAGGAAGAGAATGCTCGTAACAGTGCCTGGTCATCCCAAGTCAAGGCCTGTCTCCAGTCAGCAAATCACACAAGTCATTAACCTTATTCAGACAAGCTTTTGAGAATAGTCTGAATGCACAGTTGAGAGTTCTCAGCAGAAGTTCAGTAAGAGAAATTTGCTCCTTATATCTTCAAGATATGTAAGTGAATCTATTTGCCTTTATTTTTCACAAAGGGTGGAACAGGCTGCCCAAGGAGGCTGTGGATGCCCCATCCCTGCAGGCATTCAAGGCCAGGCTGGATGTGGCTCTGGGCAGCCTGCTCTGCTGGTTGGTGACCCTGCACACAGCAAGGGTTGGAACTGGATGAGCGCTGTGGTCCTTTGCAACCCAGGGCATCCTATGGTTCTATGATTCTAATTAATACTATGAAACTGAAATGACAGTTATTGCTGTTTTCTTGGCTGTTTTTTTTTTTCTCTCTGAGCAAGAAATGTGCTAATCCTTTTCCCTTGAGTAAGACTCTGCTGGAACAGTAACATGAGCATGTCTTACTACTGTTCATGTATATCATACACAACATAAGCACCTCAGTGAATCGTAATTAGAGAATTATTAAACCTGTTTTTTAGCAATATACTTTCATAATAGTATTAAAGACTTGCCATAACAACAACAAAAAAAAAAATGCACAGACATCTCTTCTGCATCATTTTCCCTGTTCTACTCAACTGAAATCCTGCAGCTGTTCCATGTAGGTTAGTCTCTGCCTAGCCTATGAGCTGGTTGCACCAATATGTTAGAGGTTTCCCTAGGCAGCCTTGTTTTCCATACGGTCTTTTATTGTTTAAGCAGTTGAGTACAATGGTGACCTATGGTATTCTTTCACTTGTTTTCTTTAGTGTGCTCTTGTTCATATAATAAGTAGTATATTAGAATTTGCAGCTGTTCTAAATTCTCTTACTGTAGTTGTCACAAATGACCTAACTGGGGCTTGTATACCTGGACATCGGGTGTAATTTCACCCTACACCTCTACTGGTTTTGGCAGTTCTTGTCATCTTGATGTCTGTTAAAGCTGCCTCTTTTCCTTTATGGATGTTAGGACAGTTTTAATCTCAAAGGATCTTAAGGGCAAGGCCAATCTCTTCTAGCTCATGACTGTCTTATAACTTTCCTGGCATGTGAGGTGTCTGAGCATATCTGTGTTTTACACAATTATTCAAAACAAGATGCTTAAGGCAAACTTGCCTAAGATTGGGGGGGTTGCCTGGAGGGGTGGTGGAAACCAGCCCAAGCAATCTGTCCCCAAAACACATGCCATTGCTTCAGACCTGGTCTTTTCATGTTAAATAGGCTTGACTGTGCTCAGTTATCAGAAAGTTTTACCACTGGCATCGAGATAAAAAGCAGTTGAGCTGCTGGATGCTACGTGGGGGAAACACCATACTCTGGAAATCTGACACAACCATTCTAATTTTGTTCCCTTTGTTAGTTATCTTCTATAACTGAAAATATCTAACTCCAAGATAAAAATACAGGTTGCATCACTCAAGTGAATGGCTCTATAAGTTTTCAGAAGAATAAGATAGAGGTTTGGTGAGTATAATATTGTGTGGTGGTTACTAGTATCTATGTTACTCAGCAGTTTAAGAGACTGATCTCCCCTTCCTACCCTCCATTACCTCCGCCCCCCCCCCCCCCCCCAAAAAAAAAAAAAAGGTCATTCTGTTCTAAAGGACCTGGAAGGTCTAGTTTGGGTTTGGTCTTCCATTCAGAACCCCCTCTGTCCTGAAGATTTCTTGCGGTCCTTAAGAAATTCTTTCTAAACCATTTTCTACATGCAGTCCCTTAATAATTCTACCCCTAGAGCTTTTAAACTAGGGTATTACTTCAGCCAGAAATGTTAGCCCTGATTGGTAGATACAGTTATCTTCTACATAGTCTTGTAGTGGTGCAAGAGGCCCACAGTTTGTATAATGTAGCAGCAGCCGAGAAGGGCTCCTTGTCTGTCCTAAAGTCAAGCTGGGACTATTTTAGCTCATAAACAAAAGCAATTAATATGGGCAAAGGCTTGAAGGGATAGTTGGTTGTTCTTTGAGACAATCTGTTGGTATTCATAGGGACTCTCTTGCGTGTTTGTATAGAGTTTCTGATTTAGTTCAGAAATAATATAAGAATTATGTCAATAATGCTGATCCTTTTCAGTAGAAAATAATGGCATCTGTTTGATACACACAATAGTAGAGCTATTTGTGTGCTTTTGTTAGCAGGTGAAATTACTTGACAAAAAATCTGCAGAGTGAACTAGAAAGAGCAGCTTGCAATTTGCCTTAATGTGTGCCCCCTGTAGGGCTTAAATTGGGTGTGCCTGTGTAAATTCAGCTGATGAATCAGAAAGCAGTTCATGTGGCTGGTGTATGAAATCCCACACTTACATTCACAGCCTTTGATTTAAAATTATAACTTTATGTTGTTACATGTGGTGTACATCATGTGTTCATGTAACTTTAGGAATGTTGGAAATAGGGAAACAAATCACCCGTGCATAAAGGTAAGTATGTAGCATTATATCAGCAACGTTAAATTTATCTGGACAGTAATTAGTTAATTCCAAGGCTAAGCACAACTCGAAACTCGTCACCTTCTCTTCTCCAGGCTGGACAACCCAAGAGTGCCCCCAGCCTCTCCTTGCAGGGCTCGCCTTCCAGTCCTGCTACCGGCTTTGTTGCCCTCAGGATACTGTGGAAGAACTGATGGGACTTGAATTGCAATAATCTGAATTATTCCAGTTTCTAATATCTTTATAATAACTTGGGAATTGATTTCCTTTGTTAACAACCTATTTTGTTGCTTAATAAAAGTTTTAAATGAGAAAACAAGCAGCCTGCTCATCAGCCTTATTGGAGTTTTGTTGTCTTGAGTTGAGAAGAGACAGTAAAATCACAGTTTAAAAGACAGTTGTGTAAAGGCTTTAGTGAGCCATTTGTTCTGTTGTTAGTCTCGAATTGAATGAATTATAGAAGCAAAAGCTCCTACTTATTTTTTATACAGTGTGCTGTCAATTCAGGTTCTGTGTCATTCTGACTGACCTATACGACTGTGGATACGCATTAATTCTGCTCTGGTTCAGGCAAACCTAGTGTGAATCATATCCAACTGTTTTGTAGCTCATACAGCTTACAACTGTATTTAAAAGTAGAAAAATTACACCTTCTGCGTGTGCATCAGCAAATAATTCCAAGTCTTCCCTCTGTGCTGCTGCTGATTTCCCAAATAATAAATATTCCAAAGTGGCTTTGGGCTGAACTGTAACTTCTTAGGTGTTGCACTTGTTACTGTGCACTAGTGATTTCCCCAGCGATGCTTTGGTGTAAGAAAGGTTTGTGTTCTTATTCTAATGAGTTGTTTGACTGTGGTCTTGGGAATTGGTGGTTAGAGCCTCTCATTTAGCCTTGGGCTATGGGCACTGCAGTTACATTAACGTGCATGTGCTTAAAAGGATTGCTCTTAGAATTGCTGAAGGAAGACTGAAGCTCACTTTAACAGTTTCATTCTCTTGATTCTTACTATTCCATGCTCGTTGCCCCTCCCTGTTTGATTGATGCCACAGAATGTTACATTTTGATAGCTCAGAAATGGAGTTTCACTGTCATTTGTTCTTTATCTGATATTTTCAATTATTGAGCTAGCATTGATCCCCAAGGTCGTTCAGGAAGACCTAGGAAGAAAACAGAGTTGCTTTTGTTGGCTCTATAAATGTTTATTGCTCTCACTCTCCTTTTGTCATCCAAAGTTATTTAATTATTGATCCCATAACTCCTGATTGATATGGCAGTCTGGTTAGCAAAGCCAGATCAGCAGCTAAGTGATGCAACTACAAGAGAAGACAAATGTCGGTCTTCTTTCCAGTTCTGTGCCTGAGCTATGTTTGTTTTTCCAGTGCTCTGCATTCTTCAGATGCGCAGTTCTTCAGCACCTCTTGGATCGTATGGTCTCTTTCTTGAAGCTGGAATAGTAACGTATTTGAGGTAGTGCAATTCTTCAAATAATCATTCACCCAGGGATCATTTCATAGGGAAGAAAATTATTGAAATACTGCAAAATGTGGTGGTGGTTGGATATGACTTGATGATAATTTCCTAGATGGCCAGTCAAATTAGATTCAGTACCACTAGATCTGTATTTAATCCCTAAAGAGCCAGCCTGGATTAGTTCTTTCCTGTGAACTGAATAGGATACTCACCCGTTCATTAGTCTGTCCCCACGGCTTTGCAGCGCAGATCTGTTGTTTTAAAAGATAAGTATTTGGGGGATTAAATTTAACCTTTAAGTGGACAGCTATCATTTCAGTGGCACATCGACTGTTCCTGCTATGTCTGCAGGCAAATCACACAAGCATTTCTTCGTCTAGCTCTAGTGGAGTCGGCCATACTCTAGCATCTTGGAAACTACTGCTTAGATCCTGCTTACCTAAAAGCAGCAGTTTTTATATCAAGATGTGAAACACGAGCATAAGCTGAAAGTAGACTTGCCTAGCCTGAACCAGCAGCCATTACTGACAACTGGTGTGGGCAGCTTTAAAGATGGTCTCTCATTGGTTTACCATATAGGAAGCATGTATTAGGAATATTCTATTTTTATGTGATTAAAACAATTATTACTCCTCCTCATCTACTGGGAAAGCATATTTTTCACTTGCTGAGCTAGACAATACTGGAAAAGTCTCAGTCCTTTCAAGATAATTGCCACTCAGCTAAATGTGGGAGCCATCTTCGTCACTCCCTGTTTAAGTGTTCTTTTCTTGCAGAATATTTACAGTTCTTGCTTCCCTAGCAAATTCACCCTGGTCTTCTCAAAATGGGAGACAGCAATTTTGGAAATGGTGTTTGAGTAGTTGGACTTGCTATAAAGAAGATACAAGAAAACTCTCCACTTGTCCTGAATCATCTTGCTATTTCATTAAGTTAAAAGCCAGGCTGTTAAGTATTGTGCTGCAGAAGCTGTGAATGTTTTGCCAAAGCCCTGTTAATGCTTCTGGCATTGGTAGTTTTGATAAGTTTCTGCTACTGACACGTCTGGTTCTGGACTGCAGACCAAACTTCCACGGTCAGCTCTGCTGATGGCTGCATGTTTGGTGTAGGTGCTGAACACATAGATTTGCAATTCTTATATGTGCTAAATGTTTCATTATGTAAGGGTTGCATTAATGCATAGCGGCACCCCACGTAGTTAAGGCAAAACCAATAGTCACAGCTATTACTCAAGGCAATTATAAAGCAGTATGAAGCTTTTACATGAAAAAGGGTATCTGTCTCTTCACTTTTTTGTTGCATGCTATTGTCTTTCCTTTCAGCAGCTGCTATATTTCAGTAATGCTGCATGGATTTTTTTCAGGATGGAAGTTACTGTACAAACCATGAGTGTTACATGACCTCAAAAATAGCTGTGAATTGGATAGCTAAATCCAGCTCAAATGAATGGAGCCCAAAAGCTGACAGCATTCAGCAATTTCACGGGCTCAGGATATTTTATAACATGAAAATTCATTTCTGAGACTTGTTGACAGGAGCATCAAGAATGGAACTGCTGCCTTTACCTCCACCCACCCCAGCAAAGAGTGGGGAAGCAGTGCGGCTCTTTATAAATAGCACTGTTCCTGTCGTATTTGTAAATTCAGTGCTTTTTGTGTTAATGACATCACCCTCTTCTCCATGGCAACTCCCAATGATGTCAAAGCTGCAGGGCACCATCAGAGAAACTTAAACTACCGAACTAACAGGTTGATTCAAGATGATTTAATTGAGAACTAGCGCAGGGGGCGAAAAGCGGGGGTGGGAAACATGAGCAAATGGGCTACAGTCAGCTCTGGAAAGCGTGCATCTGTAATGATTGCCTCCTAAAACTCTGCCCCTTCTCCTCTTGTAAACTCCTTGTCAGGAGGAGGAGGAGGAGGTGGGTGGAAGGCAGGCAGGCATCTTATTCTTCATCTCCGATGTGTCTGGAGAGATGCACTACAGGTGACTAAGCAGGAGGAGCATACTGACTCACTCCTGAGTTATTTTCTCCCCCCCCCCTTCTCTCCCCCCTCTCATCTTTTCTGTTTGTTTTTCAGCTTTTGCCCAACAGCTTGTGTTTTTCCCCAGGCTCTGATGAGAAAGAATTTGCAGCAGGGCTTTCTTGTTACCTAGTGCTTGCAAAAAATGTGCTTGTGGTTATCCAGCTGAGAAAATAAAAGCCAACTCTAACAGCAAAATAACAACAAAAAATTGTCTCTTGGATAAAACATCTACATCTTTAAAAAAAAAAAAAAAAAAAAAAAAAAAAAAAAAAGCTTTTCCTTTGTAAATGTTGTCCAGGAAATACTAACGTAACAGACAGGCAAGGAAGCAGTGAATAACTGGCTTCTTTATCAGACTACCTATGGAAAGCACCTAATTGCTTCACTGGCAGACCTGCTGGTTTTGAGTTGACCTCTAAACTCAGTGTGCTGGGGGGGGAAGCTACTTCACTTGCTTCTTGATTAGGGATTCTGCTGGGTTCCACTTTGGGACTCAAGTAGCAAGAACAATAGTTAGGTCTGCAGAGCTGCAGTCAATGTCAACTGCCACTGCTCCAACTGGCTCAGTAAATCTGTTCTAATTTACATCCCTATGAAGCCTGGAGCCCTAGCTCACTTTACCTGCCTGCTTCTGCAGAGCGCCATGAGATCTGTTGCTGAAATCTAGCCTGCAGAAGCATCAGTTGACATTACATTATATGTGTTTGAAATTGCATGACGTGGATTCAGGCCAGTTATGCAAGATCAGCACAAAGCCCACAGCATTCTTATAGTCAGACAGGCAGAGAGGAGAAAGGCTAAGTAACACACTGGTTTGCCTGAGCAATGCTGTATGGGCCAGCCATGGTCTCCACCTTATACCTCTACAGGTGTCCTTAACCACTGATTCTCAATATCTGAGGCTTTGTTAGGTCTGTAAACTCCATCTTCACCCCGGAATGAGGCATGTCAGGCAGCTGGTGATTTCAAGGTTTAGATGAGGGGAAATGCATGAGAAATCTTTACTCACAAGAATCTAGATTAGTATCTTGCTCTTGCCTTTTGTGTAAAATGTCAGTCACCACCCAGTCCCATCCTCTTTGCTGAGATCACAGCATCAGCCCACGATAAGAAAAAAAAAAAAAAAAAAAAAAAAGGTCCCAGAAAACACTGATTCACTGCATTACAGATCCTGGTAAGTGTCTACATTGAGGTCTCATCAGCTTTGACTTTGGAATTTATCACTGCAATTCCACTCCTTTGAGATTGCTTTACCTTTGGTGTATTCCTCTAACACCTCTGCTGGCTGCCAGGAAGAGGGGGAGTCTGGCACTCTGCTACTCTCCTCCAGGCAGCTGGCATTGGGGTGATGCTGGTGAGTAAGCAGCTGTGAGTTCCATGTGTTTGCATGTGTATGAGACTGAACCAGGATTCTTCTGAAGAAGCTTGAAGATGAAATTGCCGAGAATTTTTGCCTGAAGCAAGGGATGTTTCCCATGTTTAAGACAAGCAGCAACCTGTAGTCAGAAGGAAGAAGGGACTGAATTCACTCCAGAAGTATTTCTCGGAGATCTTTTTTTCCAGGTAAGCTTCCAGCTCTGGGAGGAATAAGGGGCAACAGGGTCCAGTATCCTAAGCACTAAAACTGAGATGGCTTCTGAAATCTGCTTGCCTTTCCCCCTCTGCAGAACAGAGATAAATCTTTATGTTTCTGGCACTCCCTTTTTTAGACTGGAAATGTAAATTAGCCAATGGAAGATGATTTTTGTGAGATCTGAAGCCACAGAAATGGGAGGGAGGGCTTTTTTTTAACACTACCTTTAGCCTGCCTGTACACTAGTGGTAAATACCATTGGCTGTCCTGAATTGTGTATTCAAACAGTAGAATAATGAGTGTTGTAGGAACACTGTGAAAGCAAGTACGATTAAGTAAATAGATCTGAGCTTACAGCTTAAATTCATCTTGTTTGTTTCGAACACTGCCCTTCTTTGTTCTGTTGGAAGTGAAATGAAGGTGGCTCCTATCTTGAGAACTTGACCTCCAAGTTTTTTCAGGCTTGGTTTGAAGAAACACCACTGAAACAAGAGCAGGGAGGTAGAATATATATATATTTTTTTAAGCTACACCTGATCAACCAGTTCATCACTACTGAAAACTGCAGAGAGGCAAGAAAGCAGCAGAGAGCTCCTTGTCCCAGCTGTAGCCTTATTTAAGGTACGGAAATAAAAACCTTGAATAGACAGATATGACTCTGTAAAAAATGACGAGCAACATCTAAAAAACCTTTATCGCCAGTATCGCGTTCTCCCCAGTATAAACCCAAACCTGAAACTCTTCCTAGCTGAGCAGTGCCTAGAGGGGAGGCTGCGCTCTGCTGAGACTGCAGAGCGGTTGGGTGAGATTGCCTGGGGAAGGGTGCTGGTGCCCAGTACTGAGGCAAGGGCTGATGGCCAGCAGGGGGTCGGTGCCAGCAGTCGTTGCGTAATGTGGTGCTGTCTCTTCAGTTGGCTTTGCCAGGTGCAGGAGCAGTTTATGCAGTTGGACGCCGTTGCCGCAGTTTGATTCACTTTGTAGGAATAGTTGAGATGAGGAAACGTCTGCCAGCTTCACAGTCAGGAGTCATCTATTCTGCCTCTGACACTTGGGGATCATTAATGAATAACTCTTACAACATTAATCTAGGGCAGCTTCCAAGAATCCTGTGTACTTGAAGTCTGGAACACATTATGATCTGATTTGTTACCCAGAGAAAACAAAAACTGTGAAGAGGTGTTTACCCATTGTGTGGACTTCATGAGCAGTGATCTCCCAAAGCCTTCCAGATATACTTAGCTGTATAATTGGAGATCAGACTCAGAATCAGAGGAGATCTGAGAGAAATGGAGGAGTGGGTAAATACAAGGGAGTAAATGATACTGCTAGAGAACACGTAGCTCAGTGAGATAGGTAAATGGGATGCTAATTGGAGAGGAAGATTGGTGTTTAATTAAAATTCATGCTAACAAAAAGACTCTTAGTAGCAAAATAAATAATAGCAGGACACGAGTAATTCCTGTCTGTGGAGATACTCAACACCTCATTGTATAAAAACGTGTTCCTCATACTGATACATACCCTTTCAAACTAGAGGGTGAATATCCTCGGCAGTTTGAACAAAGACAAGTGAACTCATAATGTCAGCCTGCTAGCTTGGGCCACCTGTAGTATCTGCAGTTCTACTGATGGCCTTCCAGTTGTCTGATTTTTCTCCCTGCACTGCACAAAGCCATGTAGAAAAAAAAGCAGGCTCTGGGCAAGCCATTTTTGAGCCCTTCATGCTAGTGAGCTGCCCAGTTTGGGTATGCACATAATTAATTTGCAGCAATCAGAACTCCTGATTGCGCAGTGAGAAGAGCGGAAGATAGAAATACTGATTCTGCCTCTTGCTCCCAACTCACAAACTTGCAGAAGCTCTTCAGGCTTTTGTGTGCCCTTCCAAGTTCTAAATACGTTCTCTCTAAGCTCTGCAAAACAGCAGCCTAAGTGATGTAAATCTGAGCCAATGAACAGCATTGCCATTTATTTCTGTGTCATCTAAAACCATGTTTTAAAAAGTCTCTTAGAATTTCAGGTAGCTTGCCACCTGCTCACTTACATTACCTGGCTACTTCTAATTTGTGGCCTGTGATCACCTTCATAATGTGTTGTGGACTAAGATTGCTGAGAAGGAAATGAAAGAATTTTCCAGATGATGACCCAAGTATTTCTGCAAGGAACCTTTGCTGAAGCATTTATATTTACCAATGTCTATATCAGTGCCTTAGTTTCTATCAGGAAAGACCAAAAATCATTCTTACGGAAGGGAACATTTAACTTTTTACCTTTTCTCTGTTGTAGAAGTTGCTACCTGAGATGAAAATATCACACTTCTTGTTTTTCTGAATTATACTAATAAACCACTAATTGTCACCTATAACCAGTTAATCCTTTGCAAACCACCCTATGGACTCCAGTGCACTGACAGCTCATGGAGATAAGGGAAACTGAGGGTACAGAATCATGGTATGCTTCTTTCAGTGGCAGAACAAGAAGGTCCAGTTCCAGCACGGCAGGTTGTTGGCTCCTGACTTGTGTGGCTGAGCTGTATGCCAGGCCTTTGAAACAATCTGAAGTTAAAAATAGGTTAGATATTAGTTAAAAAAATTAAATAACCGGGGCTAACCCTTCACCTACCTCTTTGCCTTGCCAAACAAGCTGTTTTTTTCTTAATGCGAGTAGCTGTATTGATTAGCTGCACGGTGTGGTAGCCGCACGAGGATGGAAAGCAAGCTGCAGTATGAATGAGTGGCATGCAGTAGTGCCTGTGAGAGGAAAGGGATTCCTTGGCCCACCTCAGCAACTGGAAGTGGTTGAGCAAAAATTGGATGGGATTGTTGGGATGGCCAGCCTTTCCCCTCTTCTTTCCTTTATGTTCCATTCAAACTGCTGCTGCTCTACCAGTCTTAATCCAAAACCCACTGCACCACTGCAGTACAAAGCATCCTCCTGCATTTGTTGTGGGATGGCTATTGCTGAGAGGGTGGCCATGATGCCCAATCCCCCAGCACTGGATTAACAGCACAGCTCTGAGCTGGGCTGCATGCCTTCAGCTGCATTGTCAGCAAGGGCAGTTGTTTCCTGCCTCCACAGGGCAGCAGATGGGGTGGGAGCCTGCTTTGCTGCACTGAGCCATGTGGCTGGCTTTTGACAAGCGTAAATTGCAGCCCTCAAATTATTCAGGGCCTTTGAGAGTTTGGGTTTGAACATACCCAGAGGTAGAGAGTCACTAATAACAGCAAATGGTATTAGGCTTTTGCTGCCATTATTTTAGCCACGAGGAATTGTCTGAATTCTGGTTAATACTTCTGCAATAGCTGGCTGACCTAGTTATTCTGAACAGGAGCTGTATTCTGTATTCCTCTTATGTCAGCCAGGGATTTCAATCTGCCTTTCTATAGCATCTTTAAGGATCGCAGCATGCTTGGAAAAACAACAGATTAAGCTGCCTCTCTTCTGGGGGAAAGAAGCATTGTCACAGCCCTTTTACTGGAGTGCAAAATGGTGACCTGCAAGATCTGTGAAGAGATGGGCTGTGCTGACTTTGTCATGTTGCCATCGCAAGGCTTGTCAGCCTGACTTCTGCAGGAAGCACAGCTCCTACCTCTTGGACAGGGCTGCACAGGCTTGTCTGGAGGAGCATGATGTTGCTTGTAGGATTGTAAATCCTGGGGGATGCTTAGAAGCCCACCTTACAAGCTTATGGAGTGGGAGTGCAAAAAAGGCCTCATCCTGATGGGATCTCCAGGATGCTACCTTTACAGCATCAGCGATGCACAATAAGCAGGAGATAGCCTTAGCACGTAAGCAAGTGATCCAGATAGTGCTCTCAAAATTTTCTGCCCACCTCTGAATGCAACTGGGGAAAGGCAGCTAAACAGTAGGTACTTATTTAAAGTGAAACTGCCTCTGGATTACTCCCTTCTCATCTCTAGTCCTGGCTAATTCTGGTGCTGATTAGGAGACTTGCAGACTTGACTTCTACCTTTTGCTTCCTCCCACCAGCTGATGCTTTGTGGATTTGCAACGCACTCTTTCTCCTAGTGACCCCTGCATCCCAGATGTTAGCACAGCTTTGCGCTTCCCTGGCCAGTTTGCTCTGGATATCAAGAGCCCTGGAAGAGAAGGGGGACACTAATGGAAGTGCAACTGTACTTCCCAGTGAATCCCAAGGCACAGAGAAGCTCTGCTGGAAGATCCAGCTCTGAAGCACATGCTAGCTGCATGGATGGGATTGCCTTAATCCTTACTGGGATTTCCTGAACGCATCAGAATTACTATACCTGCAGTACAGATGAAGTGGGCTCAAACAAAACTGAAGCAGGAGGTGAAGAACTGGTTCTGTCCTGCTGCATTGCCATGGATGGGCAGGATAAGGAAAGAGGAGAGATCAGCAGTTTTTATCTGAAATTTGCTCTGCTCTGTGTCTGACACAGACTACAGAATGGCCATTTGCTGCGTAAATAGATGAGATAAGCAGGCTGCAATGCAAGCATTTAGTCAGTGTGCCCTGCAGCACTTCTTGCTTGCTGGTGATGGCTTCCATAGGTAGGGCAGACGGATTGGAACGACCAGCGTGCAGCGTAGCAGCTGTAGGTGGAGCAGGGTGTGTGTGCGTGTGTCTATAGAAATGTGTGTGCTTAATTATTTACATTATCTCGTGCAGCTCTCCAGGTGAGAAGCGAGCTGTGGGCAGGGAAGGAGCAGTAAGATTTTTTAATAAAGGGACAAGCACTGAAGGGGGAAATTAGAGATGCATCACTTTTACTGGTAAATTTTTCTTCAAAGTGTGTAGGACTGCTGGGACTGAATTTGTGAAGAGGAAGACTGGAAAGTGCCCTAGTTTTTCATTAAAATTATAGGCAGCAGAGGTTCACAACAACTCAAAGCTACCTCGGTTCCATCTAAGCTTGTGTCCTGACGAGTAAAATCAGGCTCTTTCATTTATAAAGTGCTCGCGCCTTGTTCTAGAAGACTGTCTTAGCATGTAAAAACATAAAGTATAATACGTATGCAAATGTGAAGCCAGTTCCAAGCCTGGATGACTCCTTGTAGAATACAAATGCCATTTCTCTGCGACGTTCCCATTGCTGCGGTTGTGGAGATGGCTGACTCCTCACTGACTGGCACATCAGCAAGGTGTAGATGTAACAGATGACAGCGATGCTCTGCACTCAGTGTCATTTTTCCTCCACACCTGGAAGGGTTACGCTCTGTTTCCTCATCTCTGATCTTCCACAGCTGTTTTTCTCTCTTGTAAGCACCAGCCTTTCAGTGAAAAAAAATGCTGACCCCTCTCCTGATTGTAGCTTATTTACTGTTAATGTGAAAATTTTTGATTGCATCTGTGTATGGAGAGGGAGGCAAGTTAATGCCCAGACAGAAAGTGGCTAACTTTATTTCCTACACCCCAGGGATGCTGCTGTGAGGTAACAGGCCTCAGTGTCTTTGCCAGGCCCCAGTGAATCAGACCACTGGTGAACCAGTAAGGAGGAAAATGGGAATGGGGAAATGTACTATGAGGTGCTGGCAGACCTTTGCTGCACAAGCAGCTATAATATGACATTTCTTCATTTTAAGGGCAGTACCTAGCTTAGGATTAAGCCAGCATTGTTTATTGTTGGTGGATGCTAGAGGCCAAGAATCTACTTTTGTTTGCAGAGTAGCCGGTGGGTTTGCTGATATGATCTCTGACCTCTCCCCTTGTAATCCCCAAAGCCTCTGACCCCTGCAACCTGCGCACTGCTCAGCACTGCCCGTGTCCTAGCCAAACCTCTATTTCCACGAGCCAGCAAACCCTGAGGCACAGCACAGGATTATAGGGTGATAGCAGCGCCTTCAGACCTTGTAGCACTGACTCATGCGGAGCAACAGAGGAGAAGTAAAAGCGCCAGGTCATGTACCATGCGTCTGCAATGCAAATAAATTGGTGGGTTCTGTTATAGCCAGCAATGCAGCGGGCTATCAAAGCTTTCCTGCCGAGAATGACAGAGGATGGGTGGCAGGTCCTGAAGTCTGGAGCCAGGCGACACGGGAGATGTTGGGATTTGTTAGGAGCTGCAGCAGCTCCAGGCCCTAAGGCTGTGGAGCGGAGAGAGAGGAGCTAACAAGCAAGGCAAAGCTTTAATAGGTCAGTATGAAATGAGGAGGGGTGGAGGGAAATGGGAGATGATCATCCTAAGCTTCTTGCCTGAGCCCTTGTAAGCTGTGGTGCCCAGGTGTAAGCGAGCTCCCCTCTCTCTTCCCCCTCCAGGAGAAGGTACGATGGTCCTGGGAGGCTCTGCTATCAGTGTGTCCTTTCCCTTGGAACGCGGATCTGAGGCTCCTCTGTGCTGAGCGTGCCTGTGTCCCATCTGCTCCCACGCCCTGAAATCAAACTCAGCAGCTCAGGTGAAGCAGGCACTGTGCAAACATGTCAGGAGTGCCTCCACCCCTTTTCCTTCTCCCGCTCTCTCCCGCCGTCTTTCTCTCCCAAGTTTATCGGCGCCTCAGCGGATCGCGGTGGCAGAGAGCTTCCACCTCACTGCTGGGTCCGGAGCAATGAGGAGCCACGGGTAAGCTCCGTCCTGCTGCTTTGGGGACCCACGCTTGCTTGCTTTAAAGCAGTAGCCACGCTGTCCTAATGGCCGCTGCTCCCCGCAGTTTGTTCCCTCTGTTTACACAGGACTGGGTTTGTCAGCTTAAACTCATGTCTCTGCTCCCCAGTGGCTGTGCTGCTATGGCTTAACCCCTTCCCTTCGCAGCTAAGCCTTGCCACTTCCGAGAGCGAGCACGGCAACCACACGTGCATTGGCAGTGCCAGCCTTGGGCAAAATGAGAGGTGGATGGTTCAGGGGGGTCATGCAATCTTTTCCTCTCAAGGGATGGTTCTGGAAGGCGAGAAAATCCAGGAGCTGGATTCCTTTGGGAAGGAGTTCACTTCATCTTTACTCCTATAGCCCAGCAACACCATCCTCCAATCGGCTTTGCTGCATGGCAGTGGGAGAGTTTCCCTGCAGACCCTTCTTTCTCCTCTCATTTGGAATTGTCCTCTCCCGGCATTGCTGGACTGCCAGTAAGATCTTCGGTTTTTTGCTTTCCACTGTCTTTTAGGTGGGCTGAGGTGTGGGTCTGTGGTGTCTGGCAATTTAACCTATGAATGCGTGAAAATGATGGAAAGTGTGTTGTTGAATCTTGCAGGGTGATGCTCTTAAACCATCGGGGTGATGGAGGGGTTAAGATTACTCTGGGTGATGCTTGGGAAAGCTGACAGCATGTCAGGAGCATGCATGCTCATTGTTTTTATGAGGCGTAGCAACATCTCTGAAGTCTGTTATGTCCGTGAGGACCCTCGCCATGTGTGATGAAGAAGCCTAATTGACTCACCAATTAGAGCCCCTCGTGTCTGCACTCCTGACCTGGCAGCAGTGCTAGCCATGATGCTTTCAGCACACCTATTAAAACACTACATGGTAGTACTCTTGTGTGTCTGGGCGTGTGAGTGTATCTTGAGTGTATCTGAAAGCTCCTATTTAAGTTATTATCAACAATTCTATTGCCCATTTGTACCTAATTATTTTTGCCAAGTGCTAACCAACGTACACAGACATGCATCTTATCTCACAGCTACAGAAGGTAGTCCCATCCACAAATGTTTGCTGATGCATCTGTTTTCTTCTTTGCCAGGACATTAAAGTCTTAATGTATTTGGGGAGAGAGTACTGAAGAAAAAGCAAACAACAGAAGAGAAGTTTGTGGCTGGTGAGTGAGAGCTCCATGGGGCTTTGGGATGTTTGCTGAGTCTTCCTCTGCTTTTCTAAGTGTTGAATTAAGGTAAAATCTGAGCAGCTGAGCCCC
The DNA here is from genome assembly GCF_019238085.1 of Lagopus leucura. Lineage (NCBI taxonomy): Eukaryota > Metazoa > Chordata > Aves > Galliformes > Phasianidae > Lagopus > Lagopus leucura. The sequence continues at coordinate 6,268,607 of NW_024962282.1, forward strand.
TTTAGAGCTGCTGGGGTCCGGAGTGCTGCTGTATGGCTCTCTCTCAAGCCTCATCCCTTTGAACAGCCTCATTCTTGATGGCGTGATTTCCATATTCTCTGCCTTGATCTGCATGTCCTGCCTGCTAAGTGCGAGTGATGGTTTATGAAGCTAGTAACAAAGACAGCTGATCAAACAAGGAAAAGAGCTATCAACAACTAGTTTGCTGGATTAGTAACTGTGCTTCAAGAAGGACAGCCTGTTCCCCATACAGGGGTTGTTTTTGCCTAGATGGTGCACGTATGGTGTATGTATGTACCTGGAAACAATATCCTGAGTACTATTGCTATGGCTTGCAAACATGGGAAAGTCTTGCTTGGTTTTCATTTAGAAAGAGCAGCACTATAGAAGCTTGACTTTCCAGTTTCTAACCAGAAAAAAAAAAAAGAGTGCTCTTTTTAATCTGCTCCTCCAGTGTGCATTGCACATCATTTTCCTTTTCAGTGCCCATGGAGTTATCATGCAGAAATCTCATGATATGAAGAGCTGTGGGTCAGCTCTGCACATATAGAAGTTAGCAAGAGCAGCTGAAGTTTAATCAACATGTTATCCTGATGCAGCAGACTTTCAGATCTTGCCATGGAAGGCTCTGAACTAGAGGATCAGTTTTCCGGCCTCTTGTGCTCCTGGGGTAGCGCGCATTCTGTGCAGTAGTGTACAGAGTGGGGACTTGGCCAAGTCTGGTCTATTATGATTTAAATTTCTTTATCAGTTAGTGTTGTTTAATAGCAGCAGTGAGTAGCAAGGCATTGAGTCAGCCGGGCTGCGGGGCTTAAGCTGCACTCTCCTCCCCGTGTGTTGGGACTCTGTGCCCGGGCTGCAGTTTGCTCATCAGTCATCCCATGGACTGTAGCCCACATGGTACGGAGGAGAACAGACAGAACCACAGGACGTGGCACTCAGTGTGCTGTGCTTGGTGTGGCCTGCTCCCCAGATGCAGCCTAACGCTTTGCCTCCTTCCTTTGCCACGTGACCCAGTAGGCCAGATGGGGCCCCTTTCCCTTGTCCCAACATAACCCTCTGCCTGACACATGAGATGTTATTGTTCATCTGAATTTTTGCAGTCAGAGCTCGAAATGTTGATATTCTAATCTTGGTAACATCTTTATGCTGACTTAGAGTGAAGACTGAAGCTCCATAGCTACATGTTGCTTTCTGCAAGAGCTTTTATATACGTTCCAGAACGAATTTGGTCTGGTATGGCTAAAACATGCCTAGAAGTGTGACACTGACCAGCATCCAAAACAACCTTCATAGATAGACATTCACTGTATTTTAGGCTTCAGTCCTTATGTGCAAGCAAGGAAATGGGGAGAAGGAGACAGTACCATAGGCTTCCAGACCCCGTTCAGTGCTGCAAAAACTGTCAAGCAGTTGGGTTCTTTTTCTCATTTGTCTGAATTAAACCTGGCAATATAACAGAGATATCTCCCTCTAAGCTTATTTCTCATGTAATATTAATCCGTGCGTGTGTCTGTGCAGGATTTAGAGCATTCCATCAGTTCATACCAACACATAGCTTTGCTGTTGGGAGCTGTGGGGGTGAGAGGAGTGGAAGGAAAGGACTTGAAATAGGGGAAGTGATAGCAGGCAAACATCCATTCTTCCTTTAGGGAAGCAAAGTATCTAACCCAGCATTTTTAAAACGAGTATAGCAAATGAATGTGGCTGGGGCTGTTGGTATGAGGCTCTCTGCTCTTAAATCCCATTTCAGATTTCAGACTATTTACCTTTTCTTTCCCCTTTTTGCCCACCCTTTGTTGTCTTTTTTTTTTTCCGTATGAAATCACTTGCAGATTTTGAAGCTCCTCAGGGAAGGAACCTGTCATTTTTCTTTGTCTACAGAATGCTGTGAATATCTGCAGTTTGTTATAAATAACATCTCAGAATCCTCAGGGGGGTAAACATGAGGGCTTTAGAAGGTATGGAATGCAGCGATTGCCATCTGTGCATGTTCTCATGTGCATAGGTGTACATGAACATAAGCACATATGCCCACAGCTTGCACTGATAGTGGCATATTTAGCTTCTGCACTTGAAATGTGTTAGATTAGTGATCTGTATAGCAAAATGTGGAAATACGTTGTTGTTTTTTTTCCCTTTTAATTGGTGGATTCTCTGGGATCTTCTTCATCTTCTGACCCACATGTTGCAGTTCCTCAGGTCCTGAGTTCTTCTCTTCCTTTCTCCATCCTCCCTTGGCTGGCCAGCATCGTCAGCTGGAGGAGTATTTAGCAATCACAGGAGCTGCTTGCTTTAGCCTGGGCACTGCTTGTTATCTCCTGCCCAGGGAGGGACGCCGTGAGCTGCGGCCAGATCTGTGAGACCAGCAGAATAAGCACTGAGTGAGTTCAGTTGCTGCAGCAAGGAGGGGGAGGGACAGCTTATTTTTAACTGGAAGCTACACGAGTGAGGCTGAAGTAGCTCTCTGCTGGATTTGCTATCAGCAAGTGTACGTGTGAGTGAATGAGCATGTGCACAGATAAGTGCAGCACATCTATACCAATGGAGTACAGAATTGGATGCATGCAGGGTGGTTGCAAGTCAAATTAAAGAAGTGTGTGCTTGCCTCTTTGTCTGCTGGTTTGAACTCTTGTTTTGTAACAAGCAATTCCTGATCATGCTTTTCTATCTACTTCTTTCTATTCTGTGCCCTGCTTCTCTTTTAGGTTGCTTGCCTCCCAGTCCTTGCTCTGTTCCTAACTCCGATTTCCCTTTCTCTCTTCCATCCCCAATCTTCCCACCCCTCCCTCTCCTAGGAGCCTGACCCTTCTCTCTTCTTGCCCCTCCTTCCCACCGATCCCTCCCCCTGCTCTGGATGCTGTGGGATTTTTTCTCATGCTCACTGGCAGATGTGACAGCTTTTGGAACTGTATCATCTAGGAACAGCTATATCTGGAGTTGAAAAATCTAACGTGGTTTCCCAGGCAGCAGGAATGGATCGCTGAGAGAATTTCAATCTCCGACTGCTTTTGTCTCGTGGTAGTGACTTTTATTATTTCTGTTTGTGACATTTCTTCAATTGTCAGCAATGAATGAAGGACTGAAGTCTAGGAGGTTATTATAATATCGGTGTCACAGTGTTTGTGTTGTTATATTAAAGGGATGCTGTCTGCGTTTAAATTCAGGTTTGTCTTGATTTACAAAATCTTTTATGCTTAACAAATTTGTATTAATTTCTTGCTAAATTAGAAAAGGCCTGTTTTGTGTTTTCTGTTTCAACATTCTGTAGCTGGATATTGGAAGTAAAAACAGCTTTTGCATGAAAGCCACGAAGTGAGAGGAGACTGCTTAAATACAGACCTTCTCAATGAGATGCAAAACCTACACAGATTATTCGAAATCCAGTGGGTTGCAATCACTATTTTTAACAATGTATGAATTTCAGTGGTGCAGTGTACCTTTAAACCACCTGTCTGATATGGCAGTGTCTTTATGATCAAAGATTGATGGAGACTACATAAAGCAAATGTCATTGGATGCACGGTGTTGTATTGTATTTGGACTTGATGCTTTCATGTGGAGGAACTAAGTGCTTTCCAGGTGTTGATTGGCAGGTACAGTCATGTAAATTCACAAATGCACATTGTTTATACTTAGGCAAAGCGATATGTTGGCATTGAGCTGCTGTTCTGCTTAGGGCTGAGATGTCACCCAGGCTGTAAATCTGAGCCTTTTCAGCCTTGCAGTTTAGCTGTAATCATTCATCTTCTGGTTCAAAAACAATTGATACTGCAAGGGCTAATGGCTGCGGTGTGTTTAAAACCACGTTTTACAGGACCCCTGGCCATGTGAAACCATTAAAAAGCAAACTTAAAAGACAGTGTGTGTTATGCCCTGAGTATCTTCTCATAATAGAGATGGGATGAAGAATGAAGCTGCAAGATTAGGAGCAGTAGAAGGAAAGACACAGTTTAAAGCAGTAACATTGCTGTAATGCCCCTACTCTGGTGGTTCAAGTAGCTGCCACGACTGATGTGTGATCAGCAATTCAGAACTTCAGCAGTGGATACAGTACTCCAGATACACTACTTAGTTGCTACGCAGCACCTAGGGGCATTAGAGGCAGATCACTGAGTTTGAGTAATTGCAGTACACCTGGAGCACAGGCCTCTCTTCCCTCAGGCTCTCCATGAAGAAGTACTTGGGTTTCCACTGGAACGCATTCTGAGCCAAGCAGGAGCTCCCACCCTCTTTTGTACTTTTACTGTAATAGTTATGGATTGCAATGGGCATTGTCAGTGTGCAAAGGCTGTGTTTCACCAAGGATGGATTGCATGGCTGGGGATGAAGATGGTGCAAAAACCCATCTATGACATGTAAACACTTCCCCTTGTAGGGGCTGGTGGGTCATGACAAACATGTCATGGACTAAAGTTACATTATGTGTTTCCATATTAAATGCTAGTAGTTTACCACCTACCATAGTTTATATTGAATAAATGAATGGCTAGGGGAAATGTTATGGGTACAAGATTATTAACTGAGAGTTGTGGGAAACAATCAGAAGAGCTGCCTTCTTTTCAATGATTTTGGCTATTTTTCAACTATTTCTCTGTCCTTTTATTTCCAGAAGTTCAGAAGCAGCATATATGGGTCCATTTCTTAGAGTGATACAGCAGTATAGCAGTTTGCTAGGACATTTTCTACAAATCAACAAGTGTAATCACGTCAGCTCCATGGTTGTGCAAGTGCTTGTTACTGGAGAATGATTTTAATGCAATATAATTAGCTAATATAATTGATATGTGATGTTAGCGATTGGGCAGATAGCGTCCTGGATAGTGGATAGTGATAGGACAAGGGGGAATGGTCTTAAACTGAGACAGGGGAGGTTTAGATATTAGGAGGAAGTTTTTCACACAGAGGGTGGTGATGCACTGGAACAGGTTGCCCAGGGAGGCTGTGGATGCCCCATCCCTGGGAGTTGAAACTACGTGATCATTGTGGTCCTTTTCAACCCTTGTATGATTCTGTGATCCAGACGTGCAGGAGCACTGATGGCACTGCTTTCTCTCATTCAGACATCATGTTCCGCAAAAAGAAGAAGAAACGCCCTGAGATCTCAGCTCCGCAGAACTTTGAGCATCGTGTCCACACTTCGTTTGACCCAAAAGAGGGCAAATTTGTGGGCCTGCCACCTCAATGGCAGAATATTCTAGACACGCTGAGGCGCCCCAAGCCAGTTGTGGACCCTTCAAGGATCACCCGGATGCAGCTCCAGCCTATGAAGGTAAGAGAAGGGGACTTCTCTTTCCAGTTCCCTGGGCCAGCAGTGTGGGAATGTTGAGGGATATGTATTCAAGTAGGAGTAAGGATGGGGTCCATAAGGAATTCACTGGATGGGAAGTAGTCTGTGCTTTGGTAACACTATTTTTGCTTTATAGTAACTTCATCAGAAATAAGGACGTCCTTAGCTGCAGTAGTGTCACTGTTCAAATAACCAGCTTGTCATTCTCGTGGGTGGGCAAATTTGGCTGGCGATTAAGTTGACAGGGAAGCCTGAGTGGGAGAGAGCAGGGTAGCACTAGCTTGCAGTTCATGAATGTCTGAATGAATGAGGAAGAACAGGGAGTAGGGCTGTACTTGGGTTTAGGCTAATAGGGTTTGTAAAGCAGCCATTTGAATGGAAAGTGAGACATAGTAAACAGGTGAATTTCCTTTAGTAAGGAGAAAAAGGTACTGATCCTTGCAGATGGGTGAATTCAGACGGTTTTCTTGCTTGGATGATCATTAATAATGGTCATCAGAAAACTGTGCTCCTAAGTCTTCAGGGATCTGGTATGTGAAGAGAGGTAGATTCATACTGACCTCTGGGAAAGGGCAATGATAGGTGGTGACAGAACGGCTGCATTTGAAGTCTTGCTAGCCTGTGGGAACTTATGGTTCTCTGTTTAAAAAAAAAACAAACCAACAAAAACTCAGTCCTATGATGGCCTAAAAACTGAAAGGTAAGTTAAAAAAAAGGAGATAGTACTACTTGGATTTCAGGAGGAACTTAAAAGGAAAAAGCTGTCTACCTGTTGAACATCCTTAGCCTTTTGTGCACAGCTGCCTAACATCTGAGGACTATATGGGACTATATTTTAGCATAATGCAGGTACTAATGCAAAGCCTGCAATTTAAATGGCGTATCGTTTGAACAGAATGCTGATTTATAGGGGGAAAAATCTGCTCGGGAAGAGTAGGCAAAATAAAAAGGGAGGAGGTATTGCCCTTTGTTTTGCGGTGTCCTGAATCTGCGTTGAGGTAAACGTAGTAGGTGATAGAACCAGAGAAAATATACAATAGGAGCCCAACTTGGTTAGAGCTCTAATGAGCTTAAACTGCGGGATGATTGCTCAGATGGGTGGAAACTAGGTCAAGTTAGAAAGGGCAAATAAAAAAGAAATTTATGGAGGGAAAAAACTGGAAGGCCGAGGCACAAAGAGAGATGTTATTCTCAGAGAACATAAAGGGCACTCAGGAAACATCATAAGCACAATGAGGAGGAGGATGAAGGAAAGAATTTGTTCATTGCTCATTTTGGAAGGAAGTTAATAACAGAGGACACGGAGAGTTTTTTAATGTTTAATGATTTTTCTTCAGTCTTAATTGAAAAGGTTAACTGTGATTAGCTCGCTAGCACAACACGAGCACAAAGGGGGTAAGAGCTCAGGCTAGAATAAGAGAGAAACATACGAGACTTTTTAAATAAGTTGGATGTTTTCTAGTCAGCTGGGTCTAACAAAATTCAAGGAATTACAGATCAGGCAGAATAATTTCAATTCCCAGAAAGAAACTGGAACAAATAAGCAAGTCATCTATTTGCAATCATTTCCCATAGATAACAGGGTGAGAGCTGGCAGCCAGCAAGGATTTGTCAAAACCAAGACACTCATGTTGAGCAATGGAGTTTCCTTCAGTCATGAAGTAGAAGACTTTGGGTCAGAGGGAGATGATAGATCTCTCCTATTCCTTGCCTTAGGCTCCTGACATTGTTATCTATGGCATTCCCAGAGCAAACTGGGCAAATTCTTAGTAAGTATTAGGAAAAGTATACTCAAAGAACAGATCGAGGCATCACTGTCAAAATAGAAATGTTGTCTCAAGTGTGATACTGGTCAGTTCTTTCACCTATCACACATCTGTGGATAGCAAAAGCAGGAAGGTGTTGCAAAACTTTGAGAACCCAGCAGTATTTAAAAACTAGAGAAGTATCTTCAACTGTGTTTGTTTGTTTGTTTGTTTGTCTTCTCCCCCATTAAGTCCAAATGCAAACGCTGAGACTCTGGAACAGGTTGCCCAGCAAGATTGTTTATGCCCTCTCTGCAGAAGCATTCAAGGCCAGGATGGATGGGGCTGTGAGCAACCTGTCTAGAGGGAGGTGTCCCTGCCTATAGCAGGGGGTTGGAACCTGGTGATCTTAAAGGTCCCTTCCAACCCAAACCATTCTATGATTCCCTTAGATTGTATCCCAAAGGTGATGGCTTCTATTAAATTCATTCCAACAAATTCCTGCTCTATGATACCAGTCAAAAATGAGATTATGTATAAGTACTGAGCACTCAGGCATAAGATCCTGAATTCAACTTTTCATAGTTTTTCCTCCTCACATGCACTGTGAGTAGCTTGGAAAAAGTCAATTTTCTTTTGAAAAATATCACATCTAAATCTTGGTTAGAAAGGCGTGATCTTGGTGGGAGCATTCCATGCAGATCTGGCTCAAGTTTGGATGCATACTCATTAATTCAATGCAGCCTTTAAGCAAGACATTAGAACACAGTTAACTCCCATCTTCACTGCCCACTGGGGAGATAGAACTGACTTAATGCAGTGCAACAGGAGTGACTTGAGTCTAATTGAAAGAAGTTTTAACTAGGTGAGGATGGTGTAACAGGAGCAGAATTTCCTGCTACAGGTGATGTTGTGCATGCAACATCATGAGTTGGGTTATCCTTTCTTCACCTTGTTTGACAAAGTCTTTCTCCTCTGCCTTTCGTTCCCAGACACTGAATGAACCAGATGCTCATTTTGTTCACTGTGGTGGCATTCTGCTGAGATTACTGGAGTTGCTGTTTTGCACCAGCTAAATATTAGGCTTGGTGTAATTAATTCAGCATCTTTAGAAAATCCCCAGAGTTCAGTTAGCAAACAGGAGATTGCCATTACTCCAGGGAAGGATTTTCCTCAGGCAGAGGTTCATGAAAGTGTAGGAGGCATTTTGTGCTGTGAATTTCTGTGAAGAAATGAAACGTTTTGGTTTCCAGCCCTAAAAAAGCTTCTGTAAGCTTTTCAGTTTTAGAATAAACAAGGTAGAGTGCTATATAATATACTGACAGCTTCAACTGTCCTACTTCTACAGTGCTGTGGCTTGTTTGGATGGATGCCTTATTCTTTATCCTTTGCTTACAAGGCAAGTTGTGAGCTGTTGTGACCCTTCGTTCGTCACTTTTAATTATAATAGCTTGGCAAAACAGAGCAGGAATATAGTTTGGGAACAGTGTGGTCTTCACTGGTCAAGATTAAAATGAATTAGCAAAAATGGAGAACCAGACTAAGGGATGCTGATTACAACACTGCTGAGAATGCAACAGGGGAGAGATGGGCCTTAGACTGGACTAGCAAGGTGGTTTTTGGCAGATGGAGATTGCAGTGTGCTGTAACTTCTTCAGGAGCACAATTCCAGCAGAAGGGAGCTAGAACTGCTGGCGACATCCCAGTGTGGCTCTGATGTTTTAGCCATTAGGTGGCAAGAGCAGCAGCAGGAGCCACTGTTCTGAAAGCAGTGCTACTTCTGTTAAAGAAGTCTGCTTTGGCTACACAGACAAAACATAACCCTTGTCAAACAATCTGAACCTCAAATTTTACAGCTCTAACATTTTCACCTTTTCCCTGTGTGTTTTGCAGACAGTCGTGAGGGGCAGCACTGTGGAAGTGGAAGGCTACATCTCTGGGATACTCAACGACATCCAGAAGCTTTCTGCCATCAGTTCCAACACTCTGAGGGGAAGGAGCCCCACCAGCAGGAGGAGAGCTCAGTCCCTTGGGCTCCTGGGAGAAGACAGACCCCCAGATATGTATCTTCAGAGCCCCGAGGGAGAGTGGGCAGACAAATACGGAAACTACCTCAATTGCAATGGTGGGACCAAGGTGACACGAAGGCAGACTATGTGGCCAGATTACAAACCCAGGATGGATGGACAGTCTCACCCTAATGGTATGGTCATGAAAGCACAGTCCCTTGGGCCTTCGGAGTTCCAGGACGCTGACAGTAGCTGTCTCCAGCGTGCTTCTTGTCTGCAGCACATGCCAGCTCTGCCAGGGGACAGTGACAAAATGGGCAAAAGGAGCTTGGAAGAGTGCTGGCCTCAACCTTGTCTGGTACGACAGGCAAACTCTAGGCCCTCAGGAGAAGGCAGCCCCAGCTCCAAATCGAGGGAGAACAGCTTGAAAAGGAGGCTGTTACGCAGCGTGTTCCCCTCCTCCAGCAGCTCAAACAAGTCAGGCCCTTCCCTGCATATAAAGGTACCATTATTCAGTATTTTTCATTGAGCTCACACTTTGTCTTTACACTTCCAGAGGTTCCTTTCACAGCTGAGCAAATTTGATTGCAAACAATGCACAACCAGCCATTACTGTTGTGGTTAATGCTGGAATCAAAATAGCCCTGGCTAGAGGAAACACACAATCCTGAGCTCTGCAGCATACACCGCTAGGCACAGCTCAAAATGGCAGCCAGATCTGCACAGGAAAGCCTTGTTAGCATATCTGTGCTCTTGCAGGTAGATAGGCTGAGAAGGAGATAGTGGGCTTACTAATCGTTGTCCTGCTGTTATAAAAGCATAACTTAAATGCAATTGTACTAACACAAATGCAACTTTTGCCATTTGGGAAATGGCCATCGTTTACATTAGGTATGTATTGTTTGCCTGTGCAGAATAGGACTGCTTCAGGAGTTTGCTGGTTGTAGCTGTGTCTGCCAGCTTGCCTAGAACAGGAATGCTTGCATCCATCCTGTTCGACCGACTGTGCTGTCAGACAGGAAATCTGAGTGCGGGCACCAGGGAAGGTGGAGCATTCCTTGCTTTGCCCTGGGAGAACTGGGAGAACACTGACATAGCACAGTGTCCAGAGACTGGAGCTGTGTGCACAGGGCTGTCACATTCCCGGGGCAGGAAACAATACTGATGTGTGGTTAGCCAAACATGTGCGAGCTTGCATGCGAGTTGTGCCCTTTTGCATGCTGTAGGTTATATAAAACCCCTTTTTTTCCCTCCGTTTCGAGACAAAACAAGAGTTGGGAAATAGATATTCTGTTGCCATGAGCGTGTCTGCACAGGACTGCAGGGGTGGAGCTGGGAAATGAAGAGGAAGTAACTTCTGACAGTTGGTGTTTGTGCATTGCAGCACTGCAGTGCCAGCATGGAATCACACGGCCGTGGTCTGGGACTCTGGTTATGCAGATACTGCCATTCTCACAAATCCTTGATTAAATACCAAGCTGCATAGAAATTAAAGTCTAGACAATTGTTTTATGGAAGAAAATGAATGTTCTTTTTTTTAAAAAAAGTTCTCTGTTGCTTACGTTCAGTTCCCATGCCCTTGCTATTAAGTTTGTTAGCAATTTGTCTGAACTGCAAGAGCAAGAAAGGCAGCTGCTTTGAAGTTCTTATTTGTGCTGTAATACACGTGGTTGCTTTGCTCCTTCTGAAGTGCTGCCTTGTCAGATCCACCATTGCTGTAAATGCACCAAAGGAAGAGTGATATATTTTATATCTAGCCTGCTGGATGCTGTTAAGTTTTAATTGCTCAGCATTTCCAGGGTGAGTTGTGAGCGCTCCAAGATTTCTCCTGCTTGGGGGATCTGTGTGGTGCTAGCATGGGAATGCATATCCCGAAGCTACATCACTGCAGGCTGTGATCTTAGCAGATCTCACAAACCAGCAGGCTTGGAGCATGAGCGGGAGGTCTCCAAAAGAGCCTTGAGTGCTCCAGGAAAGGGCACTGCTGATCCAAAGTCATTGAAGGCTGTGGTGAGCGGGGGATAGGGTGAGGTGCAGGTGGCCCTGTAGGGATGGCAGCCTGCAGCTGCTTTTCTTCATGATGCTGTTCCCAAAACAGCTTTAACTCTGTGTCTGATCGACAGCAGCGCTCTGCATGTACCAGCAGAATGTGCGGGGAGAGTTTTCAGTAGGCAGAGTGTAATTACCCGAAGGGAATTAGGCCAAGACTTCAAAGTGATTTACAGCTTTGGTGTGAATCTTCTTTCCTTTTATATATAGGAAGATCAGAGGCACAGAGGGATAAATGATTTTCAAATGCTCTGCAACTCAGGTTGCCCCTGAGTTTTGGTGGCGAGGCTGGAATGCTTTTTAACAAGGGCCGTTTTTACTGTGGGTTTTGTTGTGTGTGTGTTTTGTTGTTACTGATATCTCAGGAGCCTCTCTGCCTCATTTGAATCATAGGATCATAGAATGGCCTGGGTTGAAAAGGACCACAATGATCATTTAGTCTCAACCCCCCTGCTATATGCAGGGTCGCCAACCACCAGACCAGGCTGCCCAGAGCCACATCCAGCCCGGCCTTGAATGCCTGCAGGAATGGGGCATCCACAACCTCTCTGGGCAATTTTGGAGCTCCTTAAAGCGTAACACCCACTCTGCAACTTAATTCTTGAACATGGATGATGTGTGGCTTCTTCCAGTCACGCAGCTGGAGACAAGAACCCGGAGATCTTAACTTGGGTCTGCTACATAATATGTTAGCTGATGCATACCTCTCCAAATTAACCTAATCAGCACTTCTCCTTTCTTCTGCTTCCATTTTTCCCAAAGCCTACTGCTTTCTTCAGGCCCCAGCAGTGGGGCTCACCGCGCAGCCCCGCGGCCAAAGCCCAGTCCCTCCCATCAGATCAGCCCACGTCCGATTTCCCCAGGCTCATTTCGGAAGCTGGTACCCCCCAGAAGTCACTGACAGCGGAGAAGGCGATAGCAGTGCCCCAAGGCAGGCCATCACCAGCTGGATCTCCCCGAAACCGGCAGACTCAGACGAGTTCCAGCAACCTGCACCTTCCCCAGGACTCCTCTGGGAAAGCGCAGCCAGCGAGCGAGGACCCCGTGGTTGTGACTCACGAGCAGTTCAAAGCTGCCCTTAGGATGGTGGTGGACCAAGGAGATCCGCGGACGTTGCTGGAGAATTACATAAAGATCGGTGAAGGGTCCACAGGTATCGTCTGTATTGCTCGAGAGAAGCACTCAGGGCGGCAGGTGGCGGTGAAAATGATGGATCTGAGGAAGCAGCAGCGCCGGGAGCTCCTTTTCAATGAGGTGAGTTTTTATAATAAGAGAGGGGCTTATGCTGCCCACCATAAGCCATGCTAGCAGGAGGGGTGGGAAGAGCAAGAGGCATCTTTTTAACAGAATTATGCTAGAAGCAAGGAAAAGAATGGCTGGGAGAGGGAGGCAACTGCATTTGAGTGACTGTGCGTATTGACTTTGTGGGTAGGGTTAGTGGTGCTTGGTGATCAGCTGTTCCCTCTGTGGTGTTCCTTCCAGGTGGTGATAATGAGGGACTACCAACATGTCAACGTAGTCGAGATGTACAAGAGCTACCTGGTGGGAGAGGAGCTCTGGGTACTGATGGAGTTCCTGCAGGGGGGGGCCCTCACTGACATTGTGTCTCAGATCAGGTGAGAAGCAATACCCAAAACATCAACGCCTTTGTCTTCACCTCACAGGCGACAGCAGATCAGAGACTTCTGGGAGGAGTAGTTTCCCTCAGAGCTCTTGTGATGCTTTGCGATTATCACTGTCATCCTTTGGGAGCGTGCAATGGTACTTCGGGTGGAGAAAGGAACTCACTGCACTTCTGATCCCCTTGGATCTCCATTGTTCATTTGTTTGATGACCTTCCCTGTAAAGCACAGTACTCTTAAAAAGTCTTGTTTATTCTCTCCATTGCATCCTGGCCAGGAAGCCCATTGAATAGCTATTAAAAAGCACGCAAATTATTTGCAGTGGTACAACCTTAGTGAGGTTGAAGTGGTGGTTAACTCCTCCAGAAAGGTGCGGCAGAGCCTTGAGATCTGGACTCCTTCCCAAATGTCGCTGCCTAAAGATAGCAACTCCTGGACACTTTCCTAAATTTGTTTTGGTATCCACACCACTTCATATTCATTAATCTCCAAAACATTTCTGTAGGGCAAAGGAGTTATTCTTGAATGACCTCTCTAGAGTCCCACTCACAAGGAGTTCTGGTGATGTCTGTCCAACCCTGGAGCACCTCTCACAACTGTAAACTAGCGCAGGGAGCTCCAAAGAAAACACTGACCAAGAACCTCTATAGAAAAAGCTTTCCTTTTTTGAAAATTCAGAATCTTATTTGAATCATAGAATGGCTTGGGTTGGAAAGGACCCAAAGGATCATCAAGTTCCAACTCCCCCGCCACAGGCAGGGCCACCAACCTCCAGAATTGGATTGCAGTTCAGTAGTATTGCTAAAACTAATTGTTCAGAGGCACATCTCAGGGATGGAGAGCCAGGGTTTCTCTTCAGTATCTGCTCCCAGACAGGAAACAGAATGTTTAGTCCCAAAGAATGCTGAGTTACTGCATTGCAGAGCCAGTGAAGCTCCTGTAGCTTGCAGCTGATGTTAGTAGAGCCAATAGAGCTACAGATTAAAAAAATAGTGATAATTCTGGAAAGGCTTATGAAAGGTTTATGTAGTGAGACTGAATTCCATTGCGGGATGTCAGCCTAGATGTTATTTCACAAAGCCTTCCTTTGAACCCTTTAATGAATACTTGTTTTTCCACACAGTGGAAACAGGATCTTTTATAACCATAACGTTTATCCAAAGTAAACTTCAAGCCTTTATCAGTTTTTCACAGGGAGGAAAACACCCTCATTTACCTCATTAAATACTTGCTGAAGGTGATAACTGATTTGCATCTCCAGGAGTCAGCTAATCCCCTCATAATCTCTCTTACACCATGCAATCACTTGACTGAAACCAAATTCCATACATTACATACTGAACGTATACCTCCTTATCTTCGAGAACCACAGAGTTCAGATGTATCAGCTTTTCTTAGAGCTCATGCACTGAGAATCGAAAGTACTCAGAATATTTCAGTGGTGATTTACAATTCTTAAGTCAGTCTACATGTGCAGAAAATGCTGGCTTTAGCTCCTAATACAACAGATAATTTTCATTTCTACTCTTTTTCTTACACTTGGTCATGAGGGTTCTTGTGTTGGTATTCCAGGTTGCTAAAGAGGAGGTTCTTGGTCTTTGTATACAGTGTGCTAACAGAAATTACTGAAATTCAAATTTAGTCTCTTCTCCTGTTTGTAATCTGTACTACCTTTAGCTTTAGCTAAGCATAAGACTATCCAGATATCTAGCTGCATGAAACTGCACTGAGCATTGACAGTGACAGTGACTTAGTAGTATCCACAGAAGGGTACAATTCCATTAAAAAATTATGTCCTTAATTTCAGGCTAAACGAAGAGCAAATTGCAACAGTGTGTGAATCAGTGCTGCAGGCTCTTTCCTACCTTCACTCTCAGGGGGTCATTCACCGAGACATTAAGAGCGACTCTATTCTTCTGACACTGGATGGAAGGGTAGGTCTCCTTGGCCAAAATGTTTCCTGGATTCCGTTGCAGCCTTAGTCTGCTTCTTTATTTCCTTTCTGTTCAGTCTCTACATGTCATTTTCCTACTGCTTTTTGTCTTCTTTACCTTTTGTGCTTTCCTCTGTAGAATGGTAGACTGGTTTGGGTTGGAAGGGACCTTCAAGGTCATTTAGTTCCATGTAGTTAAAACTTGGTTGCTTTTCTCTTTGCGCAGGTCAAGCTGTCAGATTTTGGTTTCTGTGCTCAGATCAGTAAAGATGTACCTAAAAGAAAGTCCCTGGTAGGTACTCCCTACTGGATGGCTCCAGAAGTTATTGCAAGGGTACCATACACTACTGAGGTAAGGGGCAATTTCCCTGATGTCAGAAGAGGTAGGAAATGGTATTCTGAGGTGTCACAGCACTAGGGTCTCTAGGAAAAGCAGCTAGGTTCTCTTTGGAATAGAAACCTAACAGGTGACTGCAGATCTGAATGTGATGTATCAACATGACCTGAAGCAATTCCGCTTCCTGGAACAAGGCGTAAACTTACCTTGTCTTTATACCTGAAGATTGGCATGTGCCTGTGTACACTACAGTGTGGACAGATGTTAGCAGGGAGTAGTCTGTGATGATATGTGGATCAGCAAATGAATCGGTGCCATGAAGGGTGGGGAGGAGAGCAGGGAAGGCACAAATGGGAGCTCAGAAATGATGGGCAGGTGGCAGCAGCTGGATTTGTATTGTTCAGCAACTGTCCAGGTGTAGCACAAGCGGTTGCTTGCAGACCTTTGGATGTTGCAATCACAGTGTGGATCAGTGGAAAGCTGTCTTTGTTAAACTGCAGTGAGGGATCCAAGAGCATCAAGGAGATTGATGTTTTACTATCCCAGTAACGCTTGTCATAGGTGGAGTGGGTGTTGTAACCTTTGTGAAAGCAACAAAGCGAGAACCTGTTGCTTTGAGCTGTGTGCATAGACATGTCATTGTCCCCACAGGTAGACATCTGGTCTCTGGGGATCATGGTGATAGAGATGGTGGATGGAGAACCCCCCTATTTCAGTGATTCTCCAGTCCAGGCAATGAAGAGACTCCGTGACAGCCCTCCTCCCAAACTGAAAAACTTCCACAGGGTGAGCATATTGGCAAAACTTGTAAACCTGATCATTATCATGGGGAAACACACATACCAGCTGTTCCCTGTAAAGCTGGCTGTGAAAGCGGCCATGCTAGAACATGTTTCTTGGGGATCTTCTTTGGCTCTGGTTCCTCCATGGACGCAAGCTGCTGCTGACAGCTAGTGGCTGTTTTGGGAAACAGTCCCAATAATCTAAGGTTGCTTGGGCATAAACCTGATGGTGCAAATCAAAGCTGCTTCAGGTGGAGCCAGTATTTAGTATCTTGCTCATCTTCTAAAAGCAAACAGGAGACTCACTGCTCTTGAGAGTTTCCAGCTCAGCAGCTTTCAGGAATGCAAAGGCTACATTACGGTCAAAGCAAGAAAGCACAGTACAGACAGCAGCTCATGAAGGATGCTGCAGGTGCTTTGAAGATCAGCTCATCTTCGTGGTTTCTTATGAAAAACTATCAGTGACATAAGAAATATAGTGATTACTTTTTAGTCCTCACTTAGAACAGTCCTCATTTCATTTCAGTCCAAGCTTCTGAGATCAAAAAGCTTCTGCAGCATTCTGAGCTCTCCGGCCTTTCCAATTAATCAGAATATCTTCAGCTGCTAAACCTGAATTATTTAACAGAGCAGACTTCTGAGCTAACAGCATACACTCAAACATCAACAGCTGCTGTCTTTCCTATTTGCCTTTGCAACTCTAATTAAAATGTCAGGGTTGCATTCAGGACCCGCATAGGCAGCGTAAAACCATTTGTGGTCTGCATCACTTGGTAGGATGACCCCATTGCAGGCTGTGAAAGCCAGAGCCCTTCACGAGGTGAGCTGTGCTCACTGCTGTCCGGGGAAGCAAACTCCATCCTCCTCTCTTCCTGCTCTCCGAAATGGGGCCCAGCACCTGCTGTGAATTCAGCCCTCCATTCTGATTACCCGTAATGGTTCACTGAGGTCAGTTACTGTGGTATGGGGTGCAACAAGCTAAACAGACACCCCTTGGAATGGTCTCTGCTGCTTTTCTAAAGTGTAGGCAGGTTTACTGACAGGATGATAAAGGCTGGGTCCTGGTGCTCAGCTGTGTTGTGCCTTTTCCCTCTGGCCATCACAGTGGTTCTTCAAAGCACTTGTGAAACAAGCTGTAGCTCACTGTGAAAAGTATTTTGTGATCTACTGCTGAGCTAACCAGAGCTAGGAAAATGCCCCCGGTCTAAAATGGATGTGATTAGTGGCATTAAAATAAATAAATATATACCAAGTTCATTTTTTATTCAGTTTTAATGACACAGAGGATTACTATCAGCAAGAGATGAGCAGAGTCTTTTAGCAGCTCTTGAGCCTGGCTACTCAACTGGCTTCAATGTGCATATTTTAAAGGACAGAGGAAATTTAGTTTATCATAGAAATAGAATCATTAAGGCTGTAAAGGACCTCTCGGGTCATCTAGTCCAACTCTCCACCCATCCCCACCATGTTCACATGGTACGCTGCTCCGCAGTTTCTTAATCTTCTCAAGCATCAAGTTTCCAGGTTTTCAAAACCTACTTGGGAGTCCGGTTTAAATACTTCTCCCACACTTCTATGGCCAGTAAAAGAAGGAATTGGCCAACTCTTCACACCCAAGTTGATGTGCCTCAGGGAGCAGGAAGAGATGAAATTCAGAAAGGAGCAAATAACAAAATGGAAAACAAAATTAGCTTCAGTTTAAGGACATGGCATGCATTCATCTTAGAAACTAAAGTTAGAAAGTTGAATTAAGCAATGCTACCTTGGTAGCCTGTTGTCAAATGTTGCCTCTGCTTCATGGGCTTGAATTGGTTGGTTGCTTTTTCACAGACTTCTCCAGTTCTGAGAGACTTCTTGGAAAGGATGTTGACGCGGGAGCCGCTAGAAAGAGCAACAGCACAGGAACTTCTGGATCATCCCTTTCTGCTCCAGACAGGGCTCCCAGAGTGCCTGGTCCCCCTTATCCAGCAATACAGAAAGCGTACCTCTACCTGCTGACTTCACGGAAGGGAAAATGCTGGGAAAAGGTAACACGTAACAGACAATCAGGAGACCAGGCAGTCTTGTCCTGTGAATGGTGCTCAGAACTAGTCAGTGGTCTTCTCACAGGATGGGTCCTTGTGTTCTCTGCCTTTGTGACTTCTCTTTTGCTAAAGACAATCAATGCATACTCGATAAGACCGTGTTTTTCTCAAGAGCAAAGCAGGTGCTGGATGACTTCTGGATCACTTCTTCCAAAGAATGGCATTTGTATGTGGATCTGAGGTTGTGTATCTGAATGCTTGCAAGTTCCTGCAAACCTCGGCTGCTGACTACTGAACTGAAACAAAATTTCCCAACTAGAAATGTGACCTTCGCTTTGTCAGACATACACTGGAGTACTGAGCTCACTTAAATGTACATTGTGGGGCACAGATGCCTTTCAAGTCTCCAACAATGCACAATGACTTCACAATTTTTTTTCTCCACAGACGATTTTAATTTTCAGTTAAATGTGGACCTAGAATGCTGTACATATTTTCCCAG
Source organism: Lagopus leucura (assembly GCF_019238085.1). Taxonomy (NCBI): domain Eukaryota; kingdom Metazoa; phylum Chordata; class Aves; order Galliformes; family Phasianidae; genus Lagopus; species Lagopus leucura. The sequence continues at coordinate 6,286,900 of NW_024962282.1, forward strand.
GGAGCAGATGTGATATGTACATATTTGTTTTCCAATGGCTCTCTTGCATCAACATACTTCTCTTTGGCTGAGAAATATGTATGGTTTAGTGGTCAGTCTTGAATCCATTTCATTCCCTTAAACTTTTGGAGGGGAGACTGTTGGAGGGGTAACGCTTTGGGAATGCTCTGGGAGACAGAATGAGAAAGTTTCAGCTGTCCTGCCTATATCCCAGGAGAGATTTTTATGTGCACAGCAAGGCTATTTGTTCAGCCTCCCTCTCCCTTGCTTGCTACTGCAGAACATGGGAAGAAGGGAAACTTTTGATGTATGTTTTGTAATTGGTATGTCCTTCCCCTTTCAGCCCCTTGGTGATATGTTCAGAAGGGTTCTGGTTGTTTAAGCAACTCTCACAGTTATTTTAAAATAGATTTAGGTATTTTGTATGATGCAGTTTCTGATCAGTGAGATAGTCGAGGTAATTTGGCTCTAGGTCAGGATGTCACATTGTACAGTGGTGGTGCATATTGTTGTGAGGTCTCAAGAATGTGTCTTATGTATGAAAGTGGGATCCCGTTTTCAAACTCAGATACAAATTTATTGAAAATTAAGTTATTCTTGGGACTGTTGTGCTGTCTCAGATACTCTTCACTGCATTTTCTTCAGAAGATGTTGATAATGTCTATCCTCTGCTGTTTACTCCAATGATAGATCCTGCTTCAGAATTGAAGCCACAGTTGATTACTTGAAGTAATTTGGGATGGAATTCATCTGCACTGTTGTCAGTCACCTAAATGGTGGGCACCCAGACTGCGAAGCACATCGGTTGCCTCTGTAGACCGTGGTGAGAGGAGCACCTCCAGAAGGTGATTCAGCTCCAGTACTTTGGATACCTTGAGAGAGATGAGATTGCTGCCTCTCAATACCACTCTACCTGTGGCCAGTAGAGTGATCGTAGTGGTCTGCACTGACTGGATGTCTGAGTTTGGGGTTGATAAAGCTAATTGAAATGAATTTACTTAGCTCTTCCTGAGCTGCACTGGAAAGCTTTTGATGTAAAATGTTTCTGTATTCCAGATATTCTGCTTTTTTTTTTTTTTTTTTTTTTTTTTTTTTTTTTTTAATGCAAAAGAGCAGGACTTTAAGAAGATTTATAATTTGAAACAAGTGATCCTGCTCACCTGTAGTTGTGAATCCTTTGCACTTGTGTTTTAAATTAAAGTAGGCCTTGATTTATTCATATGCCTGTTGCATTGATGAGATGCTTTAAAATGTGTCTATAGTCCAGAGTTGTAAGGGAAGAAGAACATGCACCTCAAAGTCTGGCGTAACTTACTTATCTATTCTGTGGCTGTGTGGCTTTTAAAACAGGTAAAGACTGTAGCAGATGGCCTGGGTTCTGAAACATGCATTTATTGGAGTGAAAAATGACAGGGTTAGGCTTTAATGCCATTTCTCCTTCAGCTGAACACAGTGAAGGAAAGACACACAATGGAATACAAATCCTAAGACAGACCTGTGATTTCTATGAAGATCGAAGCTGTCTCCAGGGCCTTCCCAGTTTCCTCCCAAGAGCAGCACAGCCAGCCAGGAGAACTCTGATAAGCAAAGCAAGTTTTAGATTTGCATTGCAGTGATGTTCTGTAGCCAGCTTTCTCATGTGTTAATCGATATCTAAGTATATTACAAAATGCAGCCTCTGCTCAAAACAGCTCATAGCCTACTCAGTGGGTAATTTATGCTTCAAGATGTTGGTTTTGTGTTTTTTTTTCTTCCAGAAGATCTTCTCCTATCGGCTTCCAACAAGGTTACATATGTATCTCAGGGTTGTCTGTTGTTTTGTGTCATCTTTCCCCCAAATGTTGCTTTATCTTTTCCTTTCTGCCAGCCATGCAGACATGGTGCCTTTCCTTGCTGTCTTGGCCCTGGCAATTGGCGTGCATAGGCCTTTGAAGCTGGCAGGTGAAATGGAGAAGAACAATTTGCTAAATCAAACTGGGAGCCTGCGTCTGCTGTCATCTCCCAGTTGCACTTATGTATATATAATGCTGCCTGTCCTCATCAAACAGGGCTCTGTGCTCACAGCTGCAGCTGCTTAGTATCTCATTCATTTCAGAATGGGAGGAATCTTCCTCTAGGGGCCCCTGTCTTTTAACTACTGATTACACAAGGGCTCTGGATGAGCTGAGGCTCCCAACTTTTAAAGTTGCTCAGTGTGCTGAGAGGAATCCCATGCTTCTTCTCCATGTAGCCCAGAGAAATTGTTGTGCTGTGCCTCAGGCCCTTGTCTGTAAAGTGGGAATAATGGGAAGCAGTCAATCTGGACTATGTGCGAAAGTGAGCCAACAAGTATCCTGTGGTAAGGGAAATCACAGGGAGGGCTACACAGCTATATGGAGAAATCTTACAAGATGCCTGAGTTCTGAAGGAAGAACCACCTATTTTTCATGCACTTCTGCATAGTTCGCCTGATAAAGCTGTGCTAGTGCTTTAATAGCAGAAGAGTTGCACAACTGAGACTGATGTGGTATGAGGGTACGAGTCATCGTGGTGAGCTTTCTTCCTCGGGGTATTAATAACACGAGTCCAATCTGCTGAACTTTCTTATGTCTGCATCGCAGTCTAGCTGAGCTGTGATTTTTTTGTTTTCAATGTCCACACCCTTACAGCTTCCCAAAGAGCACTTCGGCGTTATTTCAGCCTTCGCTTCCTCTAACCAATTTGTTGTCCAAAGGCTGTCGAGAATGATGTTCTGCTTGGGTGTGATGGCATATTTGGAACTGAAGAAGCTGAATTTGAGATCTCTGCATACTTTTACAGTCTGTGTGTATGTTGGGTAACATGTGGGACTTGAACCCAAATCCACTAATCTCGATATAGGAAGTAAAGAAGGTGATCGTTTTTCTTTTTTTTTGGTAAGAAATGCAGTGTTTTATTATTTTAGAAAATAAATACATCAGCAATGTACAATACACTATTCCAGTACTAAGTTAACACCACAGGGAGGTATGGTCTCTTCTTGCACGTCAGACCAGGTTTGAAACATCTCATCTCATACCCACTTGAGCTGGTTTTTATAGCAGCACTTCACGATGCATTCCCCAGTGCAGTTTCGAGGTGTAACAGCTCCCATGCGACAACCACTGCATGCTGTAGGTTCACCACAATTGAGCTCACTTTTCCAGAAAAGACAGAAACCTGAAGAACAAGTCAAGGGGTGGGGAAGACTAATAGGTGATACTGCAGCAGCACATTCTAGGGAGGGGAGAGAAACTCTTGCTGCAGTCAGGAACACCTGGTCTGAATTTAAGGGCAAAGGCTTCACTAAAAAGAACAGCTTTCCAGGCTGTATTCTCACATTTATCTGCCACAGCTGGGTTTAAAGATACTCCACCCTCTGCAGCTGTGGTGGCATGGCTGCCCAAACAGGTGCATTTAAGCTGTAGCTTAGGCTGTAGCTGCTAGTGTTAAGACACACAGGATTTGATAGGAGGAAGGCCAGCATGTTTCTGTTCTGTACTGAAGTATTGCTATTGCTTTTTTAGGATCCATAAGCAAGGTCTGTCTTACATGGTGCTAGGAGAAGAGTTGGGCCATATGTTTCCAGTTCCTTCTGGATGAATGAGAACTCACTATGCCAAAGCCATTCAGTGCACAAAGTCATAACACAGGTGAGAAAAAGTATGTGTGGAGATAGGGGACTGTGATGTAAGTTCTGCATACACAAAATAAGGCTTTGTTGTCTTAGAAAGTGGAAGTGTAAAGATGTCTAAGATGAATGTGCCCTTTTTTTTCTGTTGCAAGACAAAGCCAAGATTTTGGGAACCTGGCCCTCCATGCATGTTCTGCTGGAAGGTTTTGTGTGAGTGAAGACAGACAGCAGCAGGTATCTGCTAGGGCTAAAAGAGGCTGAGAACCATTTGTCTTTCAAGTCATGCAGCTGGGCAGTTTTCCTGTGGAACAAGGCTTATTTGTTATGTCACCAAAGGGGGGAAATTGTTTTTAGTAGGAGGTGGCTGTAATTCATGGAGAAATGGGAAGTGACCGAGGCTTTGGAGGAAAGTGTGAGCACTACACCTTCAAACAGAAGTAGTGTGTTGTTTTACACTCCAGTACCCAAAGAACATGGAAATTTGAGGAGTTGGGCTTTCCCAGATTGTCCTCATCACTGTTGAGCCCACTGTTGTCATTCATTAACAGGGATGGCAGCAGAGTAAAGGAAGCTTCAGAGATCTGCTGTTCTTTCTGCTACCAAATAGATGCACTGTGTTTTCTGTGCTCAGCTTTCTGTGTGAGATACTCTTACTGGCAATATAGCTGTCTGGCACTTTATTTGAGCAACATAATTATTTTCAACCAGCTTAGAGATTTTGGTAAAGATTGCTGTACTATATAGCATGTAGCTAAGTTAGCTTCATGGGCAAAAGTTGCAGTGATGTTCTGTAAATACCTAATTATGGTAGTAGAGAATCTGCAAGTGTGTTTGTGATAGCAGGAACCCATGCTAAGACTCTTAGGCTCTTCATAGCGTGCCTTGTCATTGTCCAATGAGCCTGCTGAGGACTGGAAGGGTCTTAGGAGATACTAGATCCAGATCTAAGAACTTGCCTGAAAGCATACCAAAGTGGTAAAGTCAAAATTGGGAGTGAGAATCAGCCCCTGGGGTAAGAGGAGATTGAAAAGAAAGAAGAAAATTGCTGGCAGTGAACATTTCCACAGAAAGAAATGCTGTGTCATATTTTAAAGCAGTGCACTGAAAACTATCCTCATCTTATTATGGGGGAAGAAAAAAAGAACTATAAAGCCCATACTGGGTGTGCAAGGAAGTGGCATGCTAAGAAACAAAAAGATAGGAGATTCAAACTGACCTCCCCTCCTACAAAGGGGCTGTAGTAGGTAGTTACCTGTTAGAAGGTACTGCTGCCAGGTGGAATGGTACTTTAGGGAGCAACAGTTTCTCCTCTGGCACTTTTACCCGCATGCAGTTTAGGGGCTTTTTTCCAGGCTGGCTCTCAGCTGGTTGGAGCACTGTCAGTGGACTGTTGGAGAATTATCTTTGGTTTAGATGGATCTAGTTCTGAGATTGCTATGATGTGAACAGGTGCATTATGGGTAATGAGGGATCTTGCTTTGAAAACTGACAACTGAACCCAGGCCAAAATATTAATGTGGTTGCTGTTGTCAGTGTCAACAACCAGCTTGTCTTCAGCCCCACTGCTGAAACACACCTTATAGTGCTAAGGAGAGTGAAGTGCTCGCTGAAGGTGAGCTCCTCAGACTGTTTCGGACTACAAAGTAGTAGAAATCCTGAAGGATTTCAGGACTTAGGAGTTTCCAGCACGGAAAGAGTAGTTTGTCAAGCTGGTCTTTAACTTCATTACATATGTCCATAAACATGCCTGCAGTGGAAAAGCAAGGGAAGCATTGCTCACAGTATGCTTTCCTCAATATTGATGTCTGTTTCAGCTCCTGGAGGCTCAGCTGTAGTTGCTGTCAGTCTTGGCACCTCTGCCCCTGGGACCTTCTCTTCCAGTTGCTTTGTAGAGCCTTGTTCTTCCACGGGAATGCTCAGAACTGCTTCCTCCTGAATCTTTGGCCCATCAGGAAAGATTTCTTTCATATAGTTCTTCACTGTCTCCTGCACCTCCACAGTCAGTGCTTTCAATTTTTCCTCGTATTCTGCCAATGCCTCCTGCTGGAGCTGCGAACAGAGCCCTCCAGTCATTCTCCAGGCACTGAGGCTAAGCAGAATTCAGGCTCAAAACAGTATAAAAACCTACTCTAAGAGAGACCACTGTGATGCAGTGTTAGCACTTTGCAGTTTTGGTCTCGTTGAATGAGATATCTCCATCTCTCGGGCAATCTTTGTCTTCCCTGCAGCGGAAGGGGAGAGGAAGGCTACACTGTTCTGATTTGCACCACAGTTTGGCAGAGCCTTGAGGGTACATGAACATAGTTTGAGAGTCAGAGGAGCTCGGGAAGGAGACTCACCTCTGCTTCCATCCCACACAGTTCCATCCCATTTTAAAAGTAGGGGGATTTGTGTGATTAGACGAAGGCTACTACCAGCCCAGGGACTGTAGGAGTGCAGCATCCCTGCATCAGCTCGCTGCAGGCTCTGTAGAGCCATCTTCACAGCCACTCATTTCCTCAGCATACTGAGGAGTGAGTGTGTGTGTGTATCTCTGTGTGTGTGCACACGTACAGCTGTAATCAAAGAATATAAGAGGAAGACTGAGCCATGGTGGTGTGGAACTACAGTACTGAGTAGCAGCAGCGAACCCAAGCATTATCTCTGCCTTTACCTGGCCTTCTTTCTCTTGGATTGCTCTCAGATTCTCTGCCTGTTTCTCTTCCAGCCTCTGTTGATACCTGGCTGTCTTTTCTGTCAGCTTTAAAAAGAACAAATAAAAAAAATAAAATAATCCAAATTTACAGTTTTCATAAACAAATATTTATAACAGCAAATAGAGGGGTGTAAAGCACATGCCATAGAGGGGTTGCTGAGAGCAGCATTTTGCACACTGTTAAACAGATATGGGGTTATGCTGCTAACTAGTATTGCTTAGAAAATCTCACCACTTGAATTAGAAATTCAAAATACTGTGGTCTGTTGGCACTGCAACCAGCTGGGTAGACTGGCCAAACTGTGTTGGAACAGCAGGATCTTACTAAGGGTAGTAACTGTCTGCAACTGCACTTCAGCTGCCTGAAGTAAGCACTCAGTCCTCAATATGGCAACAGCTTAATGGGATTTAAACAGCTCAGAGAGCTCACACTCTCCCCAGGCACATGCTGATCCTGTACACGAGACACCCCCACTTTGCACAGACCAGATTGCCACAGCAGAACTTACCAGTTTGATTGTTTGGACCACTTCCTGGATGTGAGAGTTATTAATTTCTTTCTTCAACCTGCAAAAGAAATACACACGCACACACACACACATATATATACATATTTTATATAATTTATATATATATAAATTATATAAAAACTTATAATGCATCTGTTATCTTTATATAAAGTCTGTTTATGAATACTGATAAAGCGCCATACAGCAGGACAGGACTGCTGGTGGTGTGTTACACTCCCGTTGTGTCCTTTCACATTATGAGGTTTCTGCAATTTTAGGAAAGGGCAAATAAACACCATTCAAATTTACCAGATATGTAAGTCAAACAATTGGATGCAGAATTCTTTTTCTTTCCAACTAAGCAGACAGCAAAGGGACCTTGCTGTGAGTAGGAAGCAGAAGAGGCAGTGTACCCTCTTCTATATACTTGAACACATGGAGCTTTTAGAACTGATTCATATCAAGCAGTACTTGAGTACACAAGCGCAGCAGCAGAATGTTATTTTTGTAATGAAGTGAATGTCAAGGAAGGATGCAGCCATTACATTCCCAATCTCAACCTGCTGAAACTTATCACATATTCTAGTGAGGCTCAGGAAGACTTTGGTTCTTCATGGTAAAATACTCAGTAAGGCATGAGGGCAGATGGGAAGGATTTAAAAGTGCACCCAAACTTCAGCTGAACTGGCTGGAAGGAACATTGTCACTCTGGCAAGAAGCTGAGGCAACAGAAACAAAGAGACAGGGGCCATAGGGAGGATTATCTTCAAGGTACCATTTCTCCATTGTAATGACCTTCCTCTGCGTTTTCATACGAGCTCCTAATCCCTGCAGATATCTCTGATGCTCTCAGATTATTCACAAGTGCAGCAAGTGACACAGATCTTGCTGACTGCTGTAGATAAATTAAGCCTAGGGAGAAAGCTCCAGAAGCCGGTGTCAGCAGAGCCTGCAGGAACGTCACTATCACTGCAGTTAGGGAGCAGTGTTTGGCTTCACTTTGTACTGGACTGCACTAGAAAAAGAATGCAGTGCTTGAAGTGAAAACAGGCCAGCTTCTCTCCTCTGACCACTGGAGCTCTGCCGCTGCCTTTTTGCTTTCCAAAGTATCCCTGATGGTGACAGTGACTATGGAGCAGTGCTGTTTCCTGCCTGGAGCTGCACAGCTAGCATGCCAAAGAGACAAAGCCCAGTAACATCTCCCCCAGTACCTCTCCTGAGCAGCCTTGTCGCTAGTACTCTTCATCATGACCTGGATTCGGTCTAATCGTTTCACCTCCAGCTTCTTCTTAATGTCTTTAATGTTGCTGTGGAGAGAAAAGTGTGCAGAGAGAGACAAGGATGCTTACAGACCAGTGATGTCAGCCCTCCACATGTTCTCTGGAGTGTACCACTGTGCAGAAAAGCAGAGTGCTTGTGAGGCAGAAAGTCTTAAGTGTATTTTAAATCCTGTATCTCTTTTTTAAAGTGGTTCATAACAGGAACAGGGAAAAATGAATGTTATATTCATTGTATTGTATACCTAAATTTGGTTTCCTCTGGAGTAGCTTGAGACTTGCTGAAGGTACTTAGACTGCTGAATTATCAGAGAGAGAAGGAACTACCTGTGTATACAGAAAAGAACACCTGAGGCAGGCAGAAAGGTGCATCAAATATGGGATGTGAGAGACTATAAGTGGAAGGAAGATCTGCTTAAGAGAAACGTAAGCAAGAGAACAACTCCAGGGTAGTTCTATTTTACACCATTCTAGTCTCCAGTCTGTTCTCCAGCTTCTATGCATTTGTCTTCCTAACTGTCACTCATGCCTTGGAGTTCAGCTCTACTTTTGGACTGCATTGTTTCTTGCTCTGAGAGGCAAAGAACAGCAATTATATGCTGTGCACAAGAACTTCTTTACAGTGAGGGTGACGGAGCACTGGAACAGGCTGCCCAGGGAGGTCGTGGAGTCTCCTTCTCTGGAGATGTTCAAGACCTGCCTGGATGCCTACCTGTGTGACCTGGTGTAGGGAAACTGCTTTGGCAGGGGGGTTGGACTCGATGATCTCTGGAGGTCCCTTCCAACCCCTACAATTCTGTGATTCTGTGAAATACTCCCTGAGAATTTCTCCTCTCATAAGAAACAGTAATCACTTCCCCATTCTCCTCCATGGCATTCATGATGTTACACAGTTCTGTCACATCCTCCTCAATCTTCTGTTCTTCAAGCTCACAGTTCTATTTTTCTTCTTTTTTTTACATAAATTACTATGGAGATTTATCTGAAGATGATGCTGACATTTCTGTCTTGACCATAGCCATCTTACTGCTGGTTGCTCAAGATCTCTGAATGCTTCCAGAGCTCCTCACAGACAGCTGTAGGTGTGACTCAACTAAATTACGTTTGTTAGAAAACCTAATGGTCAACTGATCAACCTGTTTTTCTTAGTCTTGTCTGAATGTGATCAGCAGCTAAGGGAAACTGAGAATCATTCTTGATGGAGGACACAGAAAGAAGTTTCACCTGACTTGGCAACTAAAGGCTAAAGAGGTAAAGAGGAATGAGCAGGGATTTTAGTTTCAGAACAGTGTGACTGCAAGAACAGATGGATATATGCCCAACTAGAAATTAGCAAATTGATTCTGCCAGTTTATTCAAGTGCTGGAGCCAAGATTGCACTTAGACTGAACCAATCAGTACCTGGGAGAGATTATCTGATATACTGGCTACAGCACACAGTGGTGACAGACTGTGACTAGTAGTCTTGCTCCCTATCTTTCTGAAAAGTCAGTCAAAGCTACTTGCTGCATCTCAAGCACTAATAGCTGTGGTTTCTCATGGCAAGTGCACTGCACTGGAGGTCATGAGGTGTTCCCAACACTCCCACAGTGTGACTATGTCCCATCACATTGCTGTGCCTCAATTTATCACCAAATAAATATTTCTCCTCTCTGGTATTCACTCACTTGCTGTAGCACAGTGCTCTGCAATCTAACAGGAAATGCTATCCAAACTAAGAGCTATTCATTATTACTCTGCTGTTCAAATACTGAGTTTACCTTTGTGATGACTCCTTCAGTGCCTTCAGCTCAGCTATCTGCTTCTCTCTGGCTAGCTCTGTAATCTTGGCCGTTTGCTGTTGAAGGGATGAAAACAAGATTAAAACCAAACAGACCAAGATGAGACACAGTGCACTGTCAGTACCTATTTGCCAGCAGGTTCAGCTTTATCCCTTCCTGCACTGAAGTCCTAAGGTCGGCTAATTCATGAGGATGAGCCTCAATTTTGTAGCTTCTGAGAAGCAAACATCACTATCTGCATTCTTTGTACTACCTTCTATGGACTTGACAATTGTTTTGAGAGCTTCTCTGCCCAGTAGCCGTTATTCTGAGCTCACAATTCAGTGAAAAACTTGCTTTTCAAGCTGCCCCTGCAGGGGCTTTCACAGGCTAGCTTTTGGTTGGCACATGCAGTCCTTACCTCTGTGGCATGCTGCTCTTTCCTTCTTCGAATCTCATCATGGTATTCTTCCCCCAGGCAGATAAGCTCCATCTCCAGCCTCTCTTTCAGTTCCAAAACTTGGCTATCGAGCTTTTCTGTCATTTCTACAGGTTGCATGCAGGTACCAACATCACCTGTCATCAAACTCCTGCAGAACAGATACAGCAGCTGTGTTGCTTTTAGGGATGCTTATACGCTGCTGACCATCCCTTCCACCCAACAGCCAAGTGACCCAGTGAGACACAAAGGCCTGCACCACATTGCTTGCCCTTGTTCATCTGAGAAATCTCTCTGCTTTGGTCTGAGGAAGTGCTCCGCAGGCCAGAGGACCCTTTGCCTTATTTACCTCTTCTTCTGGGTTTTCCTGGAGTGCACAGATCTTTTCTTGCCTCTTGGGCAGACAGGTTCCAAAAAGAGAACAGAATATTTCTGTAGCAACTCTTCTCTCCGTTTACTTCCTTTCCGTTCCAGCTCCTTCAGTTCTTTCTCCTGCTTCTTCAGCAGCTTCAGGAACAGCTTCATCTGCTGCAGCTCTGCAAGGCTGGCTGTCTGAGGCTCTGTAATACAAACAGAGGCTGTTTTCTCACCCTGCTGTGATGCCTCTTGGGGTCACAGATGTTTGTTTTTTTTTCAATGCTGCCTTCATTCAGCTTTCCCTCTCTCTTTTCAGCATTATGTCTATCCAGTTCAGCTCCCCACCAGCTGGCTGCCTGCCTTGGGAACAGCCAGAAGAATTGCCTTTCAGTGTTTTGCCCAGAGAAACACGATGGAGTAATATACCCTCAAGTCCTTCTCAGGCCTTGCCTCCTTTACCATAGTCCTGAGCATCCCAAAGGCAGCCCAAGCACTAAGCTAGCTGGCAGCTCTAATTAGAAGGGAAAAGCTTTGTTATTTTGTTACTTTTTTTTTTTTTTTTTCCAAAGTCAGGTGACAGTGACAAAAGCTGTCAGCTCTTCCAGTTGTAACAGCTGGCTTCAGTTGTAAGGAACGAGTGAAAGGTCCCCCTAGGTCAGTGAAGATACTGGGAAGTAGGATGCCTGTGAACTGCTGGAGAACTTGTTATCTGGCAGCAGCAAGTCTACTGACTGTCTTCAGATGTGGTTATCTAGCAAAAAAGCCACAGAAAATTATCTTCACAGGGGAAGTCACTTTTACTTTTGGCTTCAAATGTGCAAGAACTAACTGAACTTTGAGGGTGTGTCTGCAAATGGGGGTCAGGCTCTTACTAAATGCTCCTAGTGAGGACACTCAAGTGTACAGCTCAACTGTAAGTCTCTTGGTCAGCAAGTCTGGTCTTTCAAATCAAAGCCCACTGCACTTCTATATTATGTGATGTCTCTTGTCAGAGGGTATATTTACTGTATTTGTTTAGGAGTAACTTCAAAAAAAAAAAACAACCAAACAAAACTTGGTGCACACAGCAGTTATTTGGCACCAGGGCCTGAGGGCAACAAGTTTACTCTTGGGTAAGTTCTTCTTTAACTTGCAAGTAGGTTTCAGCATTGTCTCAGACAGAAGTTGGGCTGTGAGGGACCTGACAAGACCTCAGTCCACACAAAAAGCATGAAGGGAATTACCTGGAAGCTGTGTTACTTCCTTCACGTTTCCATCCTTGACCAGAGCTGCTGCTCCTAAAATGACAAAAAAGGCTCCTGTCAATGTTTCATCTTGAAGCTTTGGGATGAAAATGGACAGTGGAGAGTTCATCAATAGTGTACATTAGAACAGAATGGGTGAATCTTAGGTGTGTGGTAGGAGATGTGCTTTTGCTTAACTTGAATGACTCTACCAATCACTTAGGATTAAGTGTAGGTTCAAGGAATGTCCCTTCTGGCACTCTCACAGACATCTGTCACGTCTGTTTATCTTATTTTGCAAGGTCAAGAAGGTGCCCATATGAGAGGAACAAACAATGTCATGAGATCTTTCTCTGCTACATCTTATTTGAACAGAGTAATAAATGCTTTCTGCTGTAGTAATAAATGCAAGAGATTTTGCCTCCTTTTCAAGGAAATCCATTAACTTTTTTTCAACTCTTATTTATAAGTCCAATGTTCACATCTGAGCTGGTGAATAAAACTATCAGTCTTTACAGCTCCCAAGCATTATACGACAGTTCTAAGCAAAGTTTCACAAGGCACAGAGTTTTCAGGGAGAACATACTTAAAATGTCAGAAGGAACAGTAACCTACAAAAAAGACCTTTGAACAACAAAGAGCTGAAGAGCAGAGAAGTGTTAAGGGATAGAACCACACCAGGTCTTACATTTCCATTGCAGAGTAAAAGCAGTATGTGTGTCACATCCATTCCAACCACAATAGCCAAAGCATGCACACAACTTTTGCCATTAACGTCAAGCACCAGAATGCAAGTTGGTAAATTGGTTCAAGAAGTTCTGATCCTGTTACCAAGGATCTTCATCCTCCAGCAGTATCTTTTTCCAGCCATGCGCGTGCCTGGCTTCCCCTTCTGTAAGTTCATCACACAGCTTTACCTGCAGGCCCATTTGCAAAAGGAGTACTGAATTTCCTGGTGGACTCTGGCATCCTATTATTTTCAGGAAATGAGAAGTTCCTCTGCAAGTCAGGCCTCTACAACAAAATATCAGAGGTAAATCAAAGGATAGAAAATGGAATTGGAGACCAACATTAGGAAATGAAAGAAATGAAAACAAAGACACCCAGAAAGCTCTTGCGTGCTTTCTCCATTTTTGATCTCTGTATGTCACAAAGCTAAGTTCCCCTCTTTGCTGGCAGTGGTGTTAACTACTCATAGCTTAGAGAAACTACTATTAGTCTCTGACACATTCCAGTTCTATACCCAGGGCAGTCCTCTGCCTGCCTCTGGCTAGATGCAACACATAGGCTTGTCACAGACAGCCTTGCTCCAGGACAGTGGGGAGCCCCTTGACAATCCCCTCTGTTATTTCAGATCAATTCCACGCAGCACATTTTACAGACAATGGCAGAACTTGGGAAAGCTTACCTCCACCTCTGAGCCATCTCTTAGATTAACTGATCTCTTTTCTTGCAGATTGAAGAACTTAATTGGGTTGGAGAGAGCAATAGTCAGGTCTAGAAACAAAAAGGAAATCTTGCTTGGATTACCAAATAGCACTGAGCACTCTCTGGTTTCCTCTCTGCATAAGGTAGAAAATTGTGGAGAAGAGCTATCTTGTATTTGCTACTTGTAACAAGCCAGGCTAAGACTGTCAGCTTGCACAACTCCTGTTCTAACCCTCATCCAATGCTGTGTCAACCCAATCTTTTTAAGGAATCTGTGTTAAAACCATCAGTTTTTTCCAGCATTTCCACCCATAAACAAGGCTCATTTATATGAATACAGAGAGAGAGAGTAAACACAAGGTGCCTACAGTCAAAACTACAGTATTCACAAGAAGTTCTGTGGCAGCTGCCGTGACATCCTACTTGGCTTTGTTCATGATTGTTAAAAAGTTTTTCTGTAATATCTCCAGAGGGGGTTTTTCCTCATTTCTCTGTGTTTGGCCATTCCTTTTTTAAAGGAAGAGGCCGGAAAATTGCTTCTAGATTGCAGTTTGGACAAAACCCCAGGCACATTCTGAAGCATACTACCTACCTGCCCAGGCATCAGGGACGTAATCCTTTACTTCCAGGTACACAAATAGAGAAGGCATGGTGAGTGGCATGTTACTTTCACTGCGAAGACAAACATGGTGATAGCCTGAAAGCAGAAAGCAGAAGAGATGAGTAACACAATCTTTCCCTTCTTGTTTGTGTGCCCCAACGGTAAAATGAAAATGTCTGCAAGAGGGCATGGTGAATACATATGGTGTGAAAGCAAGGCTATAACTGGATGAATCTGAAGGCTCCACTGCCTACAGGTGATATTCTATGCAACAGGCATAGATGGAAAACATGCAGATGTTCAAATGGATACATATTAAGATTAGAAAAGATGAAGGTATTTCCACAAAACCTACCTGAGTGCACTGCAATAATGGGAATGACACGATGACCAATGAACTTTCCTCCTTCCTCAAAAGCCACAATTTTGAGTGATGCCAGCTCAGGCATCATGATCTAGGGAAAAAAACAACAACAACAACAAAACAAAAAAAGAGTTAAAAAAGAAAATGAGTGGTTTAAAAAGCAGCCAAAATAATGGAGCAGAGCGAGCAGTGCACAAATGACTTATTACAGGCAGGACAACAAAACAAAACACAAAACAACACAGATTAAAACACCTATGTTCTGTTCCCTAACAGCATACTGTCTTCACTGAGCACAACTTCACTCTTTCCTCCTTCCAACAAAACAGTGCTGTCTCATAGAACCATAGAACTGTTTGAGTTGGAAGGGACCTTCAAAGGTCATCTAGTCCAAATCCCCTGCAATGAAGAGGACATCTTTCCAGAGAAACCATTGCCTGTTTCCAAATCTTGTAAATTAAGGCTGCAGTTTGTCATGAGCATAACTGAAGTTACAAAAACTTCACCAAACACAGGCTTGTCAGAGGAGAGACTGCAAGGGATCAGAGGAAAGCAGGCTAACTAAAGAAAAAGCTGTGCAATAAGCCCTCCAAACCAGCACTTCCACAAAGCAATTCACCAAAGAAGGAAACAAATTTGGAAAGATAATTTAGCAAACACAGTAACTTTGCCGTAAGGGCTGTTTCATCATCCTCTCCCATTTTCTTCTGCCATGAAATGAACTAAAAATTAGTCTGTCAAAACCGTAGCCTGAAAAGCATTTTCTGAAATGAGGATAATATTTATCTACCACATCCCAAGTAGGCTGAAAATATCTGCTATCTCACAGTGTGCTTGGCAGAGCTGAATTTATAATGTATTTTTCTTTTAACTGCAGAAAAGCCAGACCTTACTATCACCTTCAACTTAATCTCCCCATAGCCCATAGCTGGAGATTAGTGGCCACAGAATTCTGGCAGACAAACAGGGCTGCCTTCTGTAATCAGGCACAGCTGAAAACCTCCTGCTGGTCCCATTACTTGCCCAGCACGCCTGCTTCTCATTGACAATTTAACCACAGTTTCTTTCTGCTTCCTTATGCTTGAAGTCTTCCAATCTGATCAGTGAATTCAGTCTGAAGTGCATCACCAAGGGGAGATTTTTGATACCTGTTATTTCCAGAAATGTTCCCAGCTACCCGATATCTGTACAAAGAAATCTCTGTGGAGAGTTGTTTTGGGTATCGTTTGGATATTATCTCAGGTGCAGCATTCTTTGTCTGTCTAAAGCCATAATTGAGCTCTCCAGAAGGGAGTCCCTCCTGGCGTCACTCCAAATCATTACAAAAGTGTTCCTTACCTTTTCAAAAACAAAAGGTTCTTCTTTCCAAACAGGATTTATGGAATTGGCAGTGGAGGTCAGTTTGGTTCTGTATTTGCGCTTTGTGTCCCTTGGCAGCCCAAACAGCTCCACTTCCACATATGTCTTCACACTGCGGTCTGAGAGGAATTGACCAGAAAGTATCTATGAGCAAACAAAAACATTAATTAGCAACTGCTGAAAAGAGTAAAATAAAAGAACCCACCCACGTCTCCACCCTTAAGTCCCTCTCCAGCTCCAAAACATTTTTTTTTGCTGCAGCTTCCAATCCACAGTAGGCTTTTCTTTTATCTTTTCTTCACCCTTGTTTCTTGTACCAACACTTCCTTCAACCTCCTCCCTCCCCAGCATCATTGCCTTGGCTTCCTTCTGCGTGGCAGATGCTAATTTTCCATTCTCACATGATTAGGATTAATTTGAAATAGCACAAAGGTGGGGAGTCGCCATGGAAACGCATTTCTCCCACAGGAGAAATGGACCCAGGGAGCTGGGTTCATTTGCCACTAAGAACCCCACTGGGTAATAACTGGAGGGGTCATACGCACTAGTTATGTATGCAGTGCCAGCAAATGGTGGTCAGAGGAGGAAGAGCACTCCGGGTTGTACTTGCCGTGACAGACAGTGTGCTTGCCACCACCACATCAATGCGGTCCACTGAGAAAGGGTCAAATTGCTTGTCCGGACGCCGCATGAATTCATGCTTGAGCAGATAGCCACACTGGCCATTGAACTCAAACAGAGCCATGTTCTGCTGCATGGGAACATCTGAGGTACATAGAGAGGAAAGCAATAAGCAAAACTGCTGTGGAATCTAAGCAGGTGGCTCTCAGTGAGCTGAGAGGTGCTGTACTTTCACAGCCCATGCTAGCCAAAGACTCACAAAGCCCTTTCAAAAACTAATTAAATCTCTCAGCACCCTACAGGGAAAAATATTACAGCAGCTATTATGAGAAAGGTAAAGTGGTTTGCTTATGATTGTGCCATAAATCATGGGTAGAACTAAATTAAATACTTTAAGAAGTACCTGCTGTTGTGGGTGTGAGGCAAATTGTTGCCTGAACCTCTCCACTCCTCCTTTCTGTCATTTTGGGGCTTCTCTCAGTCCATCCTCTCCTCTGCCACTTCTTATCTTACTAACAGTGGCTTATGGTTTTGGCACCTGTCTTCCGTATGACATCCTCTTCAAAACCAATCTCTCACTTTCCCTTTTTAAGTCACTTTTGTTATTTTTCCTCCTATTGATCCTATAAGCCAGTCTCCTACACTCCATACACGAGATAGTGAAAATGGTAAAGAGCAGTGTTATCTGAAGGCTTTTCTTTGCCTCCTCTTATGCTAGTTGTGCAGCAAGAAATGGCCTTTCTTCCCTGCTCAGATCAGTGTACTGGAAATAACAGCACAGACAGGCTGGTCCTGCGGCCAGATGGAACTATGCCTGCTGCCTTGTAGGAAAGAGGATGCAGGAGCTCCTGGTGCCTTCACACAAGTTATTTACTCTGACATCATGTTACAAACCAGGCAGAGATAGTACCCAGATATTGGATGACAGCAAGCCTGTGCACATGTGTAAGCATAAACATGTAGGACAGGCAATTACAGGCTCTGCATGCCTGAATTGTGCTGGACCCAGAAATGTGCTGTTGGTCTGTGAGAGACTCAGAGAAGAGCAACACTTTGGGAACAAGGTGCGCAGAACAAACACATACAGGGGAACAGCAGTGGTAGAAAATAGCAGGGAAGGAAGAGACAATGAACATGAGCACACGGCTTCACCCACTGAGAAGCTGGAGGACAATGTGACACTCACCCATGGTCTGGAAGTTCAGTGCCACCATCTGACAGCCAACGTTCCAGAACATCTGGGGCATGTAATTCGAGGAGTCCATTCGGGTGCCTTTGGGGTAAATCCGGCTCATCTGGCGTTTGTTGTATCTACAATTGCTCTATTGGAACCCAAACTGGAGCACTCCTTGTGCACCCTGACGCTAGCTCATGAATTCAGATTTAAAAGTCATTTGCTATGAAGGCTCAGAGTCTTCTAAAGAAGAAGAAAAAGAAGCTGGGGCAACAACATGCTCCTTTCCTACATCCTTTCCTGTTTAAGAGTAAACATCTGACAGCTTTGCCTTTTGCTACCGCAAGATGCCTACTGTCAAGAATCTCTGTGAGCAGCCCAAGCCACCCTGGCAGCTTGCACATCTCCACACCTGCATACTTTACACCTGTGATGAAGAGTTTACCATATTCCGAAACCAGAATTCAGTTGATTGCACCTTAGCCTTAACCCAAGTTTCAGATGAGCTCCCACACTTTGTACAACCAACTACCGGGGGCAAACATTGCCAAAAGGATACTCTACAAACTGCACAGGAAACTTGGTCAGCAGATCATAAGCCTTCAGCTCAGTGAAGGAAGAGATAACGTAACTCCGGTTCTTCTCTAGAAAGAGAAAACATGAAAGTGTTTAGAAGAAAGGTGCATCCAGCCCCCATTGTGTGTGTGGGACTGATGAGAGACTGACTTACGGGCAGAGACTTCAAAGGAGTCAAATTTGATGGGCTGTATGTAATTAACAAGGCTGGACATTTCTTCATATGCTGTCACTTCCAAACCAGCAGTGCCCTGGGCAGGAAAAGAAATGCAACAAAATACAAGAGAAGAAAGATGAGGAGAGTTTTTCTAGAGATGAAACAAAACACATCTGGGCTGCCCTGGCCAAAGCACAGCTGTTTCTTTGGCTTCTTGATCCTACAATTACATTGTAAGCAGCTTTGTTGGGGGCACCCTGAGTTCTGGGTAGCATGGCAAAAACTGAGATATGCTAGAAGGTACCAGACTTGACAAGAAGTCTAGGACCCCTATAACCTCAAAGTATGGACTCTGGGACAAACCTGGGACGTTGTTTGCCCTCTTCTCTGATTGACTCTAGAGAGAAGAGAAAGGGAAATGGATCTTCCCTATTCAAGGCAGTGCTGATCTGCTGCTTCCCTTTCAGCCGCAGCACTTCATGTTTCTATAACTTTTATCAGACTAAGGCTAAGCTGCTCCAAACACCCTGAGGGCAGAGAGTTACCTCCAAATCATGCAGAATATCAAAGTCAGATTCAGAAATAATACCTCTTCTGCTACAGCCTCTATGTTTGTCACAACTTTTGCAGGAAAAACTGAATAAGAGAAATGTCATATTGCACGGAGGAAGGAAAGTCATCATAGTACAGTTCACTCCCCTTTGCACTTTGATATTAATCTCCATTCAGAATAGTGAGTCTCCAGAGAAAATTGGAGGCCAGAATAAGACAAAAACAAAAAACAAAACAGAAAAGGAACAGAGACAACAATAACAGCACCTCATCTGACTGCATCTTCTTGATTTCCTCTTCATCCAGGTTTCCTAGCTGATCATCCTCTTCCTCTGGTTCTTCTTCAGCCACATCACCTGCCCAGACTAAGCATACAGCCCATATCAGTACTGCTTATCAGAACATGAAGACAAGACTCTGTGACTGCTCACACGGCCTGCAGCTCTGACTGCTAACAGTGAAGAGCTCTGCAAAACCTCCCAAGCATGTCACAAAGGAACAAGAGAGGAGGAACTGTATCATTTTGTTAGCCAAATCCAAGTAGGAAAAGGCTAAACTCTGGCCTAACAGATTCAAGACCCTTTCCTATAAGCCTCCACCACACCACAGGAGTGACAATCACAATTCTGTTCTCCCCACCAAGGCGGCACACATTTGTGGGACTGAATGTCTGATTCCCAGCTCCTCTGTAGTGGCACTCATCACATGAACCTGATGTGCCAGGTTCTGCATCACTGGATACCAAGAACTGCATCACTGTTCTACCACAGGTTCCTTAAGCCTTGAAACAGTGGGAGGTGAAGGATGGGAGGAAAGTAGGGACTGAATGTTCTATAAGCCTTCAAGATCCTCAAGGTGAGGGACTGGGAGAATGAAGAACCACCCTCTGTAGGAGACGGTTTGAAACCATCTGAGGAACATGAAAATATAGAAGTCCGTGGGAGCTGATGAGATGCATCTGAGGGTCCTGAGGGAAGTGGCAAATGAAGTTACTAAGCCACTGTATTTGAAAAGTTGTGGCAGTCTGATGAAGTTCCCACCTTCTGGAAAAGGGAAACATAACCTCAATTTTTAGAAACAGACAAACAGGAAGACCCGAGGAACTATAGGCCAGTCAGTCCCACCTCTGTGCCCAGCCAGGTCTTGGAGCAGATTCACCTGGAAACAATGCTAAAGCACATGGAAAAGAGAGACGTGACTGGTGGCAGCCAACATGACTTCACTAATAAGGGCAAATCATGACTGACAAACCCAAGAGCCTTCTAGGTAACTGTGCTGGTGGATAAGGGAAGAGTAATTGGCATGACGCCCTTGTCTCTAAATTGAAAAGGTGTGGATTTGATGGCCTGACCACTTGGATGGATAAGGAATTGGCTGGGCAGTCCCATTTAAAGAGTTGTGGTCAATTACTCAATGTCAAAGTCGAGACTGGTGACAGGTGTGACCCTCAGGGGTCAGCACTTGGACCAGCACCACTTAACATCTTTGTTGGTGACATGGACAACAGGATTGAGTGCACTCCCAGCAATTTTGCTGATGCCACCAATCTTGCAGCCCAGAAGGCCACCTGTACGCTGGGTTGCATTCAAAAAAAGCGTGGCCAGCAGGGTGAGGGAAGTGATCCTGCCCCTCTACTCTGCTGTTGTGAGGCCCCACTTGCAGTGCTGTGTTCAGCATAAAGAAGGGCACAGACCCACGGGCTGGATGGGGCCCTAAGCAGCCAGATCTAGTGGGAAGGCCCCTGCTGTGGGCAGGGGTTGGAACTAGATGATCTTTAAGATATCTTCATCCCAAACCGTTATATGCTCTTATTAACCACACCATGGTAAATTTGTTATCAGAGAGCTACTAGTGGTAAAAATATATATATCCCCTTCCATCAAACCAACAGTCAGTATGCATCTAGTAATTACTAACCCATGCAGACATAAGTCTCAGATTAGGCAGCAGAGTTCACTAATGGGCAGGGAATTAAGTTGGTTGCCTCTTATTAGTCAGAACAGTGTCTGAAAATATTCTGAAGATTTAGTTTATCTTCCAAGCTTACACTTCTTCATGAGATGCCTGAATTGATGACTAGTATTGTCTTGCCTAGAGCTAGTATCAGGAAATTTGGAAAGTCCCTAGCAGGCCAGACTTGCTCATCTAGCTGTACTAGTCCCATTTTCCCCCTTAGACATACCAGTATCTTCAACATCTGTAAAAGCTGGCTGCTCAATGATTTCTGGTTCCACATTCTTCCCCTTCTTCATAGAATTCTGCCTCTTCTCAGATACGGACTGTTTCTTTTTGTTCTTAATTAAGATTTTCCCTAAGAGATCCTTAGGACTTGGCAGAGGAACTCCTGGCTTCAGCTGCAACAGAAACTTCACAGTGAACTTTCTTCACAGATATACAATTTAGACACTCAGCTGTCCTGTCCTTCCTAGTACAGCTCCTCTGGCCACTTATTGGTACATGGAAACATCTCTCACCCACTGTATACTTTAATTTCTCCACCTACAGGCACATTCCACTATGTCTGTGCAGATTTTTTCCTAAGTCTTCACCTTCCTGATGTCACTTTCAGACCAGCATTTTACACCTCTCAGTCTTTTCAAGCTCTACTGCCTGTGCACGTCATGCTGTCTCCAGCCACCCATCCTGCACTACAGCTGAAAAACCATCCACGTTTCCTGGAGCCATCCACACAACTCAGGCTTTCACATTCCACCCCCTTCTCTCATTATCCCAGAGCACCACATCAGCAATCAGGCCATTTTTAACCTCTCTGCCTAAGGCTGATTTGAAAGAAAAAAAAAATCCCAAAGGCAGTGGCTTTGTGCATGTCACATGAGGATGTGTGACTCAGACTCTGCTTCCAGATCTACACTCTCCATACAGATACCAACAGACCTGTTAATAATTTAGCTAAAACTCTGAACTGTTTCTCCCCATTCTCCGGGCAAAGACATGGCTCTGGACAGTGGGCAACTGCCAATGTGCTCCCTGTTTGTTTTCAGCTCTGTTTATCTCAGTATTAAAACTCAGATGGTTGGACCAGGTGTTTTAGCTCCCCCTCTACTATTTAATAAAAGGAAATTGATTCATTCCCTGCAGAACACAGGCACTGCCCATGATTTGTAAATCAGTGTTCATTCACAAGGCAGCTGAACAAGTGGTGTGTGTAAGGTTCACCAAAAAAGTCACCATCCCCACAAAAATACATAATTGCACAAGTAAGCTGTCACCTCAGTTCAAGCAGAACAGGAGTTTTACTCAGCTAGTCTGAGCACACAGTAATGCATGTCAGTGACCTGCCCATCTATGCCCCCAAGGGGGGTCATTTCCAGGCTGGAAACAGGAATTTAGAAGCATTGGTTGGAAGAGCCTGAAATGCTACTAAACCCTTGCTCCTGGTTCTTTCCAAAGCAAGCGCTGGCAGACACCTTTGAAACAGTATCACGTATGAAAATACACTGACTCATCTTGGTGTAATGGGTACAGCTTGGTCACCTAGAGCTCAGTTTCCAAAGTCACTGAAGGGATGGAGCATTAAGAGCAGGGTCAGACAAGTGCTCAGGAAAAGCCCTGTGACTGACAAGTCATCCCTTCACTTGTCAGTTTGCTCACTCCTATGTACTGAGCTCATTTACCTCTTTTTGTTACTGTCCTTATATCTCCTGTGGCATTTCCTGGCATGAGGAACCACTTTTTTCAGAAAGTCCTCTCCCCTGACCTGGTTCTTCAGCCTCCTTCCCCAGCTCCCACTTACTGGGTATTTCTCCAGAGGCTCTGTCAGCAGCATATTTCCAAATATGGTTCGGCAGTACTCAGCCATCTTTGCCTGCTGCTTGGGCCTAATAAACAAAGAGATAAAGCAGGAGCGAACAGGAAAACAGATGCCCAAATCCAGAGTCTAGCATGAGCAACTATTTTGAGATCCATAAATCTTCACCCATTCAGAATGTATTTTGCATCTTCGCCGCAAAAATCCCTAACAATGTTTCATGTCAACACAGGAATTCATTTCAAATCAAGCAGCCCTTGCCTGTTCTGCTCTGGACAACAGAGAACACAATCCTCCCACATCACTGTCCCCACAGTCATCAGATACTCACGAGTCCACGTGGTTCTCAAAGGAGAGGATGACAGGGTAAAGAGATGTTTTGAAAGCACTTTCTGCAATGGCCTCAATTGCATCCTGAAGGAAAGAACATCACAGGTACCAGCACTCATTAGTAACAGATCTGATCTCCCCATGAAACTGATCCCTCCCCGCATTTCAAATCTCCACAGTGATCAGTCAGGCTGACAATTTACACCTGCCTCTGAAGCTGCCCAACTTTCTATCATTTCACCTGCTCACAACACACTTCTATCTAGCAGCAGAGAAATCTGGAATGTTCACTCACCAGCACCAGCAGTGCTGACATTTCCAATGCAAATACCATAGAAACATTCTCAGCATTAATAACGTAGAGAAAAAAAATAAAATCATATTCTCTCCAAATCCCTGTTAAATTCCACAAACTTTCTACTATTTTCTTCCCATTGCTGCTTATTGACATGGTAAGGAAAGTGTCATTTGCTCCTTTGTAATTACCTCCCAGCCTTTAGTCTAGTATGTTTGTGCACTAACTTTATACAGCGCACATGGGCTCCAGGTTAAATGGTGAGGCCAGGTCTAGCACCAGGACCTCAATGTGGGCAATTCCCTTAAAAAAGAACAACCCCCCAAGCAAATAAAGTAACCCCCTGCTCCCCCCAAAATTCAGCTCCTCCATGGGCCGCTTGGACTGTGCCCAAGAAACCTGCCAGGTTTGGAAGAGGAGTAGCAGGTTACAATTTCCTTGAGATACAGTTGCATGCCTTAGCAGAACTCTGCAATTACAGTAGCTATGGCTGTCGTTACTTTTCCTACCTGTAGCGAACCGCTGTGCAAAAAGCAGCAGTGCAATTATAGGATATGGGAAATTACTGACGCTGAAAATGACAATACCTCCAATCGTTAATAAGGATCTGGTGTTTTTCCCCCAGAAGAAATATTTTAGTACTTGTGAAGCGTTGGAACTGGGGAAAGATATGGAATATGAATAAAGAGCTTTAAAATGAAGAAAAAGTGCCCTCCTGTTGGCAGCTGCTGTGTACACGAGAGCAGAAAAATAAGCATGGTGCATTGATTTTTAACCTGCAAGCTGTTCGTAACTTCTGTGGATGAATGCCATACATTTTCAAGGCTTTAAACTGTGCTTCAGAAGCCTAGGAGCTAAACCCTCAGGGAAGCTCTCTGCTCAGCATGCTAGAGGGCAGTTGCTCCACCAAATAGACATGTAATTGGGAAGTAATTAAAATCTATTCCTCCAAAGCACCTCCATCTGAGGCTCTAAAGCACACAAACTGTAAGAAGATAAACTCACTTCAAATGTTTGTTTTCTAAAAGCCACCTTGATTGTTTGTCTGACTTGCATCCATCCGTAAAATTCTCATGCAATTTTCTGTCCATACATCCATTGTTCTACACAACTCTGCATACAGGCACACCCACTCAATTGTCTCTCCATCACTTCTACTTGACTACCTGCATTCCCATCATTCATTTATCCTCATCCACCTTTCACCGTCCTCCAGCTCCAACGATGTACACAAACTCCAACTTCTTGCACATTTGCTCATCTTTCATTCTACCTACACATTCATTCACTTGTCATCTTGCCATGAATCTTTCTCTTTCAAACATCTTTGCCAATACGTTTGACTGTCAGTCAGTGAACTTGAATGGAGATCAGTCTAAAGCCAAGCAAGGGCAAATGCGTGGAGAATATTCCTGCACCTTGAAGAGGATTTCAGTTGTCATGGTGAACCCATGAGTGATGATGGGCTCCTCATCTGGGGGACGGCCCTTCCAGCAATCCAGCTCCACACAGCGACACCCAGCCAGCAGCGTCTGACGGTACATTTCGGGAGATGAGATACCAGAAAACTGGCCAGCTGGAGGAGAGCACAAGGAGGGAGGTTCAGCTTTAGCTATTCACGTGGGGCACCTTCTGCATAAAGCAGAGCATAAACTCTGCTGTCTTTGAGCAGAATGACAATATGTTGGATATTATGAAAAAAATATTCGCTAAAAGAGCGGTGAGGCATTGGCACAGGCAGCCCAGGGAGAGGGTGGAATCATCGTCCCTGGAGTTGTTCAAGGAGGTGGTCAACATGTAGACCTGGCACTTAGGGACATGGATTAGTGGGCATGCTGGGGATGGATTGATGCTTGGATTTGATGATCTTAGAGGTCTTTTACAACCATAATATAATTCTATGCTTCAGGCAATAGAGTGACATTTCTTCTTCTGAAGTGTCATGCACAACAGCCCTCAACACTCCAAACTAGAGGGCAGATGCATCTACCTGATTATCAGGGTCATTCATCCATCCCTGGTGGTGGTAGATACATGCTGGAGCTCAGGCAGTTCTGGACATGCCCATACCTGTTAAATAAGTGTTGTGTGATGAATTGATGAAGTAGTGTGAGAGCGGCTGTGTCATGTCCTGATACAGCACCAATTTGTCCAGTGCTATCACGTTGTTCTCAGGGCCACAGAGAAACCAGACCATTCCCTCTGGAGACAACTGCCCTACATGGAAAAGAAAGCTTCAGTGGTGCTGAAACACAAAGGTTCTGACATCTCCTACCCAGTAAGGCAGAGGTTTGTGAGAATCAGGCTGGTTGTTCCCCTGGAAAACCAGGGTACCAGAAGGTATGAGATGCTCTGCTATTTTCATGCTACCTTCATAGTGGCACATAACAGAAGAACCAGTCCTATGGGCTGAGTAAGACTCACCTCTCTGGATGTTAATGACGCTGGGCTCATATTTCTCTATCAGGCTCTGCACCTGTTCAGGTTTTGCTGGTGGGAAAAGGATGTCGTTGAGGCGAGAGTCTCGTTGCTTCTTGTTGATAAATTTTGCCAAGTGTTCTTTGGTCATGTAGGGTTTTGCTTTGAAATGGCTAAGGGGAAAGAATTACAGAAAAGCAAGTGTAAGGCACATGTGCCAGAAAACTTCATAATGGAGACACTGGTTCTTCCTTAGGCAAACAGTAAGTGCACAGCTCTCTGAGCACACAGAATTGTTTTATCTACATTTCTTCCTACAAATGATGCTTTCTACTCTGGTCTTTTTTCCTCCTCTATAAAATTCCCCCTAACTACTGCACTGCTCTTAAGGGGTTGTACGAGGGAAGAACAAAGCATAATTTGAGCCTCTGACCTAAACACTATATTTCAGAACACAATGAATACTTGCCCTATGAAATCAAGTCCACTTAAGAAGTCACAGGTTTAGTTAATTGGAAACAAGTCACTGACTAATGGCAAAGTTCTCTGGGTTTCACACTGTGCATGGTCTGGTTTGGGGCTAACCACAAGTAGTCTCATATTACCATCACTTAGATTAACCTGAAAACAGTGCTTCTGATAGTGACAATTCAGAGCCCCTGCAGCACAGTGAGGCCTCAGGCCTCATCCTTTTAATTCAGTCATCAGTGAAAGTGTGTACTTAGGTACCTGTTTTTCCTGGCTTGTGTGTAATCAGCCAAGCAATGTGCACAGCAACCCTGCTCCCCACCTTTTTTGCCTTTCTTTTACAATAAGAGATTAATTCCTCTTCCATGGCTTGAAGGAAACTTACTGTGAAGTAAATATCTCATCAATCTCAGGCCGTGGACACAGATTCATGAGGAAAGTTTTATACACAGTCTCAGGGAAGTCCTCTGGGTTGATGGCATCATTCTGAGAATGAAAGACAGGTCAGTATCATTAACCTACAATGGTTTTCACCTCTGTTAACACTTGCAGTCCAGCACTCATTGTGACAAGGCAGATAAGCAACTGGCACACCTAGCAAGGTGTTTAGGAAAGAGGAGATGGAGTGGAGAGGCATTATAATGGCCTATTTCAGAAAAGATCGTTATTTAAACTGTCCCTTAGTGGCTCCTGTGTGATGATATAGAGTGCATGATAAGCTGATAGGAGCTGTTAGAAGTCTGGATTGTGGTCTGAAGGTTGGCAGCAGTGCCATCAGATCTTTTGCTTCAAAGAGCAGGGGAAATGGACAGAAGGGAATGAACTGCTTCCTATGCCACACATTGCAAGTCACAGAGCTGCAAGTGCTACAAACAGTAAGAACTGATCTTAGCAGGCTTGCACTTTAGGCAAGGCAGCTAACAACGATAGGATTTCAAAGCAATTTAAGAGACCCCTAATGTTTTTGAAGTCATGGGCAGCACAGTCAGGATAAGCAAGCAGATTATTCCCAAATTAGTGGCTACCTTGTTACATCCTTACCTTGCCTTTTGGAAGATGACAAGCACTTAATGCTGCTTCCACCCTCTTCCTGTCTGCAGGAAACATCTGAAAAATACTATGCAGATAGGGAAAAATAAACCATTACCACCATGTAAAAGGATGCAGAAAGCTGGGTACCGGTATGCAGGGCAGAATGCATCCGGTCAAGCCTTCAGTTTAAAGCACTCTCTTTGCAGTATTATGGACTAGTAGCAATAACTGAATTATTCCTAGATTCAGAACATCCCAATTAGCAACAATGAGGTATCATCTGTGGATAAATTTAGATGTCAGCTCTATTACACTCCTGGAATAACAGGTGCTTACGGTCAAGAAGGGGAACAAAAAGTGCCAAATACATTGGCAGATGGAAAAGTGCTCAACTGGAGCTGTAGCTGACATATGCAAACACTGCATGCTGTTCCCAAATAGCCCTTTGCAAGGCAAAAATTGCAGCATCCTTGTTATACTTCAAAAGGGATTTAAATGTCCAAAGTCAAGTAAATGTGGGATGTAAAAATAAAACCTGACATAGAGGATTAGAAAGCTTCACATGTACCTACACTTGGAGATGCTGAATATTTTTTATAAATCTGGCTCTTAATCTGGACAACTTAACTGTGTAATGGTTTAGACCATAAAAACCACTTCTACTATTCTACAAGAAAGGCCAGGGCATTGAAGTGAGCTACAGCCTGTACCAGACATTTCTTCTGGCTTATTCCAAAAGAACAAACCATTTTCTCTGCAGTAATGCTACCTTGCTTGCATTCTCAAGATCAGTTTGAAGTACACTTTCCCTAGTTTGAGTTATTAATTAAGAGCTGTATGTTTTTAAAAGCCCATGATGTGTACACTGGTTTTTGACAAATCCTGCTGCTCGGTGGTTTAGGAAACAAACAACAAGTAATGCTTACTGTTGAATAACAATCAGCTGTCCAGGAACACATTTAGCCTGCACAGACTTAGTCTAGAATTGTTACACCATATAACACAAAATAAGTACCACATTTATTACAGTGATTAGCATTTGCCTCTCATGATGCTATAACAGCACAAATCTGTGAGCAGGGTGGTTCAGAACTTTCTAGCCAATGCCCACAAGCACGCTCACCAAAGGTCCTTATTCTCAAAAGGAAAATAAGTTAAGCACTCAAAAAGGGAAATTCAATGCTGCAGTGCAGGCTTTTGTCATTGTGTAAGTGACAAAACAACACGGAGGAGTGATGGGATCAGCCATGGAGTGATTTTACAAGGGAAGACGCTGAGTGGCACAAAACCAATTCTAGATTTATGCCATGACACACACGGGGGTCTTTGTTTTAGCAAATCAGCCTTAGCTTTTTCTCAGGACATTTCTACCCTGATGCATAAGCCAGTCCTTGAACAGTGAAGTGCAAACCTCTCCTGTTCTGTACTTGAGCCAGCATTAACCTTGGCCCAGATGTCTGTCCTCAAAGGCTGTTTCCCCATTCACGTGCAGAGTGAAGACTGAAGGCAGTGGAATTACACCAGTGGAGAATAGCTGTAGTAGTCACACATGAGAAAAAAAAGAGACAAAGAGAAAAGGCCCCTTCCAATTCACATTATTTTATGATTCTATGATAAAACAACAGATTTCTGCTTCAGGCTAGCTAATTTGTCAAGCAAAAATGAACCACGTACAGAACTCCTTCTATAAAAGCTCAAACAAGTCCTACACCTTATGTAGCTTCAACTCATGTTTGCAAAACAAATCCCCAATCAGAATTTCATCAGAGTTGCTTGATTTTGTTAATGAATATTTGGTAACAGGAAGGAAGTGGAATTCTTGCTGTAGGTGAAGGAAATGGTCAAAGAAAGTCTCCTTTCCAGACACAAGTTATGTCCCAGGCTCTTCAGTGGGAGGAACTTAGGTGCAGCAGGAGTCCTCTCATGACTTGAATGATTTTTACCTCATAGGTAATGGTTTTTGGCAATGTTTTTTACCCTTAGGTGCAGCAAAAGCAGGCAGCTATAGGCACAGGGCTACCATCCTTTTACCAGCTGCTATGCCTTTCATCTAAGTGAATATACAATAAAAGACAAACAAAAGCCTTACTCACTTCCTGACAGGAATCTTTCCCTCTGCATTCAGCTGCATCTTCAACTTCACCAGGCTGTGGAAAAAAGTCAAGATGAGGAGGAAAAAAGAAAACACAACTGGGAAAGGAAACCAACAGTTATCTGAAAATCAGGGTATTACAGGCTGTAAGCTTAACCTCAGATAAAACCTGTTCCCAGTTCTTTGGAAGGAAAAATGGGCAAACTTTTGATATCAGAAAGATTCCTCTGAAACATATGACAGATGTGAGATGATGGTATCCTCTGTTACTAAGTCCTCCTCGATGATCTCAGGCTGCCAAACCAAACAGCATTACAGAACCAAGAAGAAGAGGCAGTACTTTGTTGAGATAAGCACAGTGACTACGATGGGGGAATATATCTGAAGCTCAGAATTTCAGTTTGCCTAGTGCCACATGTATAATACCAAGGCTCAAGTGCTGCAGTGCCAGTCAGTTGTCACGCAACACAGAACCCATTGACAACCTGCTGCCCTGTGCCTCAGGGCTCCTGAGTTAGCACAGGACTTGCTTAGGAGACTGCCAAAGGACTTGGATGCTAAGAAGCCTTTTCTTTTCATTACAGACAGAAAGAGCAGCAAGCAAGCGTTTCAAATAGCAATGTTTGTCAGAAACCACTTACATTTTCTCTAGGAAGGTGTACCGAGAAGCATTGTATGTGAGGGGATTCTGAACAATGGCCATAATATCCTCAGCCCAGCTCTGGAGAAAAAAAAACACACACACAGAGGTGGAGGCAGCTGATGGAACAGCACAAGTACATTGCATAGACAGGGCACTGGCCCGGGCTGATACTGCTGGGCTACAATCCCAACAATTCCTTTCCTGCTCCCTCTGGAACGTGCCAACTCTTTGTCCTTCACAGTGCTTCTCTGCCCTCAGGCTCACGTACCTTGCCAACATTCTCCTTGTAGGACACAAAGTTATGGAAAGTGAGGTCCACCATGTCAGGGCCAGATACAATTGTCAGAGTTTTCAGCAGAAAGGTGCTGTGAGGGTAATCCAAGTTAAAAACCTCACGGAGCTTCTGGCACTGCAACACAGAACAAGTGGGGTGAAAAGGAGAATGAGGCAAACTGCATTGGGAAAAAAAAAATACAGGACACAATGCAAACATGGACTCAAGTTTTTCAACAGTTGCAAAATTATGTGGTCTTTCTCATCTTTTCTTATTTTCCATTTCTTTTCTGTAGCCTGCATCACCAAGATCCTCCAAGAAAGAAACCATTGTGACCAACATCACTGCACAAACAGCCTGCTCTGGTCTGAAAAAATACACATAGGAGACTACTATTAAAGAAACTGCATGTAAAACTTCAGCTTCAACTTGCAGACAGGTGGAGAGAGGAGCATTTGGCCTCCAATTAGCATGGGTGTGAAACCAAGTTAGCACAGACAACCATTTGGGTTTCCACAAACACTAAGAAAGGTTTTTCAATTAGTGTGACACCTGTTGCAGTAGCTTGCCTCAGCACAAGATAGGTGCTGTTTGGGGTCCCAGAAGGCCAACCAGACTTAAGCCTGGTTGCTGGGAACAGAAGCTCACTCTCTCTGTCTTCAACTGACATTTTCTTCTTGTTGTCAGTTGCTAAATTTGTTGTCTTTTTTTTCCATAGCAATTGCAGTGTCCCAAGCGATGGCTCACCAGAGATTTGATAAGTGAAGAGCTTATCCAATTAGTCATACTGGGATTTCATCACCACATGAAAGTATTTATAGAATCCCTTTAACTTATTTAGTATTTTATGCATTCCTATCCTACATAAGGCATAACTGAGACAAGGTATCCTTGAGTTACACCGATGGTTACTATTTGTAACAGAAGGAAAACATTCCCAGGGCCTACCATAAAGCACAGCAATTCATTACTTGAAACATAGCATCCATCGTAGCAAACTGGCAGAGCACTGCTCCTTCAGAAACTAAGGGCAAAATTAATCACCAGCAATTGCTAGCATGGCAGGGCAGGCTCAGAAATGCACCAGGAGCTGGAAGCTGTATGTTAGACATATGGCTGAATTACTCCATTTCAACAAGTTGAAATCAGTAATAGCCTAGCACATTACAGATACCACTCTAACCTCAGCGAGAGAGGTTTAAGCTAAATGACTTCATGTGCTTGCTATAAATGTAGAGCACTCACCAAATCAGCCCTGCAGCTCAGCTCCAGTTGGGAAACTCATTGAGCTGCTATAACTGGACAACACCTACATTTTTATTGCTGAAAGTTGGTCTTAGACTGACAAAGCCAACAAGAAACCCTCTGACTATTTTAATTCCTTTGAATTGCTCGATTCAAACACAAGCAGTTGTTTCAGCCACAGGATTTTCTATTTACGTTTGGACTGTGATAGCTGAAACTGAAACAGCTCACTGTAGGAACCTTCATGTGCTGTGTCTCGCATAGAAAACTGCATGAATATTTTATGAGAAATTGTGCAGGCTTTTTCCACTGTGTTTTTCCAAATTTCTGCAGCATCTGCAACGTGGGTACATATGTAGCAAATAGGAAAAAAAAAAAAAAAAGAATGAGACAGATTCAAGACCACCTGAACGCCAGCCCTCCCTTCATAAAAGCCTTTCCTTGGTCGTAACTGAGATATGTACAATCTAATAGGAAGTGGAGGGATTGAAGGGGAAAGGCAGTCAGCCATCCAGAACTACTTTCTAGTAGCTGAAGAGTTTCTAGAATGGCTCATTCCTGTACTGTAAGCAAGTCTTCTTTGTAGAAGCCAACAGCACCCACATATCCTACCACACTCTGAGAATCACAGAATATCCCAGTTGGGAGGGACCCATAAGGATAAATGAGTCCAACTTGATGGAACTTAAACTGCAAGTGGCAATGTGTTAGATTTTAGTTTCACATTTAACTTCATCTTGCAAACCCAGGGGCATTTGTTCAGTTTTCTTACCTCTAGTGATGTAAATTCTATGAAGCTAAGACAATAGAGAACTTGTGGTTTGAGCTCAGCTCATTTCCTGTATTTGTTACAAGGCGGCTCCTCCCGCCCCTTCCTTTTCTGCAATCTGGTGTCACTTGGCTTCCCAGCTTCTGCTCAGGATGTGTCCCCAGCTGGCTCTGAGCTTCCACCTGTGCTCTGCAGACAAAGCTGGGCACATGCAGCCCTCAGAATGGCTCGACTCCGCCTCACAACAGGAAGTGGACAGCCTTAGCCTATACAGCTATCTAAATGGGATGCATGTTGTCAGCATAGGTTAGGACACCCCCTAACACCTCTGTTTGCAAACTACAGCAGGGAGAGGGGCAAGGAGAGGAAAGAATGATCTTCTCAGGGATCTAAGTTGGGTCATATTTTCCCAGCACATTTCCCACCTAGCCTGAAATAAGTCACACACTCACTCACTTTGTGCTGCCTGCTGTACTAAGGGATTATCTCGCTCCTGGGATAAAGGCAGTGATGTTGGCACAACAATGGCGAGTGTGCACCAGATGCTGTCCTGATGCCACATTTTGCCTTTTTAATAACTTGCTCTCCTGTGCTGCAGCTTCACTGCCATTCCTCAGTGTCACACTGCAGGTGGACAGAAAGGGAGGCCATCAGTCCATGAAAATAGGCAACCATATTAGCCATGCAAATCAGGAAGAGAAATATGCTTAGCAAATTCACTTAGAAAAAAACACACACACAAAAAGCAACCCAGCAGAAGAATGGCTGAAATATAGAATCAACTTTCATTTCACTTTCCACTCTCCTGATTTCCCTAAAAACCTGATCTGTATAAATCATATTCATAATCCTGAGAAAAGCAAATTCTCATGCAAACACAAAGAACCAAACTTAATGCAAGAGATTGAAAGAGCCTTTTCTCCACTTGAAACAGATATAAGCAGATGACAGCCAGGATTTGCTCCAGCTGCATGCAATATCTATATATGACAGTTCTGTATCTTCATGATGCAGTGCTGGAGTGCAATACTGCAAGACAACACAAGCAAACCCACTCCCTATGCATTCTTTAGGACAGCAGCACCACATCTGTGGGGCTGTCTCTGGGCACGTCTCTGTGCCAAACATCCTGGAGGGACGAGTGAGAGGAGATGCAGCTAAGCACCCTCAGCTCTCACTTCTGCCTTATCTAAAGGAGATGGAGAATGCAGCAGCACACAGATTCACATGGCATCAAACAACCCTCAGCCTGCTGGAACCAAACAGGAACAGATGAGGGAGATCCAGACTTTGGGTCCTTAGAGTCTGCATGTCTAGGTTCAAAAGCAACAAAATATGTATGAAGAATGAAATTGTATCATAATAATGAACACCAGTGAGAAAACACAAGTTTGTTTTGTGAAAAATGAGACTCATTTCAAAGCCCATGCCTGCTGACATGCTCAAACAAAACCCAAGCTGAAGCCAAAAGCTCGGCAGCCTGGCCTGCAGCATCATATACTGTAGTACTAATAATTGGCTTGTGCAAGTGCTCTGGGTTCTTAGTGCCTCAGAAGAAAACAAGATGGAGCAGCTGTTATTGTTCTTTGTTACTCAAATAAAAAGATGAAAATTGCATTGTAAATAACATCTTGATCTGCTTTGGCATGCTGCTGAACTACATTCAATAGCTTTTTATCTTGTCTCACTTATGTTAGAAGCCCTTGCTAATTCTTATCTTTATTACTCTTGAACATGTGCCAAAGTTCACCCTGCCCTGGCTCTCAAAAAAAGAAACTCCCATCAAAAAGAAAAAAAAGCTGCAGAACACTTTGTGAAGCTCTCAAAGGAAATAAAGCAAGTGAAGAGTCTTTGCTCCAAGGGCAACACAGGAGAATAGCACATATCTCCATTCTTGCACCCTCTACCTCTTTGTCCCACTGGATTTTCATATTGATACCTGACAGTAATGATGCACCAGACTTGAATGCACTGTGTGGAGTGTGACTCGTGCCAAGAAACTGTCACTTTCTGCATTTCTGTGTGCTCTCAAATCCTGCCCTCAGCAAAGCCACATGAACTCACTGCTGAGGACTTCCAATGTTCTCTGCAGAAGCATTCAGAACAGCACAGCCATGTGGGAACTGGAAACTGCCAGGCCCAGATGGTACATCTCTCCCATCGTTTTAGTTCAGTACCCATTTCAGTGCCCACACAAGTCCTACCATCGAGGTGGATATGGAGCCAGCCTAATGCACTTTACTATATATGTCATCACAGAAAGGCCAGAAAATCCTCTGAAATAAAATAGAGACTGATATATTAAGTGAGTCTGAGATGCAGAGATTGAAATGCACTTGGGATTTTCACAGCAGAGGTTATCGCCATCATTTGTGCCAGCTGCTAGCTGAGAATACTTAATAAATCACTTAATTCTTGAGCTTCGTTTCTTTTTTTTTTTCTTTTTTTGTAGCCAATTCCCAGCACTGTATAACACCACCTCTGGCCTATTAAAACAGCTAGAACACAACAGTCCCACCAGATCAGACCAAACAGCCACCCAGATGCCTGAAAAAGAAAGGGCAACTGCAGTGATACATCCCTGACACATTTCTGCAGCTTCCAGCAATTTATGGCTCAGCAACCATCCAAGCCACCGTCTTATCTTGTATTTAAGATCCTCAAAGGGCATTCCCTTCTTGACCTAACTTTAAAATCACATACATTTCCATGGCTTGCGCAGGAAGCCATCCCACCATGCAATGACACAAGTCAAACAGCAGCACCTCCTTTTGCTTGTGATGAATCTTTGGAAAATTCCACTTGATGTATAGCTCTCATGGGAAGAAACACTGAGCAACAGCTTCACGCTCACCTTCTCCATTCAGATCCTGATTTTGTAGCATTCCACAATCGTCCACAATTCCTTTTCTTTTTTTTTTTTTGCCAGTCTGCAGGCAGTCTGCTCTCCCACAAATTTCTCCCTACAGCAGCCATTTCATGCCCTTATTGATCATGCTCTTTTCTACATTTCCCAGTTCTTATTCCTCTCTCTAGAGGCAATACTGATATTTGGACTGCCACGTTTTTCCTGGTAGTCTGCAACAAAAAGTCTTCCTTAAATACTTACTGAGCTCTAAGTTACTCTCTTGCTTGGCTGCTGCTGCCAAATAGACACCCACTTATAGCCTCAGTGCTTCCACAGGTAACTTCTGATCTACAAAGTTGAATTTGTTTTGTAAACAGTTTATTCCTAGAGTTTATGGCCTTAGAAAACAGTACCTCAGGTCTCTCCTTTAGGTAGGTCTTTTCCACAGCAAGCTCTGCTCTGAGTGCAGTACTCTCCTCTATTATCTCCAAACATTCAATTCTCTCTCTCAAAACCAAAAAGTCCTGATAGCTTTTTTTTCCCACAAAAATGAGTTGCAGGCAAAACTGTAGGTGTGTTTTGAACTCAGATGTGTTTAGCTCTAATGGTTTTCTGAGAAGAAAGTTTATCAGAAGGAATTAAGATTTTTTGGAATTGTGAGAGCACGGGTACTGCTCTTCAGCTCTGCTGTACTTTTATCAGCCATCTCTTTACATTCTTTCAAGAAGCACCAGCCCTAGGGAGCTCTGATTAGACATTTCAGAGAGGTATTAGCAAAACACCCATACTTCTTACGCAAAGAGGCTGCTCAAGTCTCTCAGTATGGACTGCAAAATCTTCTTCTTTCACATTAGACTGAGAATCATCTACGTTACCCTACGGAATCATAATCTTTACTTTTTTGTTTCCCTTTCACATTCCAGCTTCCATTTTCTTCTTGTCTTTTTCATACACAGAAAAGTTCAAAACAAACAAAAATCAGGCCCAGAAGAAGTCCTAACAAGGGCAACTGTGCTGCAGGAAGCTTTGATTATAACTGAAACCAAAAACAAAGGCATAGTCATGTGCACCCTGCAAACGGGCGACTGAAAACTATTTGAAAAAACAGCAACTTTTGCCATTACTACATTTTCTTCCCTTTAAAGGAAAAGAACACCACATGCTGCATTGGACTCACTCTGTAACTCCAGGTTTGTGGCTGCCTTGACCCAACTTGTGCATCTTTGTACAAGAGCAGCTCTCATGACTCAACACGGAATCATCACAAGTCCCCTGCAGGACCCCCCAGTGCAGGTCCAGATTAAAACTAGCCAGATGCATGGCACAGGAGAGAGCCCTGTTGTGTACAGCAGAAAATCACTCTTTTGGCATGCACCTGGAAGTTGATTTGTTGTTTTCCCCAAGCTTTCTTTTCAACAAGCTCGTATATATCAGTCTGTAAGAATCTGTTAGGTGCACGGAGAACTGCTGGGGAGTTCAGGGACAAAAGTAGTAGCTTGTCTATACTTACATAGTTCTGATGTGAACAGACAAGGTTGTCTCACCTTCTTGTAACATAAGGTCAAGCTAAACTGCCTCAGCTTGTGTCAAAGGCATGGACAGCTTTTCCACCCCCCTACAAACCGGCACAAAGAAGCACACACTCACCTTGGGGATTTTGGCAAATCGCCCTACTCGGGTATCTCGGATGCTGGTTATATCCAGAATTTCCATCTCCTACAAGAGAATAAGGACAAGGATGATGAAGAAAAGAAAGGTGGAAGTTGAAAGCTTCCCAGAGCCTTAGAAGCTGCAAAGCAGGTCTGAACCAGTGCCCGTCACTGGGGAAAATTCACCCCCCAGAAACAAGGCAGGCAGGGGAAAATGAGCTGCTCTACGCCCAGATGGCAGGCTAGTCAGTGCAGAGGTGATGCTGCTTCTGCAGTACCATCATTTTCAGTTGAGGCCAGAAACCTGCTGCAGTTTACTGAGATGAACATGGCTCCTCTCTACCCAGCTCTCTTCCATCTTGATCATACTCCAAGCTTCAGATTTGGCTCTAAATAGCCACAGTAGACTTGAGCTGGTCCAGACATCCAGGCAGAAACAACAGAAGTGGGAAAACGTAAGATAGTATGTTTGCCCACGCAGGGAACAGGAACACCACTGCACCTGCACCTTCACCTTAGGCTACAAACGGGCAGGATGAGGATGCTGAACTAGGGCTGGAGAAATAAAACCCAATGAAGCAGAGAGCATGATCTTGAAAATGAAGAATCTACACATGAAGTTCTCAGCAAGCTTTGCGGAGGAGGAGCACAGAGCTGGTGTCAGCTGTGTATTCATCCTACTTTGTACCATTTACTTCAATTTATGGAGAAGGGTAGTGCAAAAAAAAGCACATGCAAAGATCTGACACATGTGTTGTCTGTCCTACACTACTATTACATTCTCTCATTCCTGTACCAGAAGACCTTCGGAAGCAATTCCCATGGAGGACACTGCATGAGGTTCCCTAGGCAGCCCACTCTATGTCCTCACTGTCCCTACTGCTGGCTAGTTGTTGTGCCTGTTTTGTTTGTTCTTTTAATATCCAACCTGAATTTCCTTCCTCTGTTACTAATTTGCCTGCTCACCACAGGTCTGGAGAACAAATTATACTCATTGTAGCAGATGTTTTCCAAGATCACAATAAAGAACAATGTGGATACCATGTCTTCTGGCTGTATCCCCACTTCATTGTCAAGCAGAATGAAAATGTTATTCCTAATCTCTCTCCTTTCTGAATCTCCACCTACCTTATGGACAAGAGGGGGAAAGGGCCAGACAAATGCTTGCCCAAGGATGCAAAGTGGGCTGTTGCTCTACTGCAGCTCTCAAATCTGTTTATTTTAGGTGATCAGCAGCGGCATTTTCCAGGAAAATGAGATACCTCTGTCTGGCCTTCCTCAAGCTACGGCATGTCCTGACTTCCTTATTGTAGCCCCTTTCCCAAATAACCAAGTAATCCCTCCCACCACTAGCCCCGTGAAATATGCATTTTTGAGGAGTTACAACAGCTCTTCGCCCCATTGTTTGGTGCATCATTCAGTGATATCACTTCTTCCTGCTGTCTGGCTGAACCCTTACAGCTTAACTTCTACCACCAGGAGTGGGCAATCCTTGAAAGGGAGAATGAGTGACATAGAGGGAAAAGAGCAGTACGCCTTCAACAGGGATGTCACAGTCTGCAGCGTTGCAACGCTACTCTCAGATGCTGCGGCTGCGTGCCAGTGCCTTGCTCAAGCTGCCATTAGTGCTTAGCTCAAGCTGCCAATCTTCTGAGAATTCAGAGCTCACCAAATCATATCATGTTGCTTGGCCAGGCTGCTGAGGAGGAGTACTGGCTCTGTCTCTTTATCTACCACGCTTTTTCAGCATGTAGGTCACAAAGAGGAAGTAGAACTGAACCACAGCTCTGCTCTGGAAAGCAGAAGTAAACCCAGCCTTCCACCTCCTGGCAAGCCAGATCCCTCCACCCCTTGTTGCTCCCCAGCAGCAAGGAACTCAGTTCTCCTTCCTAAGTTTGTGGCATCTCACTCCCCTCTGGCAGCTCTCACCCTTGTGCTTTACCTCCATCACCACGGTGCAAACCGTCTTGTTTCTGGAGGAGCACAAATCACTCTACAGACCTGACGCAGCCTCTATATCACTACCTTCATTCTTTAAAAGAAAAAAAAAAAATCCCTAGCAGGTCAGTTAATCACACTACAGACAACACAGGAGGCATATTTTAGCTGATGATGCATACATTTAACTGTACGTTTAAAGCTATTTTTATTCTAACTGCACCACTGCACTGGTTTGGAGAATCCTTTAGCAAGCTGCATAACAGGCATATCAATAGAATTCCTTTCTGTGTCATCCTGTGTCTTAATTTTGCAGAAACCTGAACTGACTGTTTGGTGACCGACCTGTGCAATCTTAACACTTACCTTGTTCTGATACGTCCAGTATAAATAAAAGCCCTTTGGATCCACACGAAGAATCACAGGAGAAGCACTTGCTGTTTCCTAATACATTAAAAAAAAACAAACAAACCACAGACACAAGCAAACACGGTTTAGCACCTCATATCCCATGATAGACTACTCCAGTCATAAAAGGTTCTTCATTAAAACACAGACCCAGCAAGGTGAATCACCATCTGATTTATGGAAATGAACCAGAAATTTCAGTATATCTCCAGAGAAACAGTGTGAAGCGACAAAGGCTAATCCCTGCTGAAGTCTAGGTCTCACCTAACCCTATGCATTTAGCTAAAGCAACTCTTCTGAACATTTCTATACAGTCAATAGGGGAGAAAGTCCTTGTAGATGTGACTGTTCCACTTGAACTGCCTTGCCTTCAAGGCGCTTGCTTCATTCTGAGCTCTAGAAGGAGCATGGCCAAGAAGAGACACCACCTAGATGTGCTAGCCATCGTGACTCTCTTTGCAGTCTGCAGGATTTAGTCAAGAAGAGTTCAATATAACAGATGAATCTACTTTAGGAGGGATTTCTTAAATTCCATGCATTAACTCTAAGTGAACTATTTAAAAAAAAAAAAAGACAACTTCACAGACATTCCCAGCACAACATCCATTCCCATCTTGCATGCAAGCTAAGAGATGAATTATCATGAGCTCTCTGGAAACGATAGAGAATACTTGGTGACCCTGCTTGGGCCCTAGCTCATTCAGCCTAGCAGGCTCCTGACTGCGCTTGACCTCGGG
This sequence comes from Lagopus leucura, assembly GCF_019238085.1. Taxonomy (NCBI): domain Eukaryota; kingdom Metazoa; phylum Chordata; class Aves; order Galliformes; family Phasianidae; genus Lagopus; species Lagopus leucura. The sequence goes on from NW_024962282.1 coordinate 6,326,538, forward strand.
AGACACAGATGATAGAATCACAAGGCCTATCAGCCATTTCTAAGAAGGCTTCAAATTGACTTCAGGAAGTTGAAATACTCAGCTACTGAAATGAAAGCAGTAATGGAATCTGGAAAGTGTATTTGTCATTTTGTCTTGGGTTATTCCATGCCACAAAGAGTAAAACAGACACTGTAATACTACTACTGAATATTCTGCCTTGTCTCTAGATAAATCTTATCTCTTGTGAAGCAGCTTTCTTGAAGGTGAGGTGAGGCCATAATAAGGACAGCTGCTCTCCTGATCAGGAACAAGGATAGCTGTGGGGCACAGCTATACTCTGCTGTGGGTTGGCTCCTTAGAAGATGGTCTGGCAGCTGAAGTGGTTGCTGCTCATGCTGTGGAGTTCAATTCTAGGACAGAAAGCAAGTGCTGTTCTGTAATGTGGCCTGGCATGAAATTCCATAATCTCACAGAAAATCCTTGCCTGTACTTAGAGGGTTAAGCATCAGCACACAGCCAAATCCATTCACATCTGCTCCATTTAAGAAGTCAACTATTCCATCCTGGACAACCTGAGGTTTTGAAAAGGTTCCCAAGCTGGTACTTGTAAGCATCATATAGTAAGAGTTAATCTCCCTAGTTCAGTTGGCAGCCTCAGCTTGCCAGATGCTAAGCAAAGCACCACAGAGTTGCTTCATAGCCCAAAACGTTGGGAGCTAGCCCAGTAAGACAGGTCAGAACAATGCAGCCTAGCCTGGACCCCACCACGCTCTCCTCTGGAGAAGACATTATGAATGCAAGGGGTTTTTGCTTTACTCAAGAAATTGTTGGGTACAGAGAAAGTTCCAGTGCAGGCCCAAGCTACAGTGCTGTAGGAAGCCAAACTGATCTACTGCTATTCCTTTTCCTCTGCTACTGCAGAAAGAGGCCAAGCCTGTTAACAACAGCATGGCCAGGTCCCTTCAAAGAGTCAGACAAAAAACTGCAAGCTCCACGACCTCTGAAGAGCTGCTTTCATCCTCACCCTCCATCAGCAAACTGACAGGCTGGAGCTTTTTCCACTTTCTTTTGCAGCCTACTGTAACTACAGGAAAGCAAGATAAGATGGTGCAATGTGACCAGCTCTTGTGAAGGCTTTCGTTATTGTTGGAGATCAAGTTTGTAAACTTAGTAAATAGATGCCTTTCCAGGAAATTCAGTCTTGTAAATTCTGAGCAAAATTGCACACAAGACTTGAGTGCACTCACTCCAACCATAAATCCTTAGTGGGTGTTGGGAGTCCAACTTGACTCACTTTGGGTATCAAGGAAACTTGAATATCCCAGAAATTCTCAGGGAAGTACTTAACAGCTTCAAGCTTTTGGAAAGTGGCCTCTCCCCGGACTGAGCACAGAAAGTCAATGGCAGTTTGGTCAGACTAGATGACCATACTGGTCCTTTTTAACACAGGCCATTCTACTATTTAATTTCTGAAAGTGCTCAGCTTTCGTTTAGGCAACTTTGGCCTCTGTTATTCTCAGAAACCAACTCCCTTGTCCAACCTTAAGGAAGCCACATGCACATTCTGCAGGCAATTGCCCTACTGGGAAGAATGGAAAGGGAAGGGAAGGTTGCTTTTTCTATCAAAGCTTGGTATCATCTTCCTGCAGAACTAGTGGAATAACTGCATGGTGGTATTCCAACCTATATTCCTTAGCACTCAGCCGTTCTGTCAGCAGTGCACTGCATTGCCTTCTCATATCTCTGAGCAGTTGGACAAGCCCTTCCTATGTGCATGCTCAACAGTGCACACCAAACTCCAAACAAGATAGATGGACAGCTGCCATCACTGTGCCTGGATATTAGGGGAAATACTTTCTTGCCTTCTCAGAAAGTGAGGAAGGGAACTATTATACTCAAGTTAACCCCTACTTTTCTAATCCACACTCTCTTCCCCTCAAAGGCAAACTCAGCCCACAAACCAGATATTTTAAAGACACAAGAGAACATGGAGCTGGAAGGCAGCTTTGCACAGCATGCTCACTGCTTGGCTGCTGTGTGTTTGGTAGCTCACAGACCCATCAACTCCAGAAGCAGGGCAGTAAGAGGAAGCAAGTTGGAGCCTGATTTCCTCCCATCTGCAAAGCATAGAGAGTCCATGCAGCAAATAAATCCTACCCTATACACCCCAAGATACATCTGAATGCAGTGCATGCTTCTCAGTCCAGGGAGGCTCCCAGCATCGACTGCCTTCCCAAGGACTAGTTTTGCACAGAGAAGCAGCAATCAGTGCCCCATTCCCCACGCACTCCCAGGCTCCCCGCAAACCTGACCAAAACACTGTCACCATGCATACAACCCAGCCAAGTGAAGTCTCAATACTCACATCGTCCCATTTGATGAAGCGCTCGCCTTTGGACAGATACTCCTTCACCTCTGGGGGCTGCAGGACAGGAGTAAGCATTGACATTGTCCTGTAGATGTGCTCCTCAGCTACCAGAAGCAATAGGAGTCACACAGTTTACTCCTCCTTCACCCCCTCTCCTCTATCTCTGCCTCTCACATGGCAGGGCTCTCTGCCATCACCACTATTGGCATCAGAGAGCAAACAGCCTCTAATGTCCCAGGCAAATTCAGGAGAGGCAACAACAAGCAGGCGAGGACAGACGAATCTGCATTGTAAATCAACAGGTCTCCAAACAGGCACAAGGTCACCTAGAGGGAAAGCTTGTGACGAGTGGAGATGCCCGTGTGGGCACACATGCACACACTCTGTCCCCTCCAGGAGGGATCTGCTCCTCGGAGCCCCGTTGCAAAGCGCGCTGTTCAGAGCACTTCCGCAAGGGAACTTCCTTAAATGTTTTCTTTGACAAAGTGCAGGCATTACCACCCAGCACTAAAAGCTATTTCAGCAGATGTGGTTACAGAGCAGTGTGGGGTTTGGCTACAAGCAGACTGCCCCCTTCATGCAGCTGGGCCAAATATCACACAGACGACTCAGTTTGTGGGGTCCAGCTGAACTTTTTTGCTTTGTCTCATGGGTTTCTTCTGAATGCTGACCTCCAAGTGAGACAGAGCAGCAGGGCAGGTGGAAATTTCAGACAGATGAAATGAAACATCCATGAGATAACCCAGGATCTGCAAAATCATGCTGGATCTACTGCAGGTTCCCTAGGAACACAGAACAGGGGAGATGCAAATGAGGATTATACCAGTGAAGCCGTAGGGACGAGATGGACAGTAGAACAGATGGTTAATAACAAACAGTGCAAAGCAAGATCCTGCTCCTGCACATGGAGCAAAGGAACAACACGTGGACAGAAAAGGCGAAAAGGATCTTCTGCTGGCAGAGGTAACCAGGAGAGACAGTGGGCAAACTTAAATTAAGTCAAGAAGGTACAGCCCCACAACTAATTAGAAGCAGAGACAATTGTGCTGCGCTTGCTACTATAGGATTTCCATCCTCATGGTAAGATTTAATCCTTCTATGAAAGTCCAGGTATGGCACTTGCTATTGTAAGTAAAGGCCAAGAGGCTGTAAAAAATTTTCTCTGAGCTGAAGAACTCGTGCAAAAAGGAAGCCAGCTGCATGGTGAGGTTTCCCTCTCACCTCCACCTTACCTACATCTGTAAGGCCAGCGGAAGGCAGATCAGCTGTCCTTTCCCAGGCTGTCTGAAGGAATCCTAAGTATTCTCAATTGTCAGTGGCAAGAGGGAGGAGAGGTTAACTGCAGGGAAACTAAATGGACCTGTATGAAGTACTTTTGCTGTAAAAAAAATAAAAGATGGCAGCAACTGCCAGACAGAATCGTGCTGCAGGAACAGAATATCTTTTCTTTCAAGAGTTTATTTTGAGAAAAAGCAAATAGGAGAGCTTTTGCACTGCCAGCTACTATTGAGTTTTCTGCATTTACCAGCATACTTTACAAGACTGGTTGCTCAGTGTCATGGCTGAGACTGGGACAGGGGCATGTATCACCTCCAGTCTCATAACCTAAGCTTCTGTGCACGTGTATCCAAGTTGCATGTGCTGGGAATACAGTGGGGTGCTTAGTCCCACACCAGCACAATCAGGAGCTGCCTGCTTGGACTCCGTTACTCCCAAGCCAAGCAGATGACAGTGGCTGCCCAGGTCCCAAAGGGTGAGATGGAGGAGCTCAGGCACACCATCAACAGCATGTGACTTGGCATAAATGTCAGAGAAACAACCCACACACTGCTGAGTGGTTTTGTTCTCTGTTCTTGCAAGCAACTTAGGAACAGACCATGAGGCCTAGGTATGTATAGAGGAAGGTCACAGTAAGCTGCAGTGAGGAGAGGAAACTGTAGCTACTCTCAGTTGATCCCTTCTGTCACAGCTCCTGATTCCAGTGGCCATCCTGTATTTACCACAAACGTCATTGTTGCTTCACAAGCAACGTCTGCTTCGTGGGGATCTCTGCTTCCCTCCTGAGTTCTCTCAGACCTGTGTAATTAACGGCTCTATCTTCCCAACACTGTCAGCTTTCACTGAAGAATAAAATAATGAATACAAAAAACACAGAGAAACAACCACGCCAGCAGCTGTCCTCAGAGGCTGCTTGGCACTGCAGTGATAACTTCCAAGACCTCTGGCTGCATAAAGATGGCCACTTTGGCTGCAGCTTGCTTCCTTTTGCATAGCTTCACATAACCTCCTTATCTCTCATTTCACACTCCTTGCTCCGTGTCAGAGCTTCTGTGTCTCTCACGAAGAGACAGCTGATGGAACAGCGATAGAATAAAACAGTCCTGCCCTCTGCCGAAAGCTCCAATATCAAAGCAGGCAGAAGTAACAGCACATTGAGCAATGTCTATTTTGACCGCCCTTCGCTATTTTTCTCCTGCAAGACCCATTTACCTGGTCTGTAGCCATTCCACATCCACTGAACCTCCTTGGCTTTTATCCTTTACCTTCATCCACTGTACATCCCACCAATTACAAGAGTTTTGACATTGAACATATTCCCCCTCCCAGGGAGAGGAATAACCTCCCCTTGAGTCCCCCTTATCTCCTTTGTCCTACCTATTCAGCTGCCTCTAAATCCCACAAAGCACATAGAGACAAGATAGCCTGCACCACCCTCTGCTGATTTAACACGGTAAGATTCATAGATGGTGATTTTAAGTCATGCTATATAGGAACCACCTTGACTGGATGGCTCCTGAGTTCTAGCACATGACTCCTCAATCCCAACCTATTTCCAGCTCACCCACTCCTGAAACATGTAAGAAATCCTTTCCAGCACTGTTCCATTACACTTACACATTGCAATGTGTAATGCTGTCCTCTAGTGAAGAAGCTATGATACTGCACACAGAGCCATCAGTCTTGCCTTCAAACATCAGTAATGAACTCACAGCTAAGCAAAACTGAATTCCTCTTATTACCCCCTTTTCCACTTTGTATTCTAAGCCCCAAGAATCCTAAAAGCATTAAGGACACCCTTAGGACCACAGCCAGTCAGCAACACGGACAGTGGTATTGAGTATACCCTCAGCAAGTCTTCTGATGACACCAAGTTGAGTGGTGCAGTAGATATAACAGAAAGAAGGGTACCCATCCAAAGGGACCCAGACAAGATTGAGAGGTGGGCTCATGTGAACCTAGTGAGGTTCAACAAGAACAAGTGAAATGTGCTATACTTGGGTTTAAGATACACAGATATGTGTACAGACTGGGAGAAGTACTTGAGAGTAGCCCTACAGAGAAGGACCTGGGGGTCCTGGTGGACAAAAAGCTTGACATGAGCCATCAGAGTGTGTCTGCAGCCCACAAGGCCAACTGCACCAACACAGGAGTGATCAGCAGGGGGAGGGAGGTGATTGTCCCCAACTATTCTGCCCTCATGAGGCCCCATCTGAAGTAACGTGTCCAGGTCTGAGGCTCCCAACACAGGGAAGACAAGGAGATTTTGGAGAGGATTCAGAGGAGGCCATGAAGAAGCTCAGATGCTGGAGCACCTGTCCTGTGAAGAAAAGCTGAGGGAGCTGAGCTTGTTCAGTCTGTAGATGTTACAGTGACATTTTTCACTCAGAGAGTAGTGAGACACTGAAACTAGTTGCCCAGAGAAGTTATGGATGCCCAATCCACAGAGGTTGGATATGTGCTTGATACAGTGGTTGGCTATCCTGCTCACATCAGGGAATTCGAACTAGATGATCTTCAAGGTTCCTTCCAACCCAAACAGTTCTATGATACTACAACAATTCTCCACACAAAAGTGGAAAAGCTCAACTTCTTCAGACAAACCACGAAAATCAGAGGAAAAGAAGAATGGTGAGTTTACATGGCTGGTAAGCACTGTTCTATTGCTTGAGAAGTGGTGGTTATTTTCAAAATACAGCCCTAAGAATTGTGTTCAGATGTTGCATCTACGTTGGGTGTACACACACACACACGCCTTCCCTCCTTGCAAAAGGAAGCACTAATTTGTGGCTGTAGATTTCTACACAGATAGCATAGCTTCACACCTACAGAGTTTTTATTTTTTATTTTTATTTTTTTAAATTTTTTGATGACACAAGGATGGAGCCACTGATGCATCACTGTCCTGAGCTACCAGGAGCTTTCTGCCCAGGGCCTCTATCCTGAGCAAAACCAGATCTCACTGTCCCATCTCAAATTCTTACCTACTCACATCCTATAACCTCTGCAGATCACTTTCCAAGTTAGTGCATGACAGTGGGTTGTGCAAACTTCACTTACTACAGCTACATCAGAAGGTGAAGGAATTAAAGAACATTCCCAGCTTTCCCCACCCGTTAGTGGACTAATCAGAGAGACAGCACCTTCCCACATAAGACAGAATAGACCCTGAAGTGTGACAGAAAAATGCTAGAGGGGAACTTGGATCCCTACAGGTCACAAATGGGAGATGGGAACAACAGCGTAAAATAAGGCTTATTTTGTTTAAGAGTGGACAGCAGAGCCTCAAAGACTGTTTTGTCAAGGGCATTCAGTGTGACAGAAGGCTAGCCTAGCAAAGTATTTGCCCAAGAATTTCTGCCAAGAAAGAGATGGATTTAAACACATCTGTTCTGCCCTTTAAACTTTAGGAGACCTCGTCCATCTCTCCCCTCCTCAGCTCACAGATGTCACCAAGGACTCCATAAATAAACTACATTCTTACAACCAATAAGAAGTCTATAGCCTACCTGCAAAAGTCACGTGCTGGAGGCATAGACTGAAAAACAAAAAAAAACAACCAAACACCACCCCCCAAAAACAGAGTCAGAGTTCAAAAAAGGGATTATATAGTGTTGTGGTAGCAAATTATGATTTTTAGCTTTAAACAACCTGGCATAAATGCAGCAACTCAGATGCACACCTCATAGAGCAAGCTGACTGCTTACAGGGTGTCACATCCAAGTGCCTCCTAATGACTGAGCACAAGAAGGTAGAAGAGCTGTTAAACCAAGAGCAGAGGAACAATGGGACTGTGGGAAGCCATCCTGCCTGCCCTTCATCCCAAGGCAGGATCAGCTGTGATTTATCAGCACTGACAGACATTAGTTCAGACAGCTTTGGGAGGCCTCCGTTAGCATTGGAGGCTCACCAACCTCCCAGGCATCCATACTAGTGTTCCACTACTCTCAGAAGCAAGGTCTGTACAGAGGCCAATAATCTTCCCTTAATTAAGTCTTCTCTGTTTGAAGCAGTAGATACTATTCACTGACTCTGAATAAGGACAAATCAATACTATAAGTTCATTTAGCTACAACCTTCAGGGGCCCTCATAGAGCAAACAAGCCTCCCACTGCAACAGGTAGTAGCTGAATTCAAGTAATGCTGCGCAGCCAGGTTGGGTGGAACATCTTATCTTCAACAATCTGTCCTGCCACCTGGGTTTTCAACTGAACACAGGCAGAAGTTATAAGCAGCAAGCTCAGAAGTAACTGAGTTTCCTGGAGGACCGTCAGACAAGCAAAGTGAGAAATCAGAGAAGTTTATAGTCAGTCAGACCCTGCAGAGTATAGTGTCTGCGCCATCAAGGGAGAAAGGCTAGATGCTCGAGGGCTACGCAGCTCTCTGCTGCTGTGTCAGGGTGCACCACGTGCCCTTAACTCCAATCCCTTTTGTGCTCTTGAGGCAAAAATCTCAGAGGGAACTGATTTACAAGCATTGTAACTGACTTAACAAGAATCTCTGTGCTCTGCCTCCAGAGCTCTATTTCTGCATCACAGGAGACCATTCTAGGCACAGCTTGATATTTTTGCTGAAATCCAAGGGACAAAGAAAATATAATTATTTCAGCCCTGGCTTCCTGGCTCCCATTTGCCCTTAAAGCAGTTAATTAGCAAGGAGATAAGTTTAGGAACAGAAGGCACACACCTAGCAGTTGCTTGCACTTGAATAAGAGGACCTGGAGAGAAGTTCACACCCATCTGTTCACAGTCAAAAGAAAAGCTTAACTACAGCAAAACCTAACAAGACTTGGTACTTCACCAACATGTGTTGCCTCTCATCTTAATCAGAGTAAAGGCAAAGGGAGCTTGGCAGTGAATTCCTTTAATGTGATGGGGAATTGCTGCCTTTTAGGAAGGCAAAGCCTTCAGCGCAGTCAAGAGGTAGCCATACCTCTTTAACCATAGCCTAAATAAGCAAAGAATAAATGCAATGGGGAGGTGAAGATATTAGTTTCAAGGTAAAATCTAAAGAACTATACAGTTCAACTTTAGGACAATTACATACCTGTAATCACAGAGTGGAAGGAGCAAAAGCGTTTGGAAAGCAAGGAAGAGAAACTCATGCTGAATGATCTACTGCCATATCTGCTAGCTGAAGCAGCTTTAGCTGCTCTGGAACTGAACACATTAAAGCGATACCAAGTGGTTGTGGGTCCCAACCACAGCACACGATGCTTTTGCTGAGGCTGCTTCTACAGCTGCACTGCTCATCCTTGGCAAATTCTGTCTGCCAAAATCTCCACTGATGGAAAAGGAAAGCTATTAGATTGAAAAGCTGAGTTGTGGTGAGCAGAGGGAAAAAAAGAAAAGTAACACCAGTGAAAGAGCCACAATAATCTGGACAGATTTGGAAGGATTTGTTTTCCTTTCAGGAGAGGGGGATCTGAGCTTGGGGACACAGGATTAAAGCATGCAGCTGTAACTACTCATTTTTGATGCTTACCACCATCTCATTGTTACCTTCTGTGCCTTTGTTTTCTATATCAGTCTGCTCTCTCTTAAATATACTTTATCAAAATCAACATACTTTACTTTTACCTAGCAACACCAACTCTATTTTTTGTCTTTCAACTTCTAGCCATGACAAGAGATTTAAAGTTAAACAATAAAGCAACCACACAGTGCCTCCGAGGAGAGACTTAAAATGCAAAATGATAATATGGACTGAACAAGTATCAAGCAAAAACTGCCAGAGCCTGTAAATGTCAATCCTTCCTCCAAAAACTCCAGGACTGAAATTAAGAAAGAATAAAGGGAAAGATTTGTGGGAGTTAATTCATCAGCCTTTCATCAGAGGCAATGATAAATTGCATTAGTGGCAACACCAGAGGAGATCAAAGCCAGCCAAAGGGTTTGGAATGAACTGATTTCTATGCAGATCAATTGAGAAAGAGCTGTGAACGAACACAGAACAGCTCTGCGCTGTAAAGGAACTGTCTGCAGCACTCCATAGCAGAAACTGCCAGCCAGAATGAGAGCACAGACAAGCAGTTTAGAGGTTAGATTAAGTACAAGCTGAAAATCTAAGATGCAACATAAGGCATGTTCAATCATACATAGCCAGACATATACATATATATTTATAGAATCTACAGAACACAACAAAATGGATTTTCATGGCTCAGGAAAGTGGTGTCAGCAGGATGCCATCAGCTCATGTTATTCAGGTGTATGAAATTTGTTTTCAACCAGAGGAATACATCCAGGTGTAATTAATCAGTACAAGAAACACAAGGGGCCTGTAGAAGAGTTATGATACCCACATAAAGAATATTTCCTAGATACTCTGGGTTACAGTTCCATTTCATGAAAATTAAACACTTCAGGGAGGTGGAGCATACCGTTAGCTGCAGTTTAATAAAGGTTTAATGTTAAACATTGCAATACATGTATGCATTTTATTGTAAAACAATAAAAAGTGTTAGCTGTAAGAAGTGTTACCTCCTGCTATATGTTTAAAAAAAAAAAAAAAAAGCATTTTGCTTCATAGCTTCTAGAATGCCTTTTATCAGGAACAGAGAGAGGAGCATGTTGAAGTGTGATTCCTGCATAACTTATCAGGCTACCAGATGCAATTCTTTCACGCTACTATGTTTTCACTAAGGTCCACAAGCCCTGAACAGGCAGAGAAATCACTGCTACTCTTACCAGTGCCAAAAATGGTGATTGTGTTCAAATTAGTCCACCTTCTTCCTTCATCCAGCAGCATTCCTCTGAGCTGCAAGTACCACATTATAAAGCATGGAGGTCTTCCCCTTCTCTTCCAATCCACCTTGCTATAAAAGGGAAAAATGAAATGCTACAGTAGAATGAAAACACAATCACTCACTTCCTCAGAGGTCCTTCTGTTTAACAGCCATTTCTTCTGCCATTGGCCTCTTTCGGAACTGCATCTCCTTGTTAACAAGGTTTTCACGTACAATGCATCTGACTGCCTTAAGATTCATGGGAGGTAAATACAGTGATGATGAAAGGCTCGATTACAGCTTTCCCCAAAGTAAGTATCTCACACTGTAAAGAAGAAAAAGAGAGCCCTTGAACACCTCTAGGGATGGTTACTCCACTACCCCCGGTGCAGAAAGACTGCTTTTTCTTAGAAGAAATCATTCCTAACATCCAACCTGAACCTCCTCTGGTGCAACTTGAGGCCACTGCCTCTCTCCCTATCACTGTACTCAGGAGAAGAGGCCGACCCCACAGAGGTCTCGCCACAGTCTCCTGTCACACAGCAGTAGAGAGCAACAAGGTCTGCCGAGACTCTTCTCTGCCTCAAAAGCCGTCTCAGAGCCCCACGGCCCTCAGGACAGCGCGCACCAGCCATCTTGGCCAGGGGCTCGCGCCCCTTCCTCACTGAAACGCGGCCGAGCGCGCAGGCGCAGCCCCCTCCTCCCCGCACCGCGCCCGGGCGGTGCCGGCGCTCAGAGGCCGCCCCGCGGCGGAGCGGCGCGGGTAGCGGCTGGAGGCGGCAGCACCGGCATGTCCTGAGGGGAGCGGCGGCGCGCAGCCCCCGCCACCACGGAGGGGTTGGTGGAGCAACGGGCCAAGGGCCGGGCCCCCATGAAGGAGAAGGAGGCCGGGGCGGAGCGGGGCAAGCCCGCCACTTACACCGGGGACAAGAAGGCTCGCATGGCGGCCAAGACCAACAAGAAGTGGGTGCGCCTGGCCACCGTGCTGGCCTACGTGCTCTCCGTCTCGCTGGCCGCCATCGTCCTCGCCGTCTACTACAGCCTCATCTGGCAGCCGGTGCGCGGAGGCGGCGGCTCCTCGGCTTCTCCTCCGTCGCTTCTCGGCCCCTCCGCCAACTCCTCCTCGCAGCCCCGCAGCGCTCCGCCGCCGCGCTCCGCCGCCCCGCCGCCCCACGTCCCCACGGCGCCGCCGCCGCCCAGGGGGAGCCCGACCGGGACGGGCGGCACGGAGCTTCCAGCGCCGCGCGGGGCCGGGGAGGGCCGCAGTGCGCCGTGAGGGTGGAGGCCCGGGGGACAGCGCCGGACGCTGAGCGGAGGGACGGGCTGTTTTGACGGCGCTGTGGACTCTCGTCGCTGTGGGCTTCCGTGGCTTCGTTCTTCTCCGGCTTCGCCCCCGAACCGCGGCCGGACTGTGCCCATCCGAGGAGCTCGGTGTGCGGGACTGCCTGGGAGCTATGCCGATCCGTAGGCTGCAACCCGTTGTTTAAGTCCCGAATTTTGTTTAGCCGTGAGCGTAAACTTATTTAAACCATGTGAGAGGTAAATTGACTTGTTTACTATATTAAAATATTTTCCCAGTATAAAAGCCTCTGTCATACGGTACATTCTCTTTGCGATGGGATGGGATGGGGGGCTGGAAGAGTTCTGAGTACGGAACTGATTTCTTTGCTCTGTGAACGGCTGTTTATGAGGGTGGATAATGACAGGTCAAGGGGGAATGGTTTTAAACTGAGGCAGGGGAGGTTTAGGTTAGATGTTAGGAGGAAGTTTTTCACACAGAGGGTGGTGAGGTGCTCAAACAGGTTGTCCAAGGAGGCTGTGGATGCCCCATCCCTGCGGGCATTCAAGGGTGGGCTGGATGTGGCTCTGGGCAGCCTGGTCTGGTGGTTGGTGACCCTGCACACAGCAGGGGAGTTGAAACTAGATGAGCATTGTGGTCCTTTACAATTCAGGCCATTCTATGATGTATTGTGATTTTCATTCATTTCTTGTTGGTCCCTGTAAATGAGACTGTGTGCGCCCCATCTCCTGCTGTCGGTGCTGAGCTGAGGTCTGGGCAGGTGGCATGGCTGTAAGGTGGTAGCTGTCACTCAGATCTTTGGGCTGCCCACTGGGAAGCTGTGTGCCTGTGTCATGCCTGTGCTTTCAGTTGTATAGCATAACGGTGAGGCTGTATGGTGTCACTGTAAAGTGATGCTTGGAACTGACATTGCTGGGGATGGGAAAGGTGCTCTGCTGACATGTATGAATCACGTTGGTCATATGTGCCACATGTCAAATCCACGGTGCTTTTTTTTTTTTTTTTTTTATTCTGAAGTTGAGGTGGTGGGGAAATAGCTGTTTCATACTGAAATTGATGTGCTTTTGAGCAAAGGCCTGCTTTGGCTGGATGCTTCCACTTGAGCATGTGCTGAAGGCAGAGGAGCGTGTGCAGAGGGTTTCCAGAAGGAAATGGGCAAAAGGATGGAATGGTTTGGATGTGATCTTTCACCTTTTTCTAGTTTTCCTCTCCAGCAGAGAAGGCTTTATGTTGCTACTGTGCAAGAGAAGAAGGCAAGCTGGTGGAAAGGGAAAAGATCATGCTTAGTCATCTCAAACAAAAATGTGCCTGTAAAATTGCCATCTTGCTGTAGGACAGGTGTGAGAAAGCAAGAAGAGGCGAAGGAGTGGAAAGCCTGAAGCTGCTGCTGGATCAGGTGGCTGCACTGTTACCTTCAGGGCTGCATCTGAGCTCTTCCTCTTTATTTGCTGTAGTGACTGATGGCATCCTGCTGCTCTGCAGCTTTGTCCATGCTGGGTTTAGTCCTGTGTGCAATGGGTAACTTTGTTCCCTTGTGCCTGCAGCACATCAGTACCTGTTTTGTTTGTAGGGCTGCTGTGTGCGTGCAGGAGCTTTGGATGCTGCTGCTCTATGCTGATTTTGGTATACATATCTGGTTGTAGAGGGAAGAGTTTCCAAAGGGAGGAATGGGCAAAGCAAAAACAGCATGTTCTTTTTTCTTTTTTTTCTTGGTGCGAATTGAATCTGTTTTTTGGCTCTGGTACTTAATGCAGTAGTAGTTGGGAGGTGTCTCTGGAACAGAGCTCATGTTTAATTTTTAAAACCATCTTTAAAGATAAATAAAAGCTGGGCAGAATGATACAGAGGCTGGGATTGCTCTGGTACCGGCCTGCAGCTCAGAGCTGGCAGGCCTGTGCTGGCTTGGAACAGTACATCCCAAGCACACTGGATGTGTGTGGACTCCTGGCATTTTTTCACTTTAAATACAATTGCTCTCAGAAGACTTACAGGGCATGGCTGTCCAGGGCAGATGGAAGAGGAGGGGAATTGAATTAAATGGGCTGCATGGCCCTCTTCCAACCAGCCATGTATCAGGGGAGAGATGCCTTGTGTTCAGGAGCTGTAACAACTTAAAACTTCTCACCTGTGCATGGTGTTAGTGGCAAAGAATCTTCAGGATAATGGTGCATGCGTATGTTAACTTTTAATAACAAGGAGCACTAGGGATGTTTGGGGAAGGTAGTTTGGCTGCAAGAGGTAATAGCTTGGATTGTCATTCTGGACTGTGAATTTTTGCATTGTTTTGCTGTCTTTGCACTGAAACAATTGTCTGTGTCTTGAATGTGTATTTCTAGTGCCCCAGAGTAGTGCAGTTATCAACTGCTAACAAACTGAAGACTGCACTGTATCAATCTTTCCCTTCTTGCTCCTGTTAGAGGAGGATCACTTCAGGAGGTATGGAATCGTTACTCTAGCCAGTGTAATTGTATCAGGTGAGAGAAGGGACAGGCTTTTGTGCTATTTCCTAGATAGGAATCACCAACGCTGTGATTTGTCATGCTATATCCTTGGAACTGCTGCTGAGATCGGTCCCTTGACACACATGCAGTCCTGCAGAACTGTCTGTTTCCAGTGTGTGGAAAGAGCTGCCTGAAAGTTTGGATGGAGATAAAAGTTAAACACGAGTGAAGTGTTGAATCTGCAGTTGTTTGCTGGAGCGATCTGAGGATGTTAACAGCTGTGGGACAGTCATGTGAAAGCATGATGGCTCTAAGGATATATCTGGAATAGTGATATCTGTGCACTTTTTTTTTTTTTTTTTTCCCCACTTGAGCTTTCTGTGGATAAAATGTGCTACTGATTCTGGAATGCCATCTTCCCTGCAGCAATCCAAGCCTCCTTATTTTGGGCCCAGATTCCAGACTTCTTGATCTCTAAGAGCCTTTAGAAGAGTTTGTGGTGCAGAAATCCCTGCATATTTGTGCTTCAAGTGCAGCACACTTCTGTACTGGAGTGTCAGAACGCATCATTGTCAAGTGTCAGGAGAAAGTAAATAACATGGTAGCTTAAATTTTCTAATTCCTTGTCACAGCAATTGCTTAAGAGAATGGAGGTGAAGACCAGACCATGTTCTGCTTTTCCTTTTTGACTGAGAAGGGTCTCACGAGTGAGGAAGGAACCTGACTGACTTAATGCATTTGCCCTCTGTACGCACTGGTCTTGTCCTGCTGAGCACAATTTGTTCTAGGAGAGTGCACTGATATGACCAGAAGGAAGGGAAATAGCTGGAAAAAAAATTATTGGGGCGTGTAATGCGCTCCAGCAGCTGGCTCACATTTTCATATGATTAAAGATACCTGTTTCGCACATGCGTATCTTCTCTCTTGGCCTCATCTCGTGTAAAGAGTATTTTCTTATTCCCTGACTTTTAGGACCGAGCTGTAATTCTGAAAAGAAAGGTGTTGTGCTTTTATTCCAGATTTCGGCTTAATTTGATTGGTGAGGCTGAAAAGCAATCCTGCAGTGTAGTGTTGATAATGCAATCAATGGCTGCTTCTGAGCATTGTGGATCTCCTTCAGGGAAGCCAAAATTAATCTCGCTGGGCCACTGGGATGTGTTATATGTATGTGTGTGTGTGTGTGTGTGTGTGTGTGTGTGTGTGTGTGTTATGGAGTAGAGAATGATAAAAGGAACAGCCACATCAGAGCTGGATTAAAGCAAAGGAGGTGAAGTTTGACTTCAGGATAGTCTCTGTCTTCAGAGAGGCAGTGAGCTTTGGGAGCACCTCATTTCTGGTCAGCTGCTGCACTGCTGTGCTCAGGGAACGGCTGCAGACTTTGCCTGCCAGTGACCGTGAGTGCAAGCCTGTGAGCGGGCTGAGCCATTGTACAGCCCTTCAAAGGGAAGGCAGCAGGCAGTGTTTTAACTTCACAGCAGTGCTGTACCCTGCTCTGTACCTCTAACTGACTTCAAGCTTTCCACATAACTAAAAAAAGCACGATTACACACTTTAAATTATAAGAATTTCTCGCTAAGTGCCAGTTTAGCTTCAGGCACTTACGCCTTTTGCAACCAGTTGATGCAGAGGGGAATTGGTGTGGAGAACTGGTGAATATTTCTGTTATTTCTATACTTTTAGTCTCTGTACAGAGCTTTGCTTGTTCTTAGAAATCTGGGTGGTACCCTTCAGCTATAGCATTAGTCTTGTTGAGGTGGGGAACAGTGAGCTGTCGAGATTATCTAGTTTTGCTTCCTTCAGCACTTGGATTGTGAAGCTCTGGAGGCTGAAGTATTTCCAACCTTATCCAGGTGTATTTTTGCCCTTAGGTTGAGTTTCTTGATCTCTTTGAAATCGAGAATTGATTCACTGGTCTGTAATCCATTTTAGTATTCAGTTTGACTACAGAATTGTGTTGAAACTGATAGTAGAATTTTGCCAACTGGAAGCAGTGGCAAGCTGTTCCTTTGGCTTGAAAAGAAAAGGTGTCTTCTGCCTGATGGCTGCTTCTGCTTTCCTGTTGCATGGAATAGTTAAGAGTATCTTGAGCAAAATCCTTGAGCTACCAACCACTGTTGCGGAGAGAACAGGTGCCTGTACAGACAGCTTAATTTACACTCTCCAAGCTGCCATCACCTTTGCTTGCAAGAAAGGTGACATTGTGATGAGGTAGCTTTGATGCTTCTATGGATGACTGAGCCTTGTGTTTTGCTGCATGGCTGCAGTGAGCCTTTGGGTGAGTTAACACAGCCAGCCCAGGAGGGGGGTCCTTGTCTAAGGCTGAGTGGTCCACATTGGAGCTCTCTCTCGGAGAAGTAGGTGGTACCAATTCTGTGTAGAGAAGTGCTGAGAAACGCTACAAAACTGAGACTTCTCATAACTTTTATTTAATATAAATAACCCCTCTACATCAGCTTTTCATCTGTTCAGTCTTTTCTCTCACTGTAAAGAAGAAATAGCTAGCCATGATTTTTTCCAATTTTTCTGAAGAGCTGCAATCTGGGCACCAACCAAAATGCATTCAAGCAGGTTTTCATAAGCAGGAAGAAATTACACTGAGGACAGGCACCATCTGCACAGTACAGTGTACAGAGCTTGATCCTTCCTAGGCATCATTAAGTGCAAGATTTGTTGGATTTTCATGGAGCTGGGGGTGTAAAGGATGATGGAGGGCAGGGCTCTTTGATTTATTTTTTTTCTTTGAAAAAGGACTTTAGGTTGGTTGTGGAGAATGAGTCTTTAAGTGATGGAGAATTTCCAGGACCTGGAGTAGTTTTATAATCTGGCTTTTGTCTATCCGTTCCCAAAAAAACCCAGCCCAGGCTTTGGTGAGGCAAAGATATTTCTACATAAAGCGTGAAAGCAGCATGCTCTGTTTCTTGCTAATGCCTGGTCTGAAGCCAATACGTTGTCCTGAATTTGGCACATAGAAGTTCCCAGGCTTGTCCTTCATGACTTAGGTGCTACAGATGCGGAAAAGCAAAATGTTTATATGTGCAAATACTAGTTTATTAGAACAGCATACAGTATTTCAGTCCACCACATATACCAACCTTATCACCAAGGCAGCCTGCCATTTTGGCTAGCAAATGCATCTTGCAATAAAATCCAGTAAATCTCCATGCGTACGTGTCTGCAATTGACTCCTGAAACTGCTTCAGGTTTTAGGGCAGTGAAGGGAGGGTGATATCCTTGCTTCTCTGTCACTTAGAAATCTAAGCACTTGTGCCTGCTTTCTGCCTGCTCCTTAATAAGTAGCCATATTTTGGTAGTTGCTGTTTGCTGTGAGCCTTACAGTTGCTTGGGAATCCAAACTGGGGTTTTTGCTCATTTGTGCTTGTAATGCTCAACCAGTTTCTTAATCTGAAAGGTATCTTTTAAGGTTTGCTCAAAAATTATGCTTGGTAGCTTCCAAGAGAGCAGTTACCTTCTTGTTCAGGCCCAAGGCTTTGAAAGGACAACCATGAAGGTTGGCACTTGACAGGAAGCTCTGACTTGCAACTCCAGTTTGGCTATGCTCCTTGCTGCCAGCTCCTTCCTTGCTGTTAAAGAGGGAAGAGTATTGCATTTGTGCTGCTCTACTCCTTGTCACACTTGACACAAAGCTGCATCCCCAGTCACTGCAGCTTTTGTACTTCTTGGTCTTAGCAGTAGTTGCCAAGCTTCACCTTATCAGTGTAGCAGCTACCTTTCATAACTGTGAAACACAGAGAAAACTGCTCTCCTGACATAGAACCATCAAACAACCCAAGTTGGAAGGGATCCACGGGGATCCAACTCCTGGCTCCATACAGCATGAACCAAAATCCAAACCCTATGTCTGAGAGTGTTGTGATGTTTCTGCCCTACCTTATCTAGCTGGAGGAGTAGAGTGGCCTCTGAAAGGATGAGATGCTATAGCTGGCATGCGCTTGTCAAAAGCACCCGTGCTCAACATGTATCCCAAGAACGCTCTGTCGCCTTTGTGCCTGTGACCCATGCAACTACTGTACATGCCCACCACCACTTCAACTACATACAAATCTCTATTACAAGAGCTGCCCTGCTTCACCTGCCTACTGAGTTTCGGCATAGCCTCTCGTGCTGTCTCCTAGTGTTCTGCTTTGTCACTTGTCTGCTCTGGAGAGCCCAGCAGCCCGTGCACATGCGCTTCCCTGACAGCCTCTGGGGGAGGAAGTGGGTAGGCTGCCCAGGAGTAAAAATCTTAACTTTAAACAGAATTAGTTATTAAATAAAATAAAGTGCATACAGTAGACATTTCATTGGCTTGCCACACAGCTGCAATATAGGCAAAACAAATACAAAAGAAAAGTTATGGTGTTTTTCTTGTGGGGAGTGTGGGTAGCCTTCCCTGCCCTTTGACATATGGAGAGCAAGGGCTGAGCTGGAAGTGATGAAGGGTGCAGGGAAGGTGCTGAAAGTTGATTTCATAGAAGATCAAAGAGTGAGGCTAATGTTGTGCTCCTCTTCTCATCCACCACCTTCAGCACGTTGTCCTGGCAAAACAAGAACACACACAGTAACAGGATTATCAGCCTTCAGGGAACTGCTAAGCATTAAATTTGAAGTGTCTGCTGAGTTTCAGTCTGACCTTCCTGTGTGGTTGCAGCTGCTGTGGGTACCAGCATGGCATAACCCCGGCACCTACCTGCCAGATCTGATGGGAGCATCTGGGGAGCACTGCAGCCCAGGGGAGGAACCAGATATGTGAGACTGCATGAAATGTACTTGTAGTCCTCCTCTGGGCTAGGTAAGACTGTTTTCCTTTCAGCTTAAGAACAGTAATCTATGTGTGATTTTCTTTTTGCCTGTACAGCACCTGGAGCAACAAGAGGAAGGTCTGATTTGGTGTAGGATTCTGCATCCCTCTATCTGTGGCTTGGAGTTGTATTAGCTTTTCTCCAATGAAAACACTAGCCTGTGAGTTGAAATTGCTGTTCTGCCTCCAGATCTAAATACACTGATTTTCATTAGGAAAGGCATACTCTTTTTTTTTTTCCCCCTCTAGTTGCCAGATGCTTGAGTGCTGCTCAGAATTGCTGAGTTGGCATTTTTTCTGCATCCACATTGAAATTCACAGTTCCGCCTCTAGCTGGTGCAGATTTCAACACCTAAAGCTCATAAGAAAGGATAGAGAAGGAATATAAAAGCAAAAACAGATGAAATATTGTGAAGGAAGCATAGGCAATAGACAGCTTGGCTCCCATAAAAAGGGAAGATTCAAAGGAATTATCTAATGACAGAGATCCAATATGGAACTACACAGAAGTCATATCCAAGGTACTGAAATAATTGATGCTGAAGGAAGAGTAAGGCTGCAGCTGTAGACATTTTTATAATCTGTTTTACAAGCCTGAAATGACCCCAGAGCTAACTCTGTTTATTGTTAATCTGTATGATTGTTAATGGTTCCAAAAATCTCACAGTCATCCCTGCGCTCTTTCCTGCAGTTAGACGGTTCTCTTTCCTCTTGTGCAGTATTATCCTTTCAGTACAGACACCTTTCTGTGCATGAGCAAGTCTTTGCATCCAAGACACTGGTGGGCTTTAGAGTCATTGCTTTTAGTAATTAGAAATAGTGATTAGCGTTTCTCTCCTCTTTGCTGCGTCCTCTTTTCCATAACTCACAGGCTGCTGGAGCTTGGCCCTCGGTTGGTGTTTCTGTCTGGGACTCAGGAGAGCAGTGCGGCTGTGTGCTGCCTTTAGTTCTGCCA
Source organism: Lagopus leucura (assembly GCF_019238085.1). NCBI lineage: Eukaryota > Metazoa > Chordata > Aves > Galliformes > Phasianidae > Lagopus > Lagopus leucura. Next base: position 6,346,387 of record NW_024962282.1, read on the forward strand.
TCAGCAACAAGAGGATGCAGTGCCAAATCTGTGGGTCGCTGTCTAGATTTGTCACTGGTTGAACAGTTATCACTGCTACCCTTGGTAAGCTGAAATGTGAGAAGGCAGACTTTGGTGGAGGATCCTGCTGGAGTGGTTTAAGCTACCATCACTTTCTGCATTCTATGTGTTCCCTCTGAGCACAGAGCTGGTGGAAAATAAAACGCAGATCACAGTGTGATGTACTGATCTCTGCCTCCTTTTTGTCGGGGGTCTGTGTTAGGAAGGTTAACAGAGGCGTCTGAGGTATGGGCGCGTGCTCCCTTCTGTCAACTCTGCCATACCAGCAGCAGCTGCAGGCTGCAAAGCAGGGCAAGCAGCTCTGTGTTCAGTGCTTACAATGGCAACAGCCTGCCTGCCAGAGCCCCTGGTCAAGTTCAGCCTTGCTGTGCTCAGTAAGTAGCTGTAAGGAAGCAAAGGTGTACCAAATGACTAGGTCCGTGCCTCTCAATGCATTAACAGCTTCTAGTAGTTTCTTCTTTCCACAAGTCACAATATGATGTTGCGTTGAACAGAAGAATCAGAGGGTGATGTTGGGTTGCACAGAAGGACCAGAGGGACCAGTGCTCTCCAAGCTAACCCCTTGAGATCTGTGCCTGCCTGACCCCAGACCAACATCTGAGACAGCAGCAGTATCTTCTTAACTCTTGGACCTTGGGGGAAGAGGTATGTTCTTTTGTAGCCCTGGAGCTGCAGCGAGAAGCGTTAGCTTCTGCTTGTCCTGCTTCCTGCACCAACCTTTAGCACTGGTTTACATCAGACAGCTGACCCCATCCGCCCTCCCCATCCTGCAGCACACAGGCCCTGCCTGCCCCACTCCTGCTGACGTCAGCTGGAGCTGCAAGGTCAGATCCCTGGAGCTGCTCTGGAAACGTACCCCCAGCTGCATTTTCTCTAAAGATGTTAAGATTAATTTTCTCAAGAGAATTCAGGGAAAAAGCTTCTGTGGTTTTTGTGTATCGTTTACTTCTCTGGGACTTGTTGGACATTCTCCAGGGATTCCAGTCCTTCACTTTGGGTAAATATTTATTCCTTGTTATTTGAAGCAAATGATGAAAGCCCCGCCACGCTCACTGCACAGCATCTCCAACTGGTTTGAAGGTGCAGGAGATTTTCAGTGCCATAAATAGACATTAGCAGTGGAAGCTGTAAAATTCACATAGTGTCTGCTGCAAGGAGCTACTGCTCTGCAGAAATGCTTGAGTTAGCAGCAGCTGCTGAGTAATCCACTGCTACAGATAACTGCTGTGCTTTGGGATAGGTGGGATCCTGGAACAGGGGACATCTCCCTGACATCACGTGCAATGGCCTGCTACAGAATTGTTTTGTGTGATGGGACTTTCATAATGGAATTGATATTTTTACATCCCTTTGGGAGTTGATAGGTTTTTGGGTTTTTTTTTGGAAAATCACCCCATCGATTTCTAGGCTGATTTTTGCAAAAATTGCACTGTATCAAAACTGAATGACCAGTACTTCAAAACATAACATTAACATTCTCTGCTTTGCAAGCCTAAGGAATCTGGTTCCAAAAAACTGCTGTGAGATAACACTTTTGGGAGAATTACATGAAAACAAGGTAGGGCTTTGCAGCATTTTATACGTAATGTGGTCTGAAACTAATCTGCTGTACAAGGCAAAAGAAGCCAGGGGAGAAGGTTAGTGGTTGTTACCAGTCCACAGTTATTTATGACTGCCATCTATGTCATTATGCAGCCTGTCATGTTGATTTGGGAACTTCAAAGCAACAGCAGGAATAGACATGAGACCATTTTGCTTCAAACACACTGACAACATAACCGACTTGAGCCAAATGAGCTTTTGCTCTTCTGGTTGCTGTTGTCATTGTTGCTGTTTTGTTGCTCCTAGAAGCCCTGCTGTCAGTCCAAAGAGATGAATTGTCCTGGTTGTGCTGAGCTGGTGCTAGGGAAATCCAGGTCTTTTTTTTCTTTATCCCCTTGCTGAGAGGTGTTCCTGGCAAATTGGACACATGGAGCAGAGAATGAAAGACAGGCCCTCTGTCTTCCTGGCATAACTCACCCTGTCTGCAAATGATCTTTTTGGGGAAGCCAGCCCTGATAATGGGCTGTCACTGGTGCAAAAGGAGAGGTCAGATTGCTTTGTGGTGACTTCAGTATTGAGTAGGTGACAGCAATGCCCCAGAACATCACTAAAAACACACAGCCAAGCTGTGCTCACTCTCTCATTCCCTGAATGCTGTTGATGTAATGGGGAAAAAAAAAAAGAAAAAGAGAAACCTGTTTCTGAGATGGGGTCATAGAAATCGCTGCACTGGCTCATCCTGGCACCTCCACAGGTGTCCTCTTGTGAGAAAGTCCTTCCAAAAGTGAGTGACCCCTCCAGCAGTCTCTATGAGGCTGTGATCTTTGTTCCTATGAGTACTGCACACACCATCTGCTGCCCACTGCCACCTTGCAGTCCCCTCACACCACGTTTGCCTTCAGGATTCTCAGTACAGTGGGACTGATCCCCTGGCATCGCTATGCTTGGTGTTTTCCAAGCAGTAAATAATTTCAGAGAGCAATCTTGATCTCAGGTTCCAGCTTAGCCAAATGGATGCAGGAGTGCTTAAGTACAAACACCAGCTTAAGTCACCTCCAAGTCTTCTCCAAGATATAAGGCTGTGTTTATAATTAAGCCTGCCTTAGTAACTTAATAGAAGAGTGATGGAGTAAAGAACTGTGCTGAAGTGAGGGCCCATTATGAAGCCATAGGAATCTCCACTGCATTGATGAGATGAAAATGGACTGTTCTGATTTGTTGTTCCCTCTCTTAGCTGGTGTCTAATTAATGACTACTTTTATCACTCAGGATAATTTTAATTCCTCCTTCCTCTAATTCTGGGTTTTTGGTAGATTGGAGATGCACAGTCTGGGCAGTGAAGTCCATGTACTACATGCATCCAGTTCTCAACTTTCTCTTAAATACTGCTGGAATTAATTTTCCTCACTTAAAAGAGTTTTAGTTCCAGTACAGAACCAGTTCCTGCTACTTCATAGTGTTCTGTCTTTTCTAAATAGCTGCAGTGCTTGAGCTTCTCCATGCCTTTGTATAGAACTGGATTGCAGGGAAAGTCTTCTTGTTAGCGGTTTAACCATTTCATCTCTAAGCCTCTTTGTGTCTCTGGGATGAATATTAAACCAAACCACCTGACAAGCTGCTGGTTAGGGGTCTGAAGAACAGCCTGCTGAAACGAGGGAAAGGCGTTTGGTGGGCAGTTTGAACAGCTGATTGACTGGAGTGCCCACTTAGGAATATTGCTGCTGCCTCTCTTCTTACAGGGTACTGAGATACGGCCTCACCTGGCAGCAGGATCAGATCCCGACTGATTGGGTTGATGTGGCACATGTAGGTATGATACCCTGATCTGTGACATTGCCTGGGAAAAATGTTTTTGGCAAAGGTAATTGCCAAAGACTCCCTGCTCTCCTTATTTGTCCCTTCTCTCTAATTTCTACCTTTTGTTTTGGCTGTTCTGGATTTGCCTTTCTAGAAAAAATTTCTTTGCTTGAATAAAACCCAGAGCTTTGTTATGTAACCAGGTCTGTTTTTTCCCCTTTCTATTTGGTTCATAAGCTTTTGTGACAGGAACCATCTCATCCTGCCTTACACATCACTGTTGCCAGATAATTCAAGTTTTAACATTCACAGAGCAATTACAATAGCAGAATCCCATCTAATGCCAAGCTTTTTCGAGCTATTGCTCACAAGATGGGCCTCTGTAGGTATGTGTTTTGGGAACAGGATCACGTTAACCTCTAGTTATTCTAGTTGTGATTATCACAGACAGAAATATATTCATGCTTTTATTCTCACTTTTCTGAGATTATCCCTTTCCAGGAATAGTTTCAGTTTGTGCCCTAACTCATGCTTGTCACCAGCCAGGCTCAGCAGCCCAGTTTTCTGTACAAACTTTTCTGTCTGAATTTCCCTTGTTTTTGCATCCATACCAAGGCAGGTCTTTGTGATGCACAGATTTAGACTATCTGAGGGATCCATATCACAGTTAATGAATGTTTCTGAATAGCTATGTGATATGTTGCCTCTGTGGCCACAGAAAACAGAGATGTGAACCTGTACTATGGCTGTGAGTGTCACAACTGTGGCTGTGAGGATAACAAACACAATGATGAGTGGGATCAGGAACTCACCATCCATCTCAGGCAAACTGGTGCATTATTTGCTAGTTGAGAGTGTCCCCACTGTCCTTGTCCTTGCCATCCTCAGGCTGGTCCCCTTCCCTGGACTGTAGTTTTGCCATATCCTGCTCAGGAACAACAGTCTCGTTGGAGCTGTCTTTCTTTGTGGGCAAAGGCTCTCCTGTGTGTTTAGTGTCTTCAGCATCTTCAACTCCTTTCAGAGCAAGTGTTTGTCCCTCAAGGGCAGTGTTTTGGGCCACTTCTTCCCCTCTTTTTCCCACCAGTTGTCCTTGATCTGCATCCAGTCTGTCTCCTGCATCTGTGTCCAGCTTTCCTCCATGGCTGTTTGAAGAGTCCTCAGTGGATTCCCATTCAGAAGCTGTCTTTTTCTCTAAGCCACCTCCATCTAAATCAGCTCCCACGGGCAATAACAAGGTCTCCTCACTGCTATGCTTAGTGGCTTGCACAGCACTTGGAAGGCCACTTTGTGAAGCACTGCTATTTGTGCTCTCCTCCTGGGGAATATCAGCAGTGCTAGGCTTCCCGTTGGCATCTTCCTCAGTATGTTCCTTACTTGCCTTGGACCTTGGCTCCAAGTCACCTGTGCTGGCTTCAGAGACCTCCTTGCTGAGCCCCTTCAGTCTTCTCCTTTCCTCTTTCTGCCCATTGTGGGCAGGCCAGGCCTTCCCACTTCTCCTCCCATGCTCTTGAAAGCTCGGCGGTTTCACCTTCTCCTCCAACTCAGCTGTGCAGTTCTCTTCCAATACCTCTTCACCTTTGCTTTTCTGCTTGTCTGTACCAAGGTTCCTCTTTAAAAAAACAAACAAACAAACAAACAAACAAACAAAAAAACACATTGGAGGATATATTTATTTCAACTATGTCAGTATATGGTATTCCTTGTCTATGATGGTTCCCAACACATGAGAATAAATCTGCTGAGGCCATTAAAAGAAACAAAAGGATGCAGGTGAAGCAGACTAAGTGGGGGTTGTTATACTGACAGAGGGTCAACGGTCTCACATCCTACATCCTGCCACCCGGAGAGTGCTGTCGAGGGGTATATTTACCCCAGCAGAGTGATCTCCCCTCTCTGTACTGGCTGACAGCCTTCCTGATGGCGCATGTTTTGAGTAAACTTGACAGCCCCCCTTGAGCTGATGAGCTCACCTGGCTGTCAGGATCATCCTTCAGAAAAGACGTGTCCTCACCTTCTTTTGCATCCCATCTGTTAAGAAAAAAAAAAAAAAAAAGACAAAACTTAGGCTTTCAGGTTCTCATATGAAAAAGCTGTTTTTCCTGCTGGATGCCTGGGCAGGAATTTCTATTAACACTATCCACTCCTTGTCTGGGCCCCATCTTCAACTAGTAAGAGATAAAAGTGGTCAACATATCTGGTCCAGTTCCTTTCCTGGCATCTGCAAAGCATTCAGCCTGTTCAGAGACACTCATCTAAGACCACTAAATCTTGATGAACTGCCTGTTATAATTCTAAATGTAATGAAAACTTAAAATCCAATTGCCAGAAGAGACAGTTGTCATTAGAATAACAAGATATACAGTCTGTTTATGTTGATGTCTGCCACAGCCTGATCCTGCTCCCCTGGCAGTACCCACACATTCCAGATTTCTTCAGTGGCAGACACTGAGGCAGACAGTGCAGGATGAAATTTCATTGAAGTAGCTGGAGAAATTGGAGGTAAGGACGTGTGTAAGACTGCAAGAGTGGCTATAAGAGTCAGATTGAACCCAGCTAACTCAGGCCCTCTTGCTCTCTCAGCATCATTGGCAAATTCTTGGGGTAGAGTTTGAAAGGGGGGCAGATGTACTTAGTCCCTCGCCAGAATGTGCCCAACTTCCAGAAACATGCAGCCCTGCAATTTCCTGAGCCTAAGACACTATCTGTATGTTGAGTCATGTTCTGTACAGTCTCTTCTAAAGGCCTGTGTAAGGGCATTTTGGCCCCATACTAAATTTGCAGCAGCTACAACATCCTGTGCCAAAGAGAGCAGCAGCTCAGCCAAAGGCTGCACAGAGAAGTGTTTTCTTTTGCTTGTTGGAGTTTGCTTGGGTAAACGTAGATGTGAATTTGCCCTTGCAGAATTACTGGGCAGGGCACCTCTCATATGTGTGAGTTGAGTCACAAGCGCACAATCTAAATGTATATATGTATACATTTCTCTCTGCCATATACTCTGAAAAGCACATGTGCAAAGGTGTATGAGATTTAATTCTCTAGATAGATTATGCTAAACTTACTGGCCTCTTCAGCAGGCAAACTTGGACCAAAAAATGACAATGTACACAGAGGTGACTGCATTCGGGCACTTCCAGAGGCAAATGTGCACATTTACAGTGATCACACATGCCCTTGTGAAAACTGTGTGGGAATTACCATCAGGTAATGCTGTGCAATCACACTGAACTACTCCATGCTGTCTGTGTAGCTAGTGAAGCCCCTTGGGCAGCAGTGAGTTGCATTTGCAAGCACCTCAAGGCTTTTAAAGGGTATAGAGATGGATATGGTAACTTTAATAAGCTTGGATCAGCCTGATAAGGCTTGGAGGCAGCTGTGACCCAGCACACAGAGTACAGCCAGTGAGGTCTTGTCCAGAACTCAAGGCAGGACTTTGTCACTGGGTGTGCTGACTCAAACTGCCAAAGGTTTTCTGCTCTTGGAAGCTGCTGATATATTTTCAGTGGTGACCTGAAAGTCAAGCTGTGCAGGTAGTCCATCACACACAGTCAACAGCATTACATTTTGTCATGTGCTGCCCTCATCAACAGTTCCCTCTGCACTCAACATCTGTTTTGTGAGCCTACTGACCACTTTCCCCAGGTAAATAAACAAAGGAATGATGTGCTGACTGTGGGTTTCTGCCTCACTCTGCTCTGACTCCTCAGCTGCTGTGCCTCCTGCAGAACCAGTCCAGAACAGGCTACCACCACAGGTCTAAATATAGCCAAAACAAACCAGACACCAATTTTGAAATAATCATTTCTGCCCGATGTGTTCCTCTTCCCCATCATTACCACTAATGTACCAGAATGCGTTACTGATCACTGACACCCAACATCTCAGTGCATTCCCTTATTCATGACAGGTGTCATACAGGAACTCAACTACAGTTTTAGGATGGAAGTCACAGAATCATTTGGAAGGGACCTTTAAAGGTAATCTAGTCCAACTCCCCTGCATTGAACAGGGACACCTACAGCTCGTTCAGGCTGTTCAGAGCCCTGTCCAGCCTTGAATGTCTCCAGGGACAGGGCATCCACAAAATGCTCCAAATGGATCTTACCACTGCTGTTGGGTTGCTTGGACTTGAATGGGAGGAAAGTCTGTGAGCAATAAAGGGCAGATCCAAACGAAGGTAATGAATATTCATCACCCCAAAGGCACCTTGAGCCTTTCTGGAATGAGGCTTTTCCCAAAAAGAAGTAGGAGAGCAAAGGATGCTCTTCCAGCTTCAAAGATACGATTACATGGACAGACAGGACCTCTTCTAGATCAGCAGAGGACACAGAAGCAGCAGTGGAGAGGAGGTAAGAAAAATAAAGTCCAGGAGGTGAGATGGGTGGGCAGAAGAAAAGCTATTCTGAAGTTACTCAGGCAGGATGGAGCAATTAGTGCTGAAGGAGGCGGCCATGCTGCAGTAGACAAATGTTTGGCTTCCTTATTTTTCCAATGTCCACAGGTGAACACAAGGACTTTAGGGCATGACTCCATGTTCCTACTCATCTCAGCAGTATTTAAGATACTCCTCTGTAGTTTTAAATGAACCATGGTTTTCCATCCTGGTAGCTGATATATGTGGAGTACTGAAACAGCAAACAAGAGTGAAAAAAGTCAATCAAGAAACCTTCTAGTCCAATTTCTAATGGATGACGTTCATGGAGGAGTATGATGAATTATTTCACTGGTAAACAAAGCAAGAAAAAAGAAAAAGTAAAGTCTCTTTGAAGACAACAGTACATAAGATTTTATAATTTCACCAGCAAGACAGTTTAGGCATCTACACAGGATTCTAGCACCAGCCATTTTGGGGACTTAAAGTTTTTAATGGGTATGAATAACATCTCAACTAAACCCAGCAACCCTACAGTGGTTAGATGCACTAAAATGCCTCCCAGCTCTGCACCAGGGGCACAGATATACTGAAAACCCACACTTGCCCAATTTGTTGTGAAAAAACAGGCTGTGCAGTTCCATGGCTCAAGAGACATTTAGTCAGCTGGGTGCACTGCATAAAAATGCTAAAGGCAGTGGTTTGAGGAAAGCAAGGGGATAATACTGTCCTATTACACAATTAAAACTCCTATTAAGCAATTAAAAGTGTTGATGCCCACGTAGAACACTACAGTTTGAAACGATGTGATCTGTCCTAGCTGTTGGCAGAGGGCAGGCTGCCTTTGATGACCTACACAAGCACTGGAGCAGAAGAGGCAAGCAGAGACCACAATGGGAAGAAACTCCCAACAGCTGCCAACGAGGGGCAGCTCAGTGAGATGTCATCAAACAGCGCTCCAAGCTGGCCACTCAGGGGCTCAGCAGCAGTCTGTATAAAATGTTAAATCCTAGCCCAATGATACTGAATTCCTGCTATAAGACAGCTAGCCAAGGCATTCCTTCTGAGCATGGTGTTCAGAACGCAGCACAGAAGGAGAAAGAAACACCTCAAGAGCCTGTTATAATTTCTGGAAACCTGTCAGCATCTTCTGACCCAGGCATACTTTGGGGTGTAAGCCAACCTTTGCTGAAGAGGAGGAGATGAAGACAGGGGTCTGACCTTCCCCAGTCTGACTGAGATTGAGATGGAACGAGAGGCAGGACCTGAGTGTAGTCCTCTGACCTGCAAGGAGGGAGCAGATCATTATGTGATCCATCTATCTGCTCTGCCTGTAAAAGGGAAGCAAGAAACTCCTTGTCCATTCTACTGAAGCCACTCAAAATCCACACTGCTCTTTCATTTAACGTACTCCCAGCGCACATTTAAGCAGCTATATGCATCAAACTGTACAAATAAACATCCACAGGGCAGAACACATATTAGTATTAAACTTTAAACATTGGAAATGCACAAGGCTTCTCTTATCACCATATTCTTCCAACACCATCCTATTTTCTGAGGTCTTTCCTCATATTCTGCTTCTTATGAGCAACAATGTGATCAATAAGCGTAACTCACATTCCCAGCAAATTCTGGCAGGGAAATCACAATGTTTTGTGTGATTTCTTCCAGCCCGTGGAGCGCTGAACGTGTCTCCCACAACCGAGACACGATTGACTCTGCAGCAATGAGTTGCCCTATGAATCTTCGTCAATGCAAAAGGCAGAGCACTAGAACTGCATTTATTTTGAAGGAACAGATGGACCAAAGTCCAAGCAAAAGCTAGTGTGATTAGCTTGGAATACACTGGGACAATAGATAACAACTGATCCAGTTAAGTTCACAGCAGCTGAAATAATTATTAAGCATTTGTCACAAATAACCAAATTTCAGCAACAAACCTCAGAACAACACTCAATCTTGAGGGTAGTTCTTGGGGTACAGGAGTTTGTTTTGGCCCTAATTGGTTTGCACGCTCAACCAGAGCAGAACTGTGTGAAATCAGGGCATGAAAGCAACGCTTAGCCTGCAGTTGGAAGTACTGTAGGGTATTCACAGAAAGTAACAACAGAGTGAATCTACCAGCATGCCCACCTTGCACATCCTCTGGGAACTGCTGTAATTCCCTAGTACTGCAGTCAGTGGCTGGGGTAAAGGGAGTTTGAGAAGAGCTCACCAGCCTTTCTTTCCAAAGCAAATGCTATTGAGAATGGAGCTGAAGAACAGAGAGAAGCTGAATGTAACTTGCAAACAAACCTAACCTTATTATTTGCATGTTGGTGATACTACTCTTTATCATTTTATCAGAATTAAATTAATTTTTGAAAAGTCTAACGGGCCTTAGGAAGGCAGAAGGCTGCAAAAGTACGGGGGCTGATCTGAAAGTAATGCCTCCTGTTTTATTACATTTGCCCATGATGTCAGAGGCAGATATTGGTGGTATTGCAGTAGAATTTGAACCAGATTACGGCCAGGGAACTGTGTGGGAGCTGAATATTGTTTTCAGTGTATTGGAAATGAAGATGGTGACGTAGCCCCACAAGCGCTCGTACAAGAACAGAAAGAACACCACATGCAAGTTTGTTGGGACCTCTTGAACAAATTTGAGGCTGAAGATGACAGTTTCCTGGATCACATCATTACCAGTGATGAGACATGGTGTCACCATTATGAGCTGGAATCAAAACACCACATCTACCATATAGTCAGATTTGGCACCTTCTGATATTCATCTGTTCAGACCAATGAAAGACAGACTGCATGGGCAACATTTTCCTAGCAACTATGCTTTCATAGCAGCTGTGAAATAGTGGATCACCTCCACTGGTGCAGATTTTTACAAGTGCAGCAATGCAGGCTCTTGTTCATCACTGGTGAAATGCATAACTAATGGTGGTGACTGCATTGAAAAATAGTGTTTCGTAGCTGAGAATTTGCTCTACCAAATAGTGTTATTGTGCTCTTTGTGCCTGTTTTATCATAGAATCATAGAATCACAAGGTTGGAAACGACCTGTAAGATCATCTAGTCCAACAGTCTTCTCATTACCATTGCCACCACAAACTAAACCAGATCTTGTAGCTCCTCATCCAGACACCTCTTGGACACTGACAGGGATGGCGACATGCCTCCCTGGGCAGTCATTCCAGTGCCTGACCACCCTCTGAGAGAAATAGTTCTTCCTTATGTCTAATCTAAACCTCCTCTGGTACAACTTGCCGCCATTTCCCCGGTCCTGTTCATTGCCTGGGAGAAGAGGCCAAACCCCTCTTCACCACAACCTCCCTTCAGGAAGTTGCAGAGTGCAGTGAGGTCTCCCCTGAGCCTCCTCCTCTCCAGATAAACAATCCCAGCTCCCTCAGCCTCTCCTCATAAGACTTGTGCTCCAGACCCCTCACCAGTTTCGTTGCCCTTCTCTGGACACGCTCCAGGGCCTCAATGTCTTTCTTGTAGTGAGGGGAAAAAATTTTTCTGCCGAAGCGGAGCCTCAAAAAATTTCACAACACTCGTGCTTGTTCCTCTCCACAGAAATCTTTAGTAAAAGGCGAAAGATTTATACAATCTGAACAGAAATCAGAATAGTTTCCATGGAAATAAATTAGAGGCATTACTTTCAGAGCTACCTGTGTACTACCCTGGCAGCAGAATCCCGCACGCACAGACCCTGCTTAGTACTTCAAATTTGAGCCACGTAACAGCAAATAGCAGATGACCTCCAGTCAGCTAAGTTATTGTGTAATGCTGTGCTTTATGCCTATAAAACACATATCTGTTTATGCACCTTATGTTTAACTGTGTGGCCGTAACTGACCTGAATGATTGAAGAACTAACAGGAAAAACTACTGGAATGGTTTTGTGTTCCAGATAAAACTTGGGATATGTAATCAGCAGCTCGTCCTTGTGTTGCCTGCTAAAGGGCATGGCAGTGCTGTGAAGACGATCCCTATTATTAAACCAGTAGATAGTGTGGCTCAGGAAACCTGAAGACTGTACTGGAATTTAATTACAGAGAGCAGCAGGGGAAGTGACACATGGGAGTATGTGGGCAAACCTGAAAAATGCACTTACTTTTGCAGATATTCTGAAATTGCTTCAGTGAAAATTACTACATTGCTGTGTGCTACCCACAACTGGCAGGAACAGGTCACTTCTCTAGCACATTATCAACCCTAATTACTATTGGTTCAGCTGGAAACTATCTTTGAAGGCAACTCCCCCACATCAGTGGTGCCTGAAAGTCAGATAACGTGTTCAAAAACCTCCTGGGGCACATGTCAGTGCCAAAATCTGGTCCCAGAGAAATTCTAGCCTCTGCAGGCAGCCCTGCAGAGAGCTGATGCAGTGGGTCAGTACTGTGAAGATGCACTTCACAGAAGCCACAAACCCTATGGAGTGAAGTCATAGAATCATAGAATCATAGAATTATAGAATCACCATGGTTGGAAAAGACTAAAAGATCATCCAGTCCAACCGTTCACCTATTCCCAATAGCTCCCACTAAACCATGTCCCCCAACACAACATCCAGCCTTTCCTTGAACACCCCCAGGCTCGGTGACTCCACCACCTCCCTGGGCAGTCCATTCCAGTGCCTGACCACCCTTTCTGAAAAGTAATACTTCCTGATGTCCAGCCTGAATCTCCCCTGCCATAGCTTGAAGCCATTCCCTCTGGTCCTATCACTAATGACACGAGAGAAGAGGCCGACCCCCAGCTCACTACAACCTCCCTTCAGGAAGTTATAGAGAGCAATGAGGTCTCCCCTGAGCCTCCTCTTCTCCAGGCTGAACATTCCCAGCTCCTTCAGCCGCTCCTCATATGGCCTGTGTTCCAGACCCCTCACCAGCTTTGTTGCCCTTCTTTGAACACGTTCCAGGGCCTCAATATCTTTCTTGCAGTGAGGGGCCCAAAACTGGACACAGTACTCGAGGTGCGGCCTCACTAGTGCTGAATATAGGGGAACAATCACCTCTCTGCTCCTGCTTGCAATGCTGTTTCTGATGCAAGCCAGGATGCCATTGGCCTTCTTGGCCACCTGGGCACACTGTCGGCTCATGTTCAGCCAAGCATCAATCAATACCCCCAGGTCCATTTCCTCTACGCCGTCCTGCAGCCACACCGCCCCAAGCCTGTAGCGTCGCCTGGGGTTGTTGTAGCCGAAGTGCAGGACCCGGCATTTGGCCTTGTTGAACCTCATCCCATTGGCTTCAGCCCAGCTCTCCAGCCTGTCCAGGTCCCTCTGTATGGCCTCGCTACCCCCAGGCAGATCCACACTTCCAGCCAATTTGGTGTCATCTGCGAATTTACTGAGGGTGCACTCGATGCCCTCATCCAGGTCATCAATAAAGATATTGAAGAGGACAGGCCCCAGCACCGACCCCTGGGGAACACCACTCACGACTGGTCGCCAGCTGGATTTGACTCCATTCACCACCACTCTCTGTGCCCGGCCCTTCAGCCAGCTCCTTACCCAGCCAAGAGTGTACCCATCCAAGCCTCAGGCTGCCAGCTTCTGCAGGAGAATGCTGTGGGAGACAGTGTCAAAGGCTTTGCTGAAGTCTAGGTAGACCACATCAACAGCCTTTCCCTCATCCACCAGATGGGTCACTAGATCATAGAAGGAGATCAGGTTGGTCAAACAGGACCTGCCCTTCACAAACCCATGCTTGCTAGGCCTGATCCCCCGCTCATCCCGCACATGCCGCATGATCTCCCTCAAGACGATATGCTCCATAACCTTCCCTGGCACCGAGGTCAGGCTGACAGGCCTGTAGTTCCCCGGATCCTCCTTACGACCTTTCTTGAAAGTGGGAGTCACGTTGGCAAGCCTCCAGTCTTCTGGGACCTCACCAGTCAACAAGGAGCACTGACAGATGATGGAAAGTGGCTCGGCTATCACCACCGCCAGTTCCCTCAGCACTCTTGGGTGGATCTCATCTGGCCCCATCGACTTGTGACAGTCCAGTTGGAGCAGTAGTTCTCTGACTGTTTCTTGCAGAATCACAGGGGGGTTAGTGTGCTCCCCAGCCGAGATTACCAGGTCAGAGAGAGGAGTATCCTGAGGATAACTGGTCTGACTTTTAAAGACAGACGTAAAGAAGGCATTCAGAACCTCTGCCTTTTCCTTATCCTCAGTGGTCACATTCCCAGCCTCATCCAGCAAAGAGTGGATATTCTCCTTTGTTCTCCTCTTACTGTTAATGTATTTATAAAAGAGTTTCTTATTCCTTTTCACCCCAGCAGCTAGGTTAAATTCAAGCTGGGCTTTTGCCTTTCTGATTTCACCTCTACACATCCTAACGACTCCCTTATATTCATTCTGAGTGGCCTGTCCCTCTTTCCACAGGCGGTAGATTCTCTTTTTCTCCCGGAGCCTCAGGAATAGCTCCCTATTCATCCACGCCGGTCTTCTTCCCCGCCGGCTCATTTTGCAGCTCAGGGGGACTGCCTGCTCCTGCGCCCTTAAGACTTCCTTCTTGAAGAGCAACCAGCTCTCTTGGACCCCTTTACTCGCTAAGACTGAATGCCAGGGGACTCCCCCTATTAGTCCCTTGAACAATTCAAAGTCCACCCTCCTGAAGGCCAAGGTAGCAGTTTTACTATTCCCCCTCCAGGCTTCACCATGAATTGAGAAATCTATCATTTCATGGTCACTCTGTCCAAGACAGCCTCCAACCTCCACATCTCCCAGCAAACCTTCCCTGTTTGTGAACAGCAGGTCTAGTGGGGCAGTTCCTCTCATGGGCTCTCTGACCAGCTGTATCAGGAAGTTGTCCTCTATGCATTCCAGAAACCTCCTAGACTGCTTCTTCTGTGCTGTGCTGTACTCCCAGCATATGTCAGGGAAGTTAAAGTCCCCCATGAGGACAAGGGCAGGCGACTGTGCAGCTTGTGCCATCTGCTTATAGAATACCTTGTCTGTCTCTTCATCCTGATTTGGAGGTCTATAACAGATGCCCACCAGGGTGCCTGTCTTGTCAGCCCTTCCTCTGATCTTTACCAATAGGGATTCAACATTATCGTCCCCACTCATAATCTCAGTAGCGTAAAAGCATTCCCTAACGTAGAGAGCCACACCGCCACCTCGCTTTCCTTGCCTATCCTTCCTGAAGAGTTTGTAGCCATCCATTGCAGCGCTCCAGTCGTGGGAGCAATCCCACCACGTTTCCGTTATGGCAACTAGGTCATAGTTTGCCTGCTGCACAATGGCTTCCAACTCTTCTTGTTTGTTGCCCATGCTGCGTGCATTAGTGTAGACGCACCTCAGCTGAGCCCCTCGCCTCTCACCTAATCCCAATACCACTTCCCCAGGCTGCTCTCTAGCAGGCCTGGCTTTATCCCCTTCCCCCTTCCTATCTAGTTTAAAGCTTTCTCTACAAGTCCCGCCAGCTCCTGGGCGAGTATCCGTCTCCCTTTTGGAGACAGGCAATTCCCATCAGCAGACCTCAGGCCAGGTGCCGAGTAGACCACCCCGTGATCAAAGAATCCAAAATTATTGCGCTTGCACCAGCCTCTCAGCCATGCATTTATAAGATGGCTTTTCCTGGTCATCTCAGCGCTTGTCCCTGCCACCCTGCCAGACGTGATCTGTGCTAATGTAGATCCATCTGAACAGCTGCCACTGGACGTTCTCTCTATCTGTTGTCAGAATCAAGCAAGGAATTGGACCTGGAAATGGACATCACAAGCATTGGATTGCGGCACTGCTGACAGTCTCTTTACCTCCTGGCTCTGCCGGTCAGTCTGTCCTTTCCTTTGGCTCGGCTGCTCGTTGCTTTGGGACCAGGATCGCTCACGTTCACACTGTGTTGTCCTACACCTAGGAGAGAGAGGCCATGCAAAAGTAGGCAGAACTGGCTGACGACCACTGGCTGATGACCAGCATGACCACTGCTGGGGCTGACATCCTTGTATCAGTGAAAAGTACTCTTGGATGGGGAAGCCTCTGAAGCTGCATGCATACTACACATACGTTTTCTGAAGCTGTGAATACAGAATGAGAATTTAGATGTGTTTCTTCTGCATTTTCTGTTCTAAATTCCAATAATAAACATTGATCTTATCCCTTGGATACAGTCTGCCTTGTGCTGTTCTTGGGAGACTGTTCTTATTCTTCCTTGCCACAGTGCAGGGATCTTATCACAAGGCTAGGAAAGTAGACACATGGTGTATTCCCAGCACACACACATCATATGTCTGTGACAGTGCCTGGACAGAACTCTCCCCATGGGGCACATTCAAAGGTGCTGATGTTTAGTAGGGTGACACAACTGAGTCATGTGGTTTACTCACCTCTCCCGCTGGGAGGAAAGGACCTGTGCTGGAATTTCCTTGCGTTTCTTCCCCCTAAAAGGACAAAGAAGAGAGTGCACAAAGTGAGACAGTCTGTAATGCAGACTGCAGAGAGCATTGGCATTCAAATAGGGTACTGCAAGGGAAAGATTTGTTCTGCCAGTCCATCTCCTGAGAAACAGGAATCATGATGGACTTATGCTAGTAAAGAAGCCAGCATGTGCCACAGGGATCAGAGATGAAGTGCTCTGGAATAGGATTGCCTCTCAAACCACTGGAAAGTAGGCAGTGGTGGACCTCCTTGTGTTGTAAAAGGTTACAGAAACCATGCCACTGCTCTCCCTGGGAAGGTAAGAAGCGCTAGCAACCAGATGCTCAAATCCCAACCCCTGAGCACTCTGCAAAGCAGAGAGGGCTGAGACCCCAACACTGCACTCAGAGGCATTTGCCCAGGAAAGCAGAGTGACAGCCGTGTCAGCTGTGGCACTGGGATTCGCACGATCAGCATTCATTAGCGTCAGGACAGAATCTAGGTGTCCCTTGCCAACCTTTCTTATTGCTGGGATTATCCAAGGCTGGCTCCCCATCCTTAACAAAGTCCTCTTCAAACCTGCAGGTTAAAAACAGGCAGTGTCAGACCTGACCATCCTCTTCCGGTGTGCAAAAGTGTGGGCAGGAGACCTCAAGACACAGCCTCCAGCCTTTCTGCACCTGCCCACTGGCAAATATGTGCAGGTTTGTCAGCAGAAGCTGAAACTGCATGCACTAACCAGGAGAGATGAGGCTGTGAGGCAATTCTACCCCAAAGGAGAACCTGTACACCAGCCAGGTGTAGCTCTGCTGGAAAAACACAGCTAAATGAACAGTGTTTAAAGTAGAGAAATGTCAGAGCCCATTGAGAGCTCTCCCACGCTACCCAGCATTTCTCCTGTACCATGCAAGTAGTCTTTGAAGTAATCACTCCTCCCTGAGGAGGATATAAGTCTGTTTTCTCATCTTGTGATTGAAAAGGAGAAACAAAGGCTTTGAGAAAACCCTTGGATGAGCAACACAAGTTTGTCCATTCTTGTTTCAAGAAGAGCACCTGCAACCCCTGCCACTGGATCTGTCCTAGTGGGGATGGAGAAGACTATGCAGGTATAGACTTGAGCAGGGATTCATGCTTCCCTCTCTCCCTCAGTCCTCATTCTGGAAGGACCAATGGCAGAAAATTTTAGCACAAAATATCTCCTATCAGGGTAGAAGACAGAAAGAAAAGATGAGAATTGCTCTGGTATCTGGTCCCACTGACAGACATGACCAGAAGAAACACAGAATGGCTTAGGTTGGAAGCAGAAATGAAAATTTTGTTAGGGAAAGGCAGATTGCAGCACAGGATTCTGTAAGCAATGATCATTTGTACAAGATCTCATCACTGGCTTTACTCAGCCTGTTGCAGACAAACCACCCCAGAACACCAGAGGACCTACATGTGCTCTGACTTCTCCACATCCCAAGCCCGCCTCCACTCGCCCTTTGCATTCTTGTGCCGTGCCAGTCGCTCGAGGTCAATCTGATCTCGTTCCCTCTTCCAGCGGATGTACTCCGAGCGTTCCCGTCCACTCAAGGGGAAGCTCAGGTCTCCGGGGCACTTCTGGACTGACTTCCCACCCTCCTGGGGAGGCAAAAGAACTACTTGTTAATAAATTGTCTGAAAAGCCCGCAGGTGATTGTTACCACTAGAGATCACCAAATCAGAGAATCATTAAGATTGGAAAAAACCTCCAAGATCATTGAGTTCAGCCACCAACCTACCACCAGCGTGGCCACCAAACCATGTCCCTAAGTGCCACATCTACCCTTTTCTTGAACACCTCCAGAGACAGTGATTCAGCCTCCCCCCAGGCAGCCTGTTCCAATGCATCCCGCTTTCAGGGAAGAATTTCTTCCTAATATTCAACCTGAACCTCCCCTGGCACAACTCAAGGCCATTACCTCTTGCCCTAATGCTCACTAATATCTGAAAACTGTTTGGAGAAAGGTGCCACCTTTGTAAAGCCATGTGTACACAGAGGGACTCTACTTTAACCATAGCCTAAGTATGCTGGTCCCATGGTTGGTAACATTTTATTGACTTTACAGAGAAAAGAACTGGGTCAGAAAGAAGTTGTACAGCTTCCTCAGTTCCACATTGTAAATCCATGGTCAAATCAGAGCTAGCAACCATTCCATCCCAGAGATATTCAACAGCAAGAAGACTGTTTGTGTTAATGCATTTCTGAACAGTTGTTCCACTTTGTCCAGACTAACATGGACAGCATTATATTCCTAAGGATTAAAATCTCACCCACTAAACCCCCAAATTTTGTCATCTGGATACATTCCTGTCGCCTTAATGAGATGGGCTTCACTGCTATTTCCCTAAACAGAACTGTAGGGTCTCTTGGATTCCTGCAATAAGTACCCTGACTGGGGAGCAGCCACACCAGACCCAAGTTTCAATTGTAGATATTTAAAACCTAACTACATACTTTCAAAGCATACTCCTATAATTCTGTGTGCAAATGGCCACAACCTTCATCCTATTTGTAATTACAGTCACTTTAACTGCTGGCCAGTGGCTTTCACTTACCATGTTCCTGCTTTTTTGAAGGTTTTAAAACAAAATCTCTGTTTTCCCTTAAAAATGCTTTCTGATAAAGTCTACTTACAGCATATAGTTAGCTCCCAGTGTGCCTGCAACATTACCAAGTTTCTGGGAGGTTTAAGCTGATGAATCTGCCCACCTGAAGGTTTTAGTACACCTGAATCAGGGTTATGCCCTAAACTAGACGAGGACTGCCAGCATTCAAGATTTAAAGCTTAACAAAAAGATAGTTCAGAGCTGATGGAGCTCTGTGAAGCTCCAGCAAAATGCATGAAGAGGGAGAAACGGGTAATCCAGCCATCAAGTTAATGGATGGGGTGGAAATAGGCAACTGGCCACAGCGTGTTGTTAAGCAACGCTGTGTAGCAAATAGCTTAGTGCTGAGTCCTGGGGTGTTAATTACCAGTGGATAGTTCATTACTTCACACACGTGCCCTTCTCCACATGGGAATTAACTCCTCAGTGTTGTACTGCTGATAAAAGCAGAACAGCGGGGAAGAGTAACTGAAAGCCTTGTTGCCAAGGAGATATACCTGCGTGGGTCGGAGTTGAGGTGGCAGTAATTGTTCCTCTGTTCCTTAGCTGGTGGGAGCTGAGGGACCTGAGACAGTCTCTCTGAGAATGGAAAGATGGGGTCTGCAGAAAGGCAGAGCAAAGCCAGGGCAACCACCAGTCCCTTGGTTTGGACAAAAGGCCCAGAGATGCTCTGGAGCCAGAAAAGCAGGTCCTGTCAAAGCAGATGCATCCATGGATGAGAGGTATGCAAGAACTAAACAGCACACAGCTGGTGAGAGCAAGGTTCACACTCCAAAGTCAGGGGATAAAGGATGTGCCCTGTATCATCACCTTGACCATTAGCAAAGAGGAAGCCAAAAACTGAGGCTGATGCCCATTCTCTCCCATAGGCAGATGCAGTGGGATCTGTGAGTCCTGCCAAGAAGTGGGAGATGGTCTCTGAGCAGGGGCTTGCCTTGCCTGGAGCACAGCTGTGCTTAGCTGGACTGTAAAGCTATTATGCTGCCCTGTGCTGCTATAGGGGGATCAGCTGGGATTAATAGTTAAGAGCCCATCTGTGTTCTCCTAATGAATCCTGTTGAGGTGGGTCTATTCAATTTGTGCTCCATTAATTAAGAACATCTGCAGGCTCAGGGGAGTCAGCATGTCCTCCAGGTTTGCATTAAACAGCCGGTAGGAAGGCCTATGCTTTAATTTACCTCCATCCTACTCAGCTTCTCTTCAAGTGAGGTTCTGCAGCTAATGAGGTCTGAGACTTTCAGGCCATAGGGAGAGGAAATGATTAGGACTGTGCTTTTGCACATGGGTATATGTGCTTCCCTATATTCCCACTTCTTTGCTAGGGATATAAATAGTCATGACAAGTTGTGATGAGCAAGTCCCTGCTGCTCTGAGACTGGCTGTCTAGCTTCAGATGTGTTAGCTGTTCAGCAAAGCTTTGGAGGAGGAAAGGAATGAGCAGTGGGGATCACATCAGACCATATTGCTATTTGTTTTAGCACTGAAGTAATTTACTGACAGGGAGGCACATTCTGCTGGTTCCCTTTTCCAAAACAAGCGTTCTTCAAAAGACATTGGATAGCACTCACCTTACGGCTGTGCTCACTTTCAGGGCCTCTGTCACTGTCTGATCTCCTCTTCTCCACTGCTCTCCTCTCCTCTATCTGCAAGAGCACAGACAAAGGAATTACCACAGGATAAAGCAAGGACTCCTGGCTGGGGGTGCATTTGCAAACCCTCTGCTCATTGTGACATGTAAGAGCTGCCCTAGAAAGATCAGAAAAAAAGAGAAGAGGTTGGTCCCTGGGATCCTTACTCAAGCTAAAATGAAAAAGGAAAAAAAAAAGTTGGAAAGTAAGGGATGTAAGAGGAAGAGAAAGAAAAAGGGATGAATTCCTATAGGTCACTCATTCTCCCAAGCTGGTGGGAGAGAAGTAACCTATATGGTCATAGCTCTTCTAAAGCAGACAAAGTTTTAGGTACCCTTATAGATTTGGATTGGCACAGATGCAGCTGTGGTCAAGGGCAGGGTGGAGTGGGTCTTAGGAAAACACACTGCAGAGCATAAGAAAGATTTTCTAAGAATAGCCTTCTGCTCTGCTTAAACAATAGTTAGGGTGCCACCTCACTGAAAGAGGTTTCTGCTCCCATCCAGATGCTGCAGAAGCAAAGATATTGCAGCAAGGCAGCTGCCAAGTGCCACACCATTTGTCACAGCAGCTTCCCTCCTATCTGGTAACTATACAAGGCAGCCCTGGGGCTGCCAGCTCATGCAGCTTTTTGCCCATCAGAGCTGAGGCATCCTCATATTCCCTTCCCTGCTGAACTCTGTGGGACTGGGCTATGTGTGGGGCTGAGATTATCATGCTGCCATTTTGCACAGCCAGGCAAAACCGAAAAACAAAGAGGGAAGTCACAGCACAAACTGCCAGATCAGCCTTTCGAGAAAGTATCAGTGCTATGAAGGCCAACCCAGGCTGGAAACAAACTTATAATCCAATTATTTATCACCACTAGCTTTAGTCTGGCGTGATAGGGCTGAATGCTGGAAACTTGGATTTCCACATCTCTACAGAGCCCCCTAAAGCAATTAATTCTACTGCTCACACATATGCTGTGGGATCAGGCCGGGATGGAGCTAGGGTACAGATGAACTGTCAACAGCAGCAGGCAGTCTTTTTTGGGGGTTGTGTACGTGGGAAGTGTGACCTTATAGCCAGCGCTATAAATTGAGACATTGCATTTATAGAGAAATTAAAGCAGAAGAAACCTGGAAATTTAGCTTATTTGAGGAGGCTGGCTGGAGAGCAAGATGTAGATGGATATTTAGCCTTTGAAGCAGCTGAAAAAGAAATGAGTCATTTCATCAGCTGGAGCCCCTCTGTCCCTGGGGGAAGCAGGAGGACTGGGAGAAGAGATGGGAGAGAAGGAGCACTGATTGCCTTGGAAATGCCAAAAACAGCTCATTGAGAAACTGAGGCAGGGTCCTGCATGGATGTGATTATTGTTTCATCTGTGTCTGCATATTTCTCAAGCAAGCTCACACAGAAATTGATTCGGTTTGGAGCTTTTACAATGCCTGATTGTGTCCCCAAAGACAGGAAGCGGAAAGCCGGAGCATCCGCACAGCTGGAGTGCTGAGCTAGGGTTTGTGCAGGCTGTGGGGGGAGCAGTGTGCTTCTGCCTGTCTGCAGCCTAGTGCAGTTTGACTTCAGCTCTGGCTCTGCCAAGCAGGAATGAAGAGCAAGCCTGCGCCCAGGAAATGTGCTGGAAAATGGAAAACGTGCTGCAGTTCATGAGAAGCAGGAAGACACAGCTGCTGCGTGGCTGGCCAAGCTGGAGGCTGTCCCATTTTGGGCACCACAAATCGTTCTGTTCCAGGGACAGCGTGCAACTCTCCATCCTTTTATACCTCCCTCTGTTCAAAGCTGGGCTGCCTTGTTCCTTAGCTGGTTTCTATTTTTGCTTCTCAAAGGACACTGTGGAAAACAGAACCAGAAATTTCTGGTTCACTTCTACCAGAAAAGCAGGACTGAACTGTGCAGGTCAGAAAACACACTGAGCTTGGGTTTTGCACTGGCTCAGGAGCAGACTTTAGCATTTTCTTCATGCTGCCCCAAAGCCACTGTTAGCCTTTTATGACACACCCAGGCCACAGAGAAACAAAACATGTTTTTCTCCTCCTTCCTCTTCTCCGCCCCCAAAATTATGAAATATGACAATGACATTATCGACTCCTCGTTTAACTATTCTGGCCCAGCAGGGGAGGAGATGTGAGGAGAAAACAAATGCCCAAAGCAGAGAAGATTACATTTATTTATCCCAAGGTTTACACAAGGATTTCTAAATTCGTTAGCCCCAGGATGGTGGAGGGGGCTTGGAGCTCACATCCCTCACTGGGCAGGATTTTCAAACCTAGCTCAGCACATGAGAGGATTTTCTTTTTTCCAGCTCTTTTGAAAAATCTGCCTACTAACTGTGAGGTCTGTAGGGAGCTGAAGACTTCCCAGCCACCCTTCCTGCCTGTCCCTGCCGCTCATCTGCAGTGTAAAAGCATTTCTCCTGCAGCAGGTTTGGTGAGCAAGCACGGGGTCAGGCTCACCTGCTTAAGTCCTGAAAACAGCTCTTGTGTTTCTTGATTACAGTCATTTTTGATATGTCATCATGGAAAACTGTTACTAAAAGGACAATTTAAAAGGCCTGAAACTGTAACGACTAGATGATTTTCAACCTGCTAATTAACCATCGTGTTTCACTGGTCTTGTGCTGCTACCTTGCAGCTCTAATGTACTAATTATCATGAAACACTGATGGAGCATGGAACAGCTTTTGGGAAAACTGGGGCTAAACACTGGGCCATTATTCTTGGTCCTCTGCGCAGAAAGAGCCTGAAGTTGGCAGACTTAGGGGGAGCCAGGGAGAGGTGGGAAGAGAAGCTTCAGTTGTGTGATCTCTAAGCCAGCAGCAGAACTGCAGGCCATGAAGCTGTATCAGTAGAGCGATGTGCTCAGGCTGATTTGTTCTGCAAAGAGACAGGATGACTTGGTCCCCAGAGACATGTGATAACACAACTATCCTACCTGTATATAGTAGGGTAAGAAAAAAATACGGCTCAAAATGGCAGAATAATATACTCAGAATTGAGGCTGTTTTGGAAAAGAAAATCATGAAAACAGCTTTTTTTTTTTTCTCTCATATTTCCTCTGCCACAGCTGTGATGTGGTATAGGACTGGAAATGTGGTTCTAGCTAGAAGCACCAAGGATAGCAAGAATGGGAGGATTTTGTTTGCTTGTTTTACTTTGTAATTAATTTCATCATGTATAAAAATAGAGAAGAAATGTGGATAGCCTTCAAATCTTACAATACACATTTGGCAAGTGCAGGGGCTGGGTGTGACAGTGGCCAGGCCACAGAGTGTGAAGGGGAAGTGATGGATGTGATCCCCTCTCCTGGGCATCCTCAGCCTCTGCAGGAAGAAGAGCACAAACAACCCAGAATGAGCAGGGACCCAGCTGGGCACAAAGGGAGAGAGGCCAAAGGAGAGACTCTGCTGGGATAATGTGGCTGAAAGCTAACCCTGAAACTGGGGTGCCAGCAAACACCTCCTCAGACGACACTGATGCCCCATCTAATGGTAGCTGAAAAATTTGGGGGTGAAAGTGAAGTTTCTTTTGTGGATTAACAATTAATATAAGGGTAGGAAACAGTGGCAAGAAAATGTAATTTTTCACAGTAGAAGATTAGCTGGGGTGTGCCACTGGAACATGTGCTGCTCAGCATGCTCATAAATGGTCTGGAAAAGTAACTGAATAGAGAGATGACAGTTTGCTGACGGTACTAAATCATCCAGGGCGAGGAATGTAATTTGCTAGGAAGGATCTGAAAAAGATCTTTTGATATTGAATGCCTGCATCATAAAATTATAGATGAAATTAAATATCAGTAATGCAAAGTAACTCACATGGAGAAAAAAATGCTCCTTCTTGTACATATACGCATACAGTGGTGAAGTGTGAGCTATGATTACCATCCAGCAATGAAATCTTGGTGTTATTGTGACTAGCTCTCTGAAAATGTTAGCTCAATTATTCAGGGGGCAAAAAAGAAAAAAAAAAAAAAAAAAGAAAAAGCAAAGAAAATGCAAAATTGTTAGGACAAGAATAGAGAACAAACCAGAAACATTGCTGCATTACTGAGTACATTCACAATGAGCTCACAGTTTGAATACCACATACAGTTCTGGTCCTCTTGCATTAAAAGAATACAGTAAAAACTAAAAAGGTGCAAACAAGGCACAATGGGGGTGATCCAAAATACTGGACTACTTCCTCAGCAGACATGTCTAATTAGGGCTGGACTCCCACATCTGCAGAAGACATGGCAGAAGGGAGATGTGAAACAGGTCAGTGAAATCATACGTACTCTGAAAAAGAGAACAAGGGAAGAAAGACCTGTCAAAGACAAAGTTACTGCTCCTGGCAGAGAACATGGGGGCTGGTGAGTGTAGGAGGTGAGGAACAACTACAGACATCCCTGGTTTGCTCTTTCTGAGCCCTTGTGCTGCTGCTGCAAACACTTAGTGTCAGTGCATATGGTGCTTCACTAGTTCCTCTGCAGTGCTGGGGTGGCGTTGGGCTGCAGAGGAACCAGCTCTCTTCATCAGCTTTCCTGTAATGATGCTGCACTCAGCAGCTCTGTGTTGCTCACATGCCTATTGCCACCAAAGCTAGGGAGGCAAAGGAATACTAAAGCCCCCTTTATGCAAGGGGAAACTGGAGGTTTGTAGATGCCGTAATCAGCACTGGTGGGATTTGCCCTCCATTTCCAAAGTGGGTTGCTGTATTCAACATCCATGTGACGCACAGTGAGCTCTGCAGGCTAACATTATTTAATAAAGGTTTAATCCGTTTGGGTATTACTAATTCTGATCTGCTCTCTACATTGCAGTCTTCCGGTGCCTTGTGGAGAAACTCATTGCTCTGAGGCACAGTACATGAAATCAGACTTGGCTGGTATCATTTTTTCAAGCGCTATCCTAATCAGAAAACAGAAGCACTTGTTTAAAATGCTAATCCTTAGTGCAGTTTAGGAACAGCTGAAGTGACAGGGCAGGTCAGACCGAATCTCACTTGCCACAACAAGCCCAAGCTGGCATGATGTGTGAGATGCCAATGTGACCTGTCACTTTGGGGCCCATATGCTTCTGTCACTGACCCCAGGAAAGCATTGACGAAGTGCAAATGGATGAAAGTAGCCTGTAGAGATGACTGGGAAACCCAAACACTTAGCTCTCTTTCGGCCACGTCCTTTAAGTTGAAAGGTGCCTGTGCACTGAGAGCTCTTTTATGCCCTGAAGTTATACATTTAAAATACTAATAAAAGGTATCTTCATTAGCTACAGAAGAGCAGGACCTGATCAGTCTAGGGAAATCACTGGAAACAAGATCTCCCGAGCTCAGCTGGACTCTGAAACATATCCATCTGCTAACAGGTATTGGAAACTAGAATTTCAAACACAAAGTTTTATGTATTTTTCTAAAGTACAAGAGGAATCCAAACAACAACAACAAATACTTTCAGAAAAGCCCATTTTTAAAATGGGCTCTACGAACTCCTCCATTTCCTAGCTCTGGGAACTGTGCTGTGTGGTCCCTCGTGCTTGCCCCCTGCCTGCTGTCTCAATGCATGATACCCAAAAGCACTCTGTCTTTCAGGGAGCTCTTTCCGTTCTCTGTGAGCTTCTGAGAGGCTGAGGGAGGTATGTTGCCAACCTCAGGAACAGAAAGCAGGACATAATTTTTTTTGTGTGCCAGAAAGAAGCATGATGCTATTGCTAAATGAATCTTGGCAATGGCATTGGTCCAAGACTGTTGTTGAGCCAGAATATCTGTCCTGCCAGAAGACCAGGTGATCCAGGAAAATGGATCTTTTCTTTTATTCTAAGTAATGGGCATGCACTGCTCCTTGGTACTGCTGTTTGATAATTAGATTTATATCAAGCCCCTGTGGGTTTCCTGTGCTCCTGTGACACAAAGAGATCCTTTTCTTGACCATCCAAAGCATGGAGGCACTGAATGTCTCTACACAATGCCTTTCCCTGCAGATGTCAACAGCTGGTAGCCTCCTTCGCAGCCCACTGTTGCTAGAAGCGTGCTGGGGATTTAATCCTACCTTCTGCCAACTGAGTGACCGTCTTTGGATTAAGGAAGAAAAAAAGGAAATACTTCAAATGAGCTTTGGTATCTGAGGAGCAGCAGCATGGAGTTGTTTGCATTCCTGGGGATTATTAGGATTACATTCTAGCCCAAGCTGGTGAAGGAGACCACTGTAGCTACATACAATTGAGGAAAGGCAGGACGACAGTTACATGAGCTCCTTGTACTGCTACATGGAGGTAATTGCATTCATTGGTAATGAATTTAAATGAATGAGCTAGATGAATGGCAGCACAGTAAGACCTGAAGAGAGTAAAACGCAACCTCTGCTCAATCATCAAAATCAAATCTGTCAGGCATCCTCCTTGTTTTTCTAAGTCTCAAAGCCTCAGATTCATGTAAAAAGGTGTTGGCAGACATGGCTTTAAGCTAGCGCAATTGTAGGCCTGCTCTCACACACTCTGAATCTAACCACTTTGTGATTAACACAAACAAGGCAGCACCAAAACCACAGATTACAGAATATGCAGTCTTTCAGCCTCAAATTTCATGTTCCATAGTAAATGAGATATTACCTTTTCTGGGGCTCTCCTTTAAAAACACTTATAAAACAGAGTTCAGGATCTGAAATCGAAACTTAGGCACTTCTGTTTTCTTCTAGCACTATCCCAGCCTTGATGACCTCAGAGATAAAAAATTTAAACAAGCCCAGCAAGAGCCAAAGTGGAGAGATTTGCCATGAGCAACACAGAATTACATCTGACAGCCTGAAGGATAGCTACAGCACAGGAACAGTCACGTCAGTCTCAGCACATCATCATATCTAGATGTCTCCCTGATGCCCTGACTGAACCAAGTGACAGCAGCAGTGTGAAGCTGTGATGAATCACTAGGCACTAGTGGTCAATATGAGATTGATGGCACTCAAAGAGCTGCTTGGTAGTCATGAGAAAGAAGCTCACGGTCTTTCAGAGTATAAGGAAACTCTGAGGAGGAGGAGAAGCTGAAGATTAATGTAGGCAACTAGCAAATGGGTGGCTGCTGTCCCAGAGATGGCACTTCATAGGTCTCCCAGTGTTCCTGGGTGTGTTTGGCAGCTACATTACATGTTATTTTCCTTCACAGTTCTTACTGACCCTGTTTGTTGCAGGCATTCTTACTTATCTGAGCAAACTCTTGAATAGGAAAATGCCACATGCCTCTGTGTGTGTAAAGAGGAAGGTATTTGCAAGGAAGTATTTGAAATATGTTTCAAAGATCAACAAAGTTCATTCTGTTCACCCAGTAGGCTATGGCGAGGCCACAGGACTTAGGTTTAGGAGCAGATATTGCCCAGCTCTGTCAACTTTTAAGCTGTGCTGTGTGTCAAGGCCTTTGACTCACAGTCTGCTGTATGGCCCTAAAAAGAAGGTGGTAGGAGAGGCAGGAGTCATTTGTGAGATTCATGTCACATATCTGGCAATGCTTTCATCAATCCTCCTAAAACATATAGCATATGCTATTTCTTAGGGACCCTGTGTATTTCAGAGCCTGCTAGCTGTAGCTGTGAATACAGAGAATGGAAAAAGAATTGTAGCCTTTCCTCTTTCACAGTTATCGAAACCAGAGAATTTTATATGGTAAATTCCATACTATTAACATACAGTCTCGCCCAATGTCTTTTTGTTGTGCCAGCTCCTGGATTGTCCACGTCACTTCTCAACCAGTAGACCTGCTGGATGCCACTGACAGTTTGCAACCCAGGCATTCACAGTGTACTTACTTTTTCCTTGTTATCCATGGTGATGGCAATCTGCATTCTTCTCCCCCGGCGGAAAGCCACCAAGTGGTCTGTTTCTTCTTCACTCAGGTCTGGCATCCTGCTTGGACCAGGGAAGCACTCAGTGCATTTCTCGCTGACAATTCGCTTGCCCTGGAAAAGACAGAATGAGCTTAACAACATCACCATTAGTCCTGTGCATTTCCCTTCCTGTAAACAGATTGCACAGGATCTTGGTCTGACAGAACACAAACATGAGCCAGGTTTCTTGGTTTGTAAAGCTGTCACCCTAGATTCTCTAAGGGATATGTAACATTACATAGCCTTGTTTAACTGAGCGCATACCAGTAGGTAAGGTGGGATTACCCTAGTCACCCTTCACAGCATGATCGAGGATGATATTTTAAATCCAGACAGGTGAACCAGCTCCCATTTTTGTCTTTGAAACAAATATGAAATTGTCCTCTCACCAAACAACATGTCTCAGAAAAATGTGAGGCTGTGTTGGAGCAGAACCTGTAGGATGAGATAGAAGGGAAATAGTGGTGTTCTCTCCACTCTTGTCTGCAAAGCAGCTACTGCTCTGAAGTGCACCAATCCTTGATAATTTGTCATCTTTACCATCATTATGCATCTGTATTTCTGGAATAACTTATTCAGCAGAAGAAAAGTTTAGAAAACAGACCCGTAAATCCTCAAACGAGGGCAGTTTACCCCTTTCAGATATTACTTCCAGCTGTTCGTATCAGTTCATGTCTTTAATGCACAGATTTACATCTGGTTCTTATTTTGTTAACTACCCTTGTAGCCAGTTGAGCCATTGCCAGTGCCCTCAGCCATCACTTCCACAAAATGAGTACATCTTTTGTGCAAATATACATATTTTTTCCTCATTTAAAAGTATCATCTTTTGGTTCCATTGTGTGTTTTTTTTGTTTATGCCTGGCAGGGAAATGCAAGACTCACTGAGTCATCTCCATTTTTACCTCTGAGCTCTTCCTTTTCTCTTCATCTGAATGATTTCTCCGCTTGATCTTATCGGGGTTCGCCCCTTGGAAGCATCCCTCTCTAAAGGATGGTATATTTTCTTCTGATTTTCTCCCTGGACTTCTGCAAATACCAGACGCTTGATTTCAACAGATCTCAAAATCTCAAAGGATCTCAAAATCTCCTAGAAAACTGCTGTGAAACATGGGAACTCTTTGTTGCTATGAACTTGTTTTCAAAAACAAACAGAATACACTGACCTCAGATTTGTATAGAAGTCTTGGAAACATTTATGAATTTGCCATGAAATATGATTTCAAGATGTCTTGCATTAGTCTGATCTTCACTTGGCTCTGCTAGAAGTGCAGATGTTAGCATGGAGGTAGCCTTAGTGTAGACAGCCTCCATAAGCAAGACGTTTTTTATTGCTTATCCAGTCATTGCGCTTCCTAAAATGTGATACAAGTTTTGAAGGCCATGGAATATTTTCAGCATCAGACCTGCAGCCTCGTGTTGATTCTGCTTTTGCATTGTGTAATTTTGCTATCTCAGCAGAGAGTGTTCTTGAGTTAATTCAGTGCATTCAAGTGAAGGAGTGGGTCCCTGTACTGCTTTAGTTTCTGACTGCCAGAGTCCTATGGATATTCTGGCATTGTTCCCTTGAGCTCTGGTCTCAGGTTCTAGCTGTAGCTTCTAGCAAGTTTTGCCGTGCTTAGTAGCACTCTAGCTATTTCTGCTTTTCTTGAAATAACTGAAGTCATGGCTTGTGTCCAAAGGATCTGCTACGAATCTGCTCAATGCACTTCTAGTATTTGTGTGTTGTTCTCCATGTTTGTGTCAGTGCAGCCTCCTCTTTTGACAGCTGCCATTAACTGAGTAGACGTCCATGAGCTACTCCCAGAGATGCCAAAATTCGTTTCTTGAGAGAGTAAAATTTGATAATCAAGAAAACAGGCAATCTTTTAAATATAGAGTACAACTGTCCTAGCATCTACCGTGGTTAGGCAGCCATCAGTGATCAGAGGATGTTGGTTTTTATGAGCCTGAGAGCAGTGATGAAGGCAAGCAGCAGACCAGAGACTATGGGCTTCAGGAGAGCAGGTTTTGGCTTGTTTGGCTAGCTGGTACACAGGATCCTGAGGAAACAGTCTTGAAGGAGAAAGGAGCCCAAGAGACCTGACTGGTTTTCATAGACAAAGCTCAAGAATATAATTAAGGACTTCCTGTTGTGCAAGAAAACGCAGGTGTGGTAAGACACAAGAAGGGAGTTCCTGCTTGAACTTAAATGTGCAAAGGGAGTATGTAGGAGGTGAGAAGGGACAGGCTCCCAAAGAAGAATATTTTAGCAGCGCTTGGGGATGCAGGGATGGGGTTAGGAAAGCCAAAGTTCAGCTGGGACTGAAGCCAGTGAGAGACGAGTCAGCAAGAAGGACTTCTGTACGTACATCAGCAGCAAAAAAAATGTTGGCCTGGGATGCAAAATATTGAGAGCAACTTAGTGCCACAGAAGTGAAAAAAGTATCTAGGCCTTCTTCGCCTTAGTCTGTTGGAAAGATTTGCCAGACTTCTCTCAGATGTACTCAAAGGGCAAGGTGCAATGAACCTGGTGTATGGAGCCTGCTTTGGCAGGGGGGGTTGGTCTACATTATCTCTAGAGTTCTCTTCCAACCCCTACAGTTCTGTGATTCTGTGACACAAGCAGCCACAGTGGCAGTAGTCAAACACTTGAAAATTGTTGCCTAAAGCAGTTGTGAAGTCTCCCAGTGCTGGAGAGGTTCAGAACTTGACTAGATTCAGCCTTGAGCAACTGAAGATAACTGTGAAGTAGAGGCATGCTTTTAGCAGGGAATAGAACTAGAAGACCTCCAGATGTCCCATCCCACAATAGTTTGGGTTCTAATATTGTATTCCAGCTTTTAGATTGCCTCAAGTTTGAAGTAAAACCTGTTTAGGTGTGTACATGCATGTATCCACAACTTCATGTGTACAAATGCAAAGTATTTTCTCTGTTTTGTTCAGTGCACAGCTTTTATACAACAACAGCTAGATAGATAGTACAGACCAGAATTCAGGGTCAGACAGCCCCAAAGCTCATAGTGGTTAGGTCTTAGCCTTTAAGAGTCACCTGCTTTTGAATGACTGAGTCATATCATGTCCAGAGGTGACATATTTCTGTTGCTGGAACTATTGGCCGATTAGGACACAGGATGCTTTAAAACTAAAATAATACTTCAAATCATTTTCATATTCTGTAATTCATGTATTTTATTCCTAAATATCACTGAAACTGAGACTAGAATTAGAATGGTCAGCACAGGCTTCCTGTTTGCAGTCAAAGAAGCCAATGTGGCTTTTCTTCATGCTACTGCGAATCAGTACTAATGGATATGGGTAAAAAAATTAACCTGATAGACTATCTTGGTCCTGTATTTCAGACCACAGAGTTGGACTGGATCATTTGAATCTATAAATCTCTCTCACCATCCCCTTTGGGTTCATGGAGCAACATCTGCAGCCACAGTAGTATTCTTAGTGTTCTGTGGTCTCACCCACGTTGGCAGTTGTGCTGAGATGACTTCAGAAACACAGAATTAACATGGTCATTTTAGGAATATACTGTTCAATACTAATGGGCAATGACTCAGTTCTTATCTTGTGATAAACACGGGAAAAAGAAGTTTTATTTAACTCTTCCTTTACAGACTACGTAAACAGTTATCTCTTATTCAATAGCTTGCCAAGATATGCTAACAAAACGTGTCTTCCAGATACATGAACAAACATTTCCCATTGCAATGAAAAGGAAGTGAAAAACAAAATCTTGATAGCTGCTCTGAAAACCTAAGCATTCCTATTGAAACATGATCCCACAGCTAGTGAGGATAGAAGTAGAAAACATCATTGTGTGTGCTTCACAATTCCCCTTTATAAGGGAAACTGAAGAGTTTCTTATGCCTTGAGACATGGAAGAAAAGTGCTTAGCAGCTTTTTGAGGCCCCCATATTACTGGTCCACAACTTAACCACAGCAATGCCAGTGGAGACACAAAAGGGATGAAATCAGCCATCCCTGCTATGGGAATATATGTGTGCAAGACAGATTTATCTGTTTTCTCCTCCCACAGCACCTTGTCTTCTTCTTAAAACCTGTTCCACACTTATGTTTGTTGGGAGGAGGAGTCCATACAGAAATCTGGGCAACTGTCTGAGGCAATCTGTAAAAAAATTTTCTGTGAAAGAATCTCTTTCTTTTTCTCAGCTTCTGCCTCCCTGGCATCAATCCTCAAGCCAAGGAAGCTGCCCACTGCTACTAAGGAACTTTGCAGACCAAGCAATGCACTGCTGCTTTCTCAGTAGGCAGAGATGGCATTCTCCCACTATAATAGCAAAGCTCTTGGGAATCACAGGAATTACTCAGTTTAGACCTTCAGAATAAGGCTGAATCCTGAATGACTAATGTATCCGGGGAAGAGCTGAGAGCTGCTGGGAACCTCTGAAGGCTGCAGGATACATGACGCCTTGCAGAACAAGCACTGAACTGCTTGCTGTCCTGCCTCCCTGCCCTCGTTCTAGCATGATTCAGAGGCTGCAAATACAGTCTGACTTTGCTTTGGAACCTCTGAATTGCTCAAGCCTGGTAGTTGCTTTGGTGCTGAAGCGGTACATTACTTCGTTATTCCCAAGAAATATCCTTGCTCCAGGTATAATCCTGCATTTCCTGGGACACTCAAAATAATACATCTTCCCTCCTTCAAACCCTGAGCAGAAATATACAGTAATATCAGATTGTATTGGTGAGGTTAATTAATGAACTGGAGATCTGTGCTGTCCTGTCCTAAACAAAGAATCAAAATGAGATGTTTAGCATACTAGTTAATGTTTTTTATATTAAGAAAGTAAATCCAGTGATGGCCAAGCAGAATAATAGCAAGCTCAAGCATTAGTTCTAGCCACACCCAAGAGCTCTTTTAGGTATTCAGGTGGCAATGATCTGTCCTTTGAACAAATAACATGGTCACAAATAACTCTTCCCAGGGATACTGAGCACTAGGTGGGTATGGTTGAAAGCTGGCTTTGCCACCTGCTACCTGGGAAGGTCCTTCCTGAGGATGGATACAGGCCAGGAGCATAGACAACAACAAAGCCTCTGCCCAAAAACCTAAAAAAAAACAGTGCAGAGGAGCTTGTATCCAAATTCTGTGGATGAGACTGATGCTCCAAAGTGTGTTACTGGATTTACAGGTCATTAGATAATAAAAATCACAGTAGGAAAGTTGGCATGTTGGCAGAGCCATTAAACCCCGCAGTTTATTGAGCAGATGGCAGAGAAGCCTGAGAGGCTCATACAGGAAATACCTATTTAGCAGATCTGTGATAGCTGGGCATAAACAGGAGTGGGAGACCACTGGCTTTTCTAGGAAATATCTTTTCCTCCTCCCTCCACATGTTATTTTTAGCTAAGATGGGTTGCCTGAAGGCACATTCTGCTTAACATGCCAACACATTTTTTGCTTGTTCACTATTTTAAGAATACCAGTGGTTTCCTAGATTACTTGTACCACATTGGGAAATCTTGGCCGTCAGTGGGCTAGCTCCCAGCGCGAGGGATGTCAGATGAGGGAAGAGCCCATGCAGAGCCAATGGGAACAAAGAGAGGGGCCCAAATGGAAAGCAGTGGTTGTTCAGTGTAATTGAAACCGTAATTTGAGAAGTGCCCCTCTTGTGACAGAGGCATGCAAAAGTAGATTGCAAAGGTAGTGTTAAAAATGCCCATCTGAAGGGCTGTCAGGAAAAAGAATATATAGGAAATACAGGGGTCTGTATTTCCAGAAGAAAAATCTCAGAGGTCTATTCATTGGCTATGCTGAAAAACACTGGTACAGAGTTTAAGGTAGCAAAATGATATAGCTGCCAGTGTTCAATGCTAATATAAATCCCCATCTAAGACTTGAGTTCTGAGCTGTAGATTAGGAAAGGGCTCCAGGAGACTTAGGCTGTCTGTGAGAGCCTTTCACTCTGCAAATATAATTGCTTCAAATATAAGTCATTCCCTCCCTGCCTCCTCAGTTACATGGCTATGAGAAACCTTGGAGTAAACTCTCAAATATTTCACTGATAAATTCACTTGGTAATGAAGGTGGTTAGATGTCTATGTACCCTCTATCCTTAGGAGAAAAAAAAAAGAAAAGCATTTCTTTTATATCAGAAGGTGGTTTGGTTCTTACGGAATGTGATTTTCTTTGAAAGGGACGTTCACACTACTGGTTATCTATCTGGAATGAAGGAAATGAGAGACTTCATTCTTTTTCTCCTGAAAATTCATTACGAAAGGTACATTATTTCCAAAATGACTCAGTTCCTTCAAGGTAACATATAATGACTTTGTAATGGCGCAGTGCTTGTGGCCTATTTCTTCATGGAAAGAAATGGTAGCTAGGTCAGGGAGAAACAAGGCACACAATTGGAAAAATATTTTCAAGCTGCTTCAGATGGAGTAAATGGCTCTCTTCCTTTTGTTTACAGCCAAGGTTTTCAGCACTCCTACCCTAAACCTCCCGGGCAGCAGGAAGGGTGAGGTTTCACTTTATTACCCTGGGAAATGTCTTTGGCTTGGACCTCCCTTCAAAAAAGCCCTCTCTGATTCTCTGGGCCAAGCATGTTGCTGTGCCTAAAAGAGGCTCCAGGGGAGCAACATTTGCTGCCACTGTTTCCTTTTCACTGTGCTGCTGTGAAGAGGAATGGGCTGATCTCATCCATTCTGGTATGGATGGCCGAGGATTGATATCCCCTTCACACCAACACAGTCCTCAAAAAACGGCATTGCGTCTCCAGGTATCTCACTGGTATCTTCTTATTGCTAATCAAGAAAAGGATAACACTGCTTCTTGTACTCTTTTGGGACTTATCAAATGGTGTGAAGAAGTTCCAATCGCAGCAATAATCTCCCTCCAGAGACTCACTAAGTAGAGAGCTTCCCTGTGCTCCCACATGCGTGTATCTGTGCATGCAGATAATACAAATTTCCAATTACTGTGGCATTTCTGATCCTTGTTTCTATTTATCAGTGGCCAAACCCAATAACTCCAGCAAGAACATGGTCACTCCTCTAGGATATTCCAGAGGTGAAGCAAATAAAAGTGTAAAGCTCACACAGGCACTTACTTCCTTGGACATGCTTTCAATACTAACTGCCAAACTTTTACAAAATCGTTCCTGGCAAAACTGATAGGCCGCCAGGATCCTTTGATTGAAAAAATGGGTTATCATTTTCAATTTTTTCAATTTTGCTGTTTCACAAAATTTTTAATTCTGGTTTTTATTCTGCATTTAAAATTTTCTGAGATAGAGCAACGGGGAGAAATTATGTTGTTGGCCCCTTTCCAGGCACAGTGACAGAGTTAAACCTGTGGGATGCTGGTGACCCAAGTGAGCAGTGCTCTCTCAGAAAGGTCTGTGCATGGCTGGGTGGAACCACTGGGAGGTTTAGCAAGGCCTAGGGGCTGATTCCAGTGAATTGGACATGGAGAGGAAAACAAAGCATGGCAACTTGAGGTGAAGACTGAGGCTGTGCTGAGGGAGCAAGAAATGAGAGGAAAGGAGTGAGAAGGGAACTATTCCCTTCAGAGATAAGGCGCTGGGAGACACGCTGAGCAGAAAGCTCAGATGAGGAAGAACAGAAGCCCCTTTAGGGCTTGGAGACAGAGACTTTAGTGTAAGAGGAATCCTCTTCCTTGCTCACCTTAGCTTTGTTGTCCATGGTAACAGCCAGCTGCATCCGCTTCCCCATTCTGAATGTAAACATATGATCTGCTTCCTCCTCCTCCTCTTCCTCACTGCCAATGCCAAATCCAGTGCTCACAGGGCAGGGGCTCTTTTTCTCACTCACCACCCTTTTGTCCTGGAAAATGAAGCACTTCTGTTACCAAATCTAAGCCTCTCAGCTCACCAGTGCACTCCCCTTCCCCAAACACACCTGCACATAAGCAGGGCAGACCAGTTATGGAGTGGTAGGCCTTGCCCTGGGAAAGCTTTCTGTGCATGGCACTGTGCTGTGACATTCCTGCAGAACAAGGGGTTCATTGTCTGCTCAGCAGCAAAACCCACAATTACAGTGGGTATGGAAAATCCTTTGCACTTACAAATCTGACATTTCAGATTAAAGAGCCAGTTTTGTCGCTTTCTGCAGCAGTCTGAGTTAGACCAGAAAAGACTATGTCCTGATGGAGATTGCCTGGGAAGCCAAGAGGATGGCTCCCGAGGGTCAGTGCTCACCATCGAGAGGGCTTGGCTATCTTGTCCATAGTGTTCAGTCTGGGTAATTGCATCTTTCAGGTCCTGTATGAGAGAAAAATGTGTGCAACAGAGCACCTCCAGAGAAAAGCAAGGGCCAGGGCATGACAACGTAAGCAAGGCACTAGCTTGGATCTAACAATCCAAGAGTGTTGATGGTGCAGAATGAGGGTGGGCCAGCTCAGTCTGGCTTTGGGCTTCCCCCAGGGGCTAACACAGGACTGGCCTGGTGATTTAGCAGATCACACACCACCAGGAGGGGAGGATAAGGTTTGTCACATACAGATTTAATGCAGTCAGAAAGGATGCCTGGGACTTGTAGCATTTGCCTCAAAACCCCTATGTAACCACGGCCTATTTAATTGCAAGTACAAAGCCTAAGAAGATCGTGATTTCAACCAGCCTGCGGTTATCTTCAAATGTATTCCTGATATCTCCAATGTGTATGTAGCACATACACATCTTACATGTTCTGCCTATATATATATATATATATATATATAGCAACAGTGTTCACACCTGGGAATCATCCAGGGCCAAATGTAACTGTTCACTTACTCACTTATTTGCATGCTTGCTCATTCTGAATGCTTGGGTACAGGTGCCTGGGCAAGGCTGGAAATGAGTGGATCAGCAAACACTTTGGGCATTTTGAGCTTTTATGCCCTTATAGGAATGTTTAGGAGCTACGTTCCATGCCTGAAAGAGTTTTGCTCTGGAAGCTGTCTCCTTCAGCAACGCCACTTGTGAAGCTCATGGAGGCAGGACTGAAGCTTGTGGTGGCTTGTGGTGAAGAGGCATTCACTCACTTACATTGTGAGCTTTGGTGATGGTAATAGTGAGTCCATCTTGCTTGGGTTTCCTGGAGGTAACAGCCATTCCCTCCTGCTCAGCTCGTTTCTTGTCCTCTTCTATTTCCTGAAAAAGATATATTCTTGTTATAGGCCTGTACCTGGCTGTGCACAGATTTTGTAAAGTTCCTGTTTAGAATTTTTCCTAAATGGACACAGCTCCAGCTCTGAAAGAAAGTAGACCAACTTGTGATCCATCAGTGTGCCCTTGGAATGGGTGACTGGCAGCTGGGACATGTGAAGAGCCTGGAACACACCTGGCCTGCAGAAAGGGAAGGCTCTGCACAGAAGCCAGGGTCTCTGTGCCAGACTGGGGTCATCATCTCTGGCCAATGACCTGCTCTGGCATCTCTGGCTGTGATCTACTTATCTATTAGGCAACTTCTTCTTGAAGCCAAGTAGTGGTAGGTAGGAAAGTAACATTTAATATGAGAGTGAGAGTTCCTCTCCCCTGAGTGCCTGACACATTCAACTCATTCCATAGATTTTCACTAGATACCATTGTTTTTTGCTATGATCAAAAAATGTACAGAATGGCTCTTCTGGTATCAAAGGAAATAAGTCTTTTAAGCAAGATCCAGCCTCGAGCACCACTGAACATTCTGGCTCTTGGTCCAAGACACAAAACATGCTTTTTGCCATTCTCAAGACTACCCATGCAGCCAGCAAATATTAAGCAGCCCCCAAAGCCAAGTGGCGATTGGAAAAGCCAGGAGAATATTCCAGGCAAGCCAGGAGGGGGGATCCTTCTTCCAGTAGCACGCTCAGGCTGTTCAAGTCTGCACTGCTGTATGCAGACACTCATGGAAAAGGGTAAACAAACGTAAAGAGAGCTCCAAGTTACTGCAATGTCACCCTGAACAGTTCTTACAAGCTGGGCTGGATATCTTTTGCAGGTCACTGGGTAGACTCTCTTGGCCAAAGCCAATCAATCCAGGAACAGAAAAAGGAGGTGTTTTTCTCTCCTGTGAGCTTCACAGAAACACTGGGACTGGCCTGAGACAAGCTTCAGTCCATACAAGTACCCCGGACTGGGTGAGGACAGCAAGAGGGAAGACAAAGGCTCTCAAATGTGTAAGGGATGCAACCTTCTGTTCATCCAGGAGAATAAGCATGAGGCACAGGGAAGGACAGAAGGGGAAGAAGACAGTGTGTATGAGATGAAGAGATGGGAAAGCTGTGATTCAGATGGAGGAAGAGAGTAGGGCGAGAAGAAATGCTGCAGCAGAAAGGGAAGCATCAGTGAGCCTGGCTTCTAATCTGAGGAGCTATAGCAAAGAACAGAGTTTGGCTGACCTTCCCCAAACACTTTCCTACATAATAGTGTTATCTAACAAAGTCATCCCTCCATTGCTGACTATCTTCTTCATGCTGTGAGTTGTGAGGACTCTAAAACAGAGCTGAGGAAGATAAGAATCAAGCAGTCTTACCTGGTATCTTCGTATAAGCGCTTCATTCTTCTTCCGTAGAGCCAGGATTTTCTTATCAAGTTCAACATCTTTCTGTTCTTTCTTCCTTAGCACAGCATCATCCACAGTGGCATCCTGAAAACATAAAGAGCAAAGCTATTCTTGGTGATCACACTGACAGGACACAAACCGGATGCTACTGCTTAAATAGCGGGGGGAGGTTGAATGGTCTTTTCCCACCATTTCCTCCTTTAGACCTCCATCTAAAAGCACACTGCATCTTGTAAATTGAATTCTTCCTGACAGAACTGACCTTTTCTACTTTAACATTTTTTTTTTGTTCCGCACTGAGGTAACTGGAGTGAAAAAGCAATGCCCCACACTGATGGCTGCCAATAACTCCAGAGTTACCACACCACTTAATACACAAAGTAAATGACACCTCTGCCTGCTCTCAGTTCAGATGCTCTCAGGCACACCCGGGGTACCCCATTTACATTCAGACAGCATCTTGGTTATCACAGGGGATAAGAAATCAGATTTTAGAATTTTAGTGACAGCAGCATCTAGTGAAAATTAATGCTGATGGGTATCAACACACTGCAGCAAGGTGATCCATACTGTCTAGACTCTGCCTGCTGTTTACACAAAGAGCAAGGTAGAAAGTCTGAGATCTCCAAGGCACAACAGGTTTATTTTTAAACAGTGTTTTTGTACTCTCCTTATCAGCATGGCATCTGTATGCTGCAGAGATCTCACATTCCCTCTCCTCTGCTTACAGAGCGCTGAGTAAGACAAAGTTGGCTTGGGGATAGGCACAGCCCACCTGCACCAGCACTCTTTGCAGCTCCAGTGCTGCCCAAACCACCGTCCTGGTCCCATCCCTAGTCTGGATCAGTCAGGACTGGCATCAGAGCCTGCCCTGGAGCACCTTGGCTCCCAATGAGCCCCCAGGGGCACTGAGAGGGACCTGCTGGGAAAAAGCTGGGCCCCAGACTCAGAAACCAGAATCAGACATTAATAGATGCTTAATCACAAATAGAATTGATTGACATTTCTTGAATCAAAACCCCAGTAATCCTATCAGCCCCACTGCTGAAATCCAGAATAGCAAAGGCTGGGAAGAGCTGTACAGGCAGGAGAGGTTTTTCCTTCATTAATCACAACATGGCAGGTGCAACCTCCTTCAGGGAAGGATACGTCACTGTCCAATCGTGGCTGCTGGGTCACGGGATCTGGGTCTGACCCTCACCATGCCCTGGTGCCTTCCTGCCTGTGATGTCAGCCAGTCTGCTCTGGGTCTCACCTCAAGCCAGCCAGTGGACTTGCAAGGCTAATTCCTGGGAATAGAGGGCTTCTCCTGCATTCCTACCTTTTGCCTGGTCCTAATTAGGTCATCAGAGGAAAAACTGGAGCACTGGAGGTCTAGAAAGGTGCTGTCAAACAAAGCTCTTCCTCAACTGAGAGAAAACAAAGTGAGAAGCCTAAGGCCTGAAGGCTAAGAGTAAAACCACAAAGCAATAGCCCAGGGGAGGGAAAGCCTCTGACTCTGCTCTATGTTACCAGCCCTTTATCCAGTACTTTACATAAGCTCCAACCTCCTGAAGATGTGTGTGTTTGCAATGTGCCTGTAAATCAAACGAGGCAGAACTTAGGCACTTCGATTTCATGTTTCTCATGTAGTGGGATTAGCATTTCACCAAAATGAGAAATGCATGGGA
This sequence comes from Lagopus leucura, assembly GCF_019238085.1. Taxonomy (NCBI): domain Eukaryota; kingdom Metazoa; phylum Chordata; class Aves; order Galliformes; family Phasianidae; genus Lagopus; species Lagopus leucura. Next base: position 6,386,803 of record NW_024962282.1, read on the forward strand.
ATATCCTATGCCTATTTGAGAAAGCAGGATTTTAGCTGAGCTGTAGGAATGATCTCCTTAATGTTGTAAGGCTTTCGGCTGCCTGGGAGATGGGACACCAGGTGAGAATGAGGGCACATTTGATCTGCTGGCCCTTTGGTAATGGATATGTTGTGGTTTTGTCCTGTGCTGGTGCAGAAGCAGCAAACTGGGCTCCTGGTAGCCCATGCTAATGCAGAAAATAATCATAGGTAGCATATAGGAATTTAGCCAGAGCATCACTGCTCTTTCAAAAATGTTATGGGGCTCCTGGGAGCCAAATCTGCAAATCATCTGCTGCTGTACATGGCCAACACTTGCTTTCAAAGGAAGGGATCCAGCTGCTGAATCACTATGTATCCCAGCAATGCCAGGTATTCCTTTCAAAGGCTTTACACGAGAAAGAACAGAGCTAATGACATTTCAGATCTGATCGAGCAAGAATTGTGCTTGAACTTAACCATCACTGCAGAGAATAGGACCACAGATAGGGGCAGAAATCTCCCTGCCATAGTGTTCTTTGTAGAGAGGGACTAAAAGTTGAAAGTGTGATACCATCACAGAGAAGGGGGTGGGATGGATGGATGCAGATGTTGTCACAAACCAGAAAGGGGAAAGGTAGGAAAACCAGTTTGCACAAGTACACTTCCAATCATATCACCACGATGGTATTTTATCAGTGCTGATTTACGAGCCCTCATGAGGACTGCTCTGCCAGGACACAGGAACACATTCGTGTTCAGGTGGAACAATAGGGACATTTAAACCACACATTCACCCACGCATTCTTCTGCTGGACAATGGGATTTTGTTGAGGTCTGCAGGAGAACGAAATGCACTTTCCTATTGCCATCTATCATTCAGGTATGTGACAGACAAGTAGATTGTACACGTGGGTGGATACACTTTCATGGCCATTTTGCAAGCCTGATTAAAGCTGAATTCCTGTGTTTACCAGAACAGAAGCTATTCTGTGAGCTCTAAATTGGCAGGTTTGGTGTTTGCTGAATGCTGGGGTGTTGGCTGCTTGAGGGTGGGATCAAAGTAGTGCATGCCCTCAAACACACCCCTTTCATCCTCAAATTGCTTTGAACAAGGGCTGACAGGGTTGCCTGCTCAGGAAGAATTTAAAAATTCCAGTAGAGATTGTATTTGTGCCCTTCTCTTTTAGCAAGCAAAAGATAGCTGGGGCTCATCCATTGTATAGTTCAGCCAAGTCAGCGTTAGCTCAGCAGCCACTGCAAGCCAGCTGATAGCGAGGACATGCCCTCTTCTTTGCTTCTGGAACGAAGCTGCCACCCCAGCCCCTGCTGAAGCTGGTGCTTGGGGTGACAAGTAGCTGCAGCATGCCCTCCCCAGAACAAAGCTCTTCCGGGGAAGTGAGGTGCCCGTATGTTAGTGACGGGAGAGTTATAAATGGCTTTGGCAGAACGGACGTGCGATGGCTTTGAATCAGAAAGCCCAATGCCTCCAAGAGAGCCAGGCAGAAGGAAAGAATGGCCTCTCTCTATCACAAACAAAATGGCACAAGATGAGAAATGGGAAGCGAGTGCCTTGGTGCTTCCACTATATGCCGACACCTCACTCTGCCATACGCCCATGGCTTGGCAGCACACACACATGCTGCGCAGCTCCCCAGGGGCTGGAGGGGTGCCTCACCCAAGGCTGGTGCTGTGTGCAGGATTTTCCTGCAAGCTCCTACAGCTGTCTGCTTCTGCAGCGAGAGACTTCGGAGGCAGCAAGAGTGGGAAAGAGAGAGACAGAAGGTGGGGGGGAGGGAGGAGAAGAGAAGAGCAAAGACCTTAACTAACACTCTTCTGCATAAGCAAACGCATCTGCTCTTTTCAAGAAATATCCTCTGGCTTGACAGCTGCAACCTTTGCCGGGATAGGCAATATCCAGTGCTCCGTGGGTCTCTGTTATCTGTTCTCACCCACTCAGGAGGTACAATGCCCTGAAGCAGCCACCACAACCTGCCCTAGAGATCGCCACAGAAATCCCAGCACCCCACATCCACATCCTGGCACCCCCCCATGACGCAGCACTGTTCGTTTGTTCCCGGTGCCTGCTGGCAGGCAGGCGAGGAATAAAAATAACAAAGCCCCAACCAGCGAAAGGCCACCCCAAGTGCAAGTTGTTTCAGGGCCTCTTTGGGTGTGGACCCCACTGCCCGCGCCCTCCTGGGACCCACAAAGGCGGCACTCACCGCTCGGTGCATGTCAGACATCAGCAGCAAAGCCCGGCAGATTCCAGCGCAGAGCTAAAAGAAGAGAGCCATCCGACGGCCTTTCTCAGCACTGGTTGCACAGCATACAAGATCATGTTTTGATTACAAAAGCCTCGTCTGGGCTCCCAGCCAAGAGCGCTGGCTGCCTAATATACCAAGCACAGACAGGGTTTTGAGTGCCTGTGTCCTCCTCTCCAATCTCACTCTCTTTTTAAAAGAAACACTCCCCCTTTTCCCCCCTCCTGACTCCTTTTAACTTCCTGATGCCACAAGCCCTCATTCAAAGTGGGGAAAGCTTGGCAAACAATGACAAATGGATCAGGCAAACAGCTTGACTTCGCTTTGTGGCCATTCATGGGGTTGTGTTATTTGCTATGCATGGCTAGTTGCACGCCTGGCAGGGAATTGGGGAAATATCTGTGGTCCTGAATACCTTGTCACTGCGAGTACATGCATGAATCTTTATGGGAAAACAAGAGCCAGATTTGCCTTTTTCTCTTTATTTTCAGTCTTCTCTGGGAATTATTTCTCTACTTTTAAAATGAGTCTTTCATTCAGGAAGGGAGGAGAAGCGATGCTGTGGGGTGGACATTGTCAGCCAGCACCATGATTGACACAAAGTCAAGGAAGAGGGACCCTCAGAAAGCCCTCAACAGAAAGCCGCCAAAAGGACCCCAGAAGAGTCACAGAGAGGCTTTCTGAAAACAGGCAGCATTTAGCTGCATCTTGAGTTGCTGCACTCAAATCCTTATCTCAGACCACCTCCTGGCCATGTGCTGTGTCTTACCTCTATGCTGATTTAAGACTTCTTCTTTAACCTACAAGATCCAGAAAGAGGTGAACAGGAGTTGGAAGAACATAGAGGAATATTCTGATGCTCAAGGACTACCACCCACCCCAAACTCAATAACACTTCTGTTTTTATATTGTAGCTGATACAATATAAAGGCCCACTGCTGATACATAACCCCTCTAACATATTTAAATAGGTCAGCCACTCACAAAATCCAGAAAGCTCAACCCCAAATCCAGCAAGGTCCGAGGAAAGCCTTCAAAAGACTCTGAATAACTTTGAATCTGGCCCTTCTTCTGCACTTAGCTTTAAATACTGGATATCAGGACTACTAAAGGAATAAAGGAGGAGGAAACATGGCTTAGCAAAAGTGCTCAGAGGGAAAGACTGACCCATATTAATTAGTAGCTACTACAGTGATGAAAGGAAATTTAAAGCATTTCCCAGGCAGTGCCTCTGGATTCAGGCTTGAGGAAAGAAATGAAGACATTCATGTGGATAGAAACTTCAGAGAAAGACACAAGAGCATTGCTACAGCCCAGATGATTAGAAAGAGGTTTGTGATGGACAAGGCTATGTGCAGGTGTGAGCCATGCTTGAGCCCTTCCTTGCCCTTGGAACCCACTTGAGACAGAGGGAGCTGGGAAGATGATGCTGCCTTGGGTTCCCAAGTGGGTAAGGGTCCTTGTGACAGCAGAGTGGTGGCCCGTTTTTTGTTGGGCTGGGGGCCAGAGGGAAGGGGGTCGTGTCTGGCAGATGCTACTGGGCTGAGTCAGGGAGCAGAAACATTTTGAGGAAAATGTTTCTACTCATGAAAATGGCTCATAGAAACGTTTTATCCAGTGTTGGTGCTATAGCATGTCTACATGGTCTCAGCATTTCTAAGCTCAAGGAATCCACACACACCACCAAAATGTGGGTGCAGATGAACACAGAGATTCACACAATTATCCCAAACACTAAGGCTAGGCTGTTTGCATAGCACAGGGTAAATGTCTTGTGCAGTGGGGTGAATCACAGTAGCTAAGGGTGCTCAACATGCCCAAGTTGTCAGAGCTTGAGCTAAGTGCTCACAAGCAGTTTCTACAGATCTCATGCCACACCACGCCAGGTACTTGCTGTTATTGATGGTGTGGCCAAGATCTTCCAGTCATAAGCAGTGGTGTGAGCAGGCCTCGAAATATTATTCCCTTTGCAAATGTCTGGAGAACTGCAGTTTCCCCCATGGCAGTGTCAGCTACTCTGCTGTCCTCAGCAGAAACAGCTGACATTTCTCAGCTGTCCCTCACCCACTCTGAGTGGCAAAATTGATAGGCATCTATTTCTGCATCATCATCTGAGACAGATAAGAGGATGAGGATTCTGTTAAAGCCATGGACACTGAAACCTAGGGGCAAAAGGGACCTGTCAAAGAAGCAGAATCTGCAGCTTCAGCAGTGGGGCAGAACAGGTTGGTTTGGGGACTTGTTGATGCTCTCGGGACTCTCACAGGATGTACAAAGACAAATCCTATAAATATGCTGAGATTTATGGGGTTATATGTATGCACATATGTTTGTTTATACATGGTGTTATGACCAGAAAGAGCTGCAATTACACCAGAGCCATACTCAGCTTCAGGTCTTGCTGCATACTGCCAAGAACTCTGCTTTGTTCTTACATGTGTGTCATTCCTGGAATCAGTGATGCCTTCCATGCCCACCACAGGTTAAGGGTGATCCTCCAGAACCACCACCCTGACCTTGGGGAGCACGAAAACGCACCAGGAAGGAGAGGATGGTCCCCAGTCTTCAGTTACAGTGAGAAGGGTGTGATGGACATTTTGGACACCATGCAGGACCTTACGACACTCTGAAACCTGTTCACATGAGCACACCCACCTTGGTAGCTGAAGCACATACTCTCTCAGGCAGTCGGTGGCAGCTATTTTGCTGCACTTGATGGAGTATTTCAGAGAGTGAATGTATATTACACCCATGTGTGACAGTAAGGTTGTTTGGAGGAAACAGGCTAATTACTCATGCAGAAATTTGTCCACCACCCCCAAGGTAATCCATTTATTCTTCTAAAATCATCAGAAGGCCTTTAATAAGCAGGATGACCTCTTTCTGAGCTGGTTTTATTGTAGTCTGGCTGCTGTGGACTGGCTTGTTCCATCTCTAAAGCCTACTCAGCACAGAAGCCACAGGGAGCACCCAGCATGGACACTCCAGATTGCCTCTCCCGTTTCCACTTTATGGAAAGTGGATGTATCAGATTTGCTATCAGAACCCTCTGAAAGAGCAATCCCTGTTATGGACAGAGGTTTTCTTTCAGAAAACCCTGAAATAAGAGAAAGTAAGGGACTTGACTGACTGATGTTAAGTTTAGCTTCCAGCTGCCCTCACAGAAGCCCTGGTCTCCACTCGGGGCAAAGTTTGCCAGAGATTTTCTGGGGCAAAATAAGGAGATCAGAGGAATGAGCTATCCATTTTGTGCTCACAGCTATGAAATAATCCCTTTTTCTAGTTGTGTGCTGCAAAGCCTCTCCCTAACCCGCTTCAGCACAAAAAACAAGTCTCTCAGCAGTCTACAATCTCTCAGCTCTAGGACAGCATTTAGCAGATTGCAGATTGTGTTGCTCCACATTTGACAGTAAGACTGTGTCTTCTCCATCTCTGACTTACACAGAGTTTGAAGGAAAGAATCTGATCCCTCTATTAACCCAAATATGACTATCACAAGAAGTATTCCTGGCATCCTTTTATCTGCCCTTCCAACAGTTGAAACCACCTTGCCTTGAAACCCTCTTCTCTCTTTTGCACTTTGTGAAAATCCTTCAAAGTCACTTAGTCTCATGCTGACACTCCTCCCAAGTGCACTGTGCCCAACTTCACCTTGGCTCCCTTCCATTTTTTGCACGACCGCTATTTAGTCAACAGATGGCACTCGGTAACTGCTGGGAGAAACTGGGAGCCAGCTGCCAAAAAGCCCACTGTTGAAGTTAATCTGCCTTCTCTGGGAGGCTGCTTGTATATCATGTATTGAGACTGCAGATAAGCCACATCGCTCAGTTTCAGAAGCACCACAGTGTGCTGCCACATGCACCAGAGAACTCTCAGATCATGCTGCCCGAGGCTCCTGAGTGGAATCAGCAACCCTTTTCCAGTCCTGTTGAATGCAAGGAGGAATAAGAACACGCAGATTATCTAAGGAGAGGTTGCTGACAGCCTGGAGGCATTTTTCATACCAAGCACAGAGCAAACTTCCTTGCAATAAGCAAAGTCCTCCTTTGCCTCCCTTGCTCACTCCTTGCTCTGGCCCTTTGGCCAGCTGTAACTGCAGGATAAAAAGGAGTTAGGCTGTTCCTCAAGCCAGCCAGATGAAAGGTCTGCATATTCCTTAGACTCGGAGGAGGTACAAGCCAGAAATATTAAATGGGCTTTAGTTGGAGAGTATCATGAGGATCAAAGGACTGCTGAGACATTAATTTTGAAATGTTTCAACATACAGAAATTGAAAACTACCAAAGACAGTTAAAGGATATAAAAGCAATTATATCCTTTAACCAATTATTATACATAGTGATACCAGTCACCACAGAGAAACCTCTCAGAATGTGCAAATCAGCTCTGTTCCTACCGAAAGACAATTTTTCCCCTCTTTTCCTCCTCCCTGCACATCATCCCAACCTGCAGGCTGCCACTGCACATCCTGTGGGTAAGTTTTGAGCTTACCAGTGTTTAATGCTACCACGAATAATTTGTGCTGTCACAACCTGACTTGACATCTCCCACTCCTGGAAAACTTGTAATTTTGCTGTAAAGTCCCTGAAGTAAGCAAAACAACAAGGAAAGGATCTGGTCTCTTCCCTCTTCCCACCTCCAGACATGCAGAGCAGGACCAAATGCAGGTCTGCTGACCCCATTTGCATCCCCAGCCTTCAGATGTAGGACATGCAGGCCAGGCTAGGGAAGGATGCCAAGATGTGACAAGTGGCTGGAGCCAGTCAAACAGGTTCTTTTCATCTTTTATGACAATGCAGTCCTTGTAGAAAGCAGGGAGAACTGCAGACAGCAACCAGCTCACCCTGGGTGCAAGGTGCCATCAGCCAGGGTGTTTCTCCTTTTCAGCACATGGTTTGAGCCCAGAGCTAGGAGGACATGGGCAATTCAATGGCCTATAACTTGTTGTGTGCAAGGTGCAAATGAGAAAGCCAAGAGTCAACTGGCTCATAATATGGTCATGTGTGCCTGGTGAACTTTACAGTGTCCAACTTATTGGACACAGGGCTGCTTCAGGGCTGCACCAGAAGCAGCGTTACTCGCTTCCAGACCAATGCAGGAGGAAAGAAGTGGTGAACTCAGTGGCCATTTTCCAGGCCTCTAATCTCAGTCAAACTGAATTAAAACCTAACAATCCAACTCATTTTGCTTTGCCAGCAGAACTTAAAAGCAAACTCTAGAGACCAACCTTGGCTTTGGGATCTAAACTGGACTGAAGATTCTTCATGGACTCCAGTGGCGTCACATCATGCTGATGCTCTGTGGGTTCAGTTTGGACTCAGAAGGGAGGCGGACTTGCAGAAAGAGAAGGTGCAGAGCAGAAGTGACTTGAGAAGGGAGGATATGAAAAGAGAAGACAAGGTGACAAATATTAAAGAACCAGTTCAGCAATACTCTCCTTGGGTGAAGAGAAAGGGTGGAGGTACACTAAGTGCTTTCAGACATTTGCTGTGCTATGTCTGTCTGGCTGAACACAGCCCTCATGTGTCACCAAACTCTGAAAAATACCAACAATCAATAATCCAGCAGGATGGAAATCATATTTTGAGAGGATGAACTAAAGCCTAGCTGGAAATGTTGGTCTAAAGCTAGGATAAATCCTAGCTACGGTCATAATTTGAACCCCGTTGGCCTTGATTCTCCCTTCGCACAATTTTTTTTCTTTCTAAAATAAATAAATAAATAGACAAATAAATAACGATTCCTGTCATTTTGGATAGATGCCTTTTTGTCTCCATCCCCCCAGCCTTTCCATCTCCAGTACCCATATGTGTGACTACGTTTCCAAATTAGTGAGTACATCAGGGAGCTTTCTGGAACTTTCACTTGAAAAGGTTTCCTTCTGGAATAAAGGCTTTCTGTGTCCCTTCTCTCAGGCCACCCTGACCATGGCTACAGTAGTGAAGCATAGCTTGCCCCAGCTGCTTCCATCAATTAAAGACCCTTGACAATTAGATGAAGGTAGCAGGAGCAAAATTCAAAGTAACAAAGGCTTTCTTTCGCATCCGCAGAACACCTTGCCAAGGGACACATGGAGGCAAAAGGTTTACCCAAGTCCAAAAGGAGACCACACAAATATTTGGACAACGGCTCTTTGGAGGTTTCCCAACTGAACTCACCATACCATGCTTGCAGAATCCTATGCAAATGATTTGGGGAACCATCATATGCACTCACCCTGTTCTTACTTTTCTCTGGACATCCATTTCTGGTCCATGTGTGTGTTCTTGTGCAAGGTGAAATTCATCTGGGAGTCTGGCCAGCAGACTCAGATCCCTCTGATGCAGTCCCCAAAGCATGACAGGAGGGATGGGGAACATCACAGTCTAAGCACATAGCATTAGGAAGATTTAAAATAGAGAGTCTTAGAGTTGCATTTGTAAAAAGAAAAAACTGCATTTCCTACAGTCCCTTGAAAAGAAATCTGTTAAATTTGGTCAATTTCCTTTCCAAAATGTCAACGGACAGTTCCCTGCATAAGACCAAATCACTGGCACCGGTGCCATAGGGACAGAATAGTTCTTGCTGGGTCCTATAGATCCTGTGGGTATGAGGCTGGCAAGGCAGGGATCATCAGTTTGCAGCCAGTTCTGCTAGCTTGACAACACAGTTGCTAGTCCCCCAACACAGGGGACTGTGCAGAAGCCAGAATAGCTGGAATGCTGTGAAATCCAGCAATAAAGGTAGTATTTGTGATTTGAGTAGCATTACAGTTGTTATTGTGAAGACAAATGGGCAAATTCATAACTGAATACAGAATGCATTAAACTGACAAGATTAAGGATATGTTAGAGAGTAGCTCTTCTGTCTTTCATTATATCCGGCCATATTCCCATCTGCAGCTTTGATCATCACCTTCACAACAGTCCAGAAACCTGCCAGAGCCATCAAACTGGTTTCAGTGAAACCATCCCCGCTGTGCTAGCTTTCCTTTGCTCCAGCAGGCTGTGCAGGAGCCAGCACAGCCCTCACTGGCCAAGAGCCAGGCAGAAGTTTGTCCCTAACTACCTGAAAAATTGCAAATTTTAATCCTACATAAAAAGGGAGAGTCATTCTAAGTTAAAGTTCTCTTCAGGGAGATCAAAAGCTGCCAGAACTATCAAGACATGAAGGTAATGTTAGGGTTGTGCACTGGCCACAAGGACTGAAGGAAGCAATTTGTCAGGAGTTGCAGCAAGGTCCATTGGGTTACTAGAGCAAGAAGGGGGAGGATTTGCCAGCAGTTCATAAGGGGAATGTGAAGGTTGGGGTTACAGCTAGGATTTGCTTAAGGATCAGAAGCATAGAGTGAAAGCCACCGAAAATCAGACCCAGTAGAGGCAAAGGGCCAGTAACTCATTGTGAGCCCACCGTGATCCCCAAGCCAGGTATGAGTTGAAGCAGGGGCTGAAGGTTTAACATTCAAATCCAAATCCAAACTTCAAATCCAGCAATGAGAGGAAGGGAGATAGAGCTGGAGGAGATGAATGTCCCACAGCATCATCAAGAAGGGAGGTTGGATGTTTGGGATGGTATACAAAGTTAGAATTACATATGAGCGCAGCATAAGAGTTTAAAAAGCAAGAGGAAAAAGCTAAATTTATGGCCTCTGTGTTGGGGCAGCTGGTGGGCCACTGCCTGATAATAGGAGTGCCCAGGGAGAGCCAAGGAGGTGCCACTGCTATTGGGTTGAGCATGTTGTGGTCTACAAACATGAACTCTGGGAGAAAAAGGCTTTTCCCACACACTCACAGCATAAAGTTACTCACCAGTGGAATTTAAATGCATCCTTGGCAAGACTAGATTATTCATATTTTGCAGGCATTGCAACAAAGCTTAGATAAATCAGGAGAAAGAATGACATAGTAGGGTTGTATATTTAAAAGCTATTCCCATATTAAAACTTTCTAGCTGATAACCACTGGTCTAATTCGCTGATTCATCTGATTTTCTTTTCCATGGTATGGACAGAGTCTTATGGGCTGAGACTTTCCCTTGCCCATAAATATGTTAGCACTGTTCTAACAAACTCAGATGGAGAGGAGAGCAGGAAGGGTTAAATAAGCCTTGCCACAATAGAAAGAGCAACATGGTCTTCTCTTTACATGGCTGGAGCAGGAAGGCAGACAGTTAAATGCTCTCTGGAGCTCTCAGCCAAACTTTCCTTATTGAACAATTAGATTAGCAAGGCTGAGAGTCTCCTGGTAACTGATACCTTGGCTGTGCTTGCTGAGCAGTGATAGCACGTGTCATATCAGCTGCAAAACCACAGGAACCTGCAGCACTCGTTACAACCTGAGCTAACAAAGCAGGGGAGCTCAGGGCAGAAGGGGCCTTAAGGTCAGGAGGGAGATGCCAGAGATGTGTATAGTGGGGGGCAGCATTCGTTGGGATTTAGAGGCAGCTCTGTGGAAATATTTTGAATGTAAAGCAGAAGCTGTAAGTCTTCAAGGGCATATCTCACAGTTAGCACAGGACAGTATTTTATAAGATTTTTTTCCCTGTTGCAGAAGTGTCCATTCAGAAAACAGATTATTTTTTTCCATGTAGCCAGTTGATTTCAGTGAATCTCTTCTTTTGGAAAGTCATTATTCTAAAATCTTGGACCTGTCCCCCTTTTTGTTTTTCAATACAAATTATCCAAACCTACAGATAACAGAAATATGCTTGCCTCCTACCTCCTCAGCATCAATCAAAATCCCTCTTTTATACAAAGCTGCCTCACTGCACAGATTAGAGGTCCGAGGCACTGGCAGAAAAACGGTGCCTCTCAGTGTGCCTCTTCACTATCAGCCTGTACTTCTGCAATGAAGATGAGGCTAAGTCTGAGACTCACTGAACTGTGATCAATCCATTTTAAGGAACAGTTTACCTGCAATGGGCCAGGAGCAAATATGGCATAAGGAAAGGAAGTTGTGCAGAGATTCAATGGCTGTAGCAGAAAATGTGTGACTTGTTCCTTTCTCTGTCAGGATGAATGGTACAGGGTGAGTGTCAGCCATGTCCTCCTTCCCCCTACATCTTCTTAACAATAGAGGAGTACCTCTCCCTTTAGAGTTTATGTATCTTGGCTGTGCTGGGGTAACTTCGAAAACTCTGTAGGTTTCTCATGTTCTCCTCATGGTATCTATCAGGTCTGCATCTAGCTTGCTGCTTTTCTCTTGGAGCTGAAAGAATCAAAGACTGTGTTAACAATGTGGTACACATATTGTGCACAGCATCCTCACACTTAGCAGGCTGTGTATGTGCTTATGAATCCTGAATGACAGAACTCAGGTAAAATTCCCATTTCTAGGATGTACATAGGATGTAGAGAGGGTGACCAACCATGCCAGGGCTTTCTTCAAGACTCAACAGTTTTCAGGTAAGTAGCAACACATCCTTATTTATTCTTAGGGGTTTAAAAGGAAGGAGCTTCCCTCATTCACCGCATCCTTAATGCCAGATCTTTTTCCCTTCTTTTCCTGCTTTTGTAAGCATGAAGAAACCTGAAAGTAATCACTGATACCTCAGAGATACAGGTATCTATGTGCTAGGCTCTAATGTGCTGTGAAACATTTGGGCTCAGCCTGTTTTGCAGAACCAGGATTGAAATGTGGGTCTCACATGTGAATTGCAGGAGCCTGGGAAGGGGCTGGCTGGTTTTGAAGTGTTGGATTTTGTACATGAATTTGGCTGTGTCCTGCTAGGGCCACACTGTGAAGGTTATCTGCAAGATCCTCAATTCCACTAAAAGTCAGTTGTGATTTCAAGCCTTTTTGAAGCTAAAGAACATGTTACAGCAGACACAGTTAGACAAGATAGAAGTTGATATATCCTAGCATCTTCTCAGACCTTCCTTAAGCTGAGAACTTGTCTCAGACTTTCATAAGGACCATATTTACCTGCAAAAAATGAAGCCTTGCATATCTCAGGATGCTGTGAGGGAACTGGCTCATTGTCAGAGACACTGGGAAACAGTGTGAACATATGGACTGCTTCAAAGCTGCATGGCTGTGGTCCCAGCACAAGGCACTGCAGAAAATGGTACAACATTTCTACACTGAGATTTTCCCTGCCAAGTCAGTGGTGAAATAGGTCTCTATGGGCGTTCTGCCCCTTACTGCTGTATGCCTGTGATGGACAGAAATAATAGCAGGTCCCCTGAGCCTGATTCCTTAGTCCCCTTGAAATCCTGTGCCTCGTGCTGATGCAAGCATTAGTTGCTGAGGATGCTTCCTGTCGGCGCAGAAATTTTGAACAAATTTTGGAAGGTGACAGCTCCTTCAAGCCCATTTCAGGACAGAGTAATCAACAGATAGCTTCAAATATATATCCCTTTTAAAATAAAAAGCAAAACTCCATAGAGCCTGCTGGTTTCTGCCTCTAGCTTGCTTTAGCTCTCCCCTGGTAGTTATACTTCTCAGAATTGCACCTCCAAACAACAAAAAGGCAGTTGTGGACTACTTCACCTGACGCATGTGAATGGACTCACACAGAGGAACGTGACAGGATCAACTGAGTGTGAATGTGTGCAGAGATATGCGTCCTTTTAAGTGACATTGCTTGTGCCATGCTATTGGTGCGGGAAATCAGATCAGTTCTGTACAGGACACAAAACGTGCATCCAGACCTTTCTCTTTCAGCCTCAGAGATGATGTTTTTGGCATAAGTGTCAGCCTATAAGTAACCAGCTTTCTGGATAGATAGGACTGACTCAGGTCTTGGCATTCAACCTGTGACTAAAGCACATTTCTATACTAAATTAAACCTTCTTGAAGTGGCAGTAAAGAGGTAGATAAATTCACCGGTAAAATAAGCTCCATGAAGTGAAGGTGAATGGGGCTCAATTTGCTAACACAGCACCAACTCCCACAAAGACTTGTGCTCCGGCTAAGGAAGCAATTTCACGGGCTGAGGCAACAAGAGGTTTATGGAGCAGAAAAGTTCAGGACTACTGCTGCTGTACTCAAGGAAATCTTCCAGCATGGGAAGGGACTGGCATGCAGTCGCTGGCTTTGAGGAGCAAAAATACCATTCCTATTTTATTGCTACAGTGAGCACAGGCAGGCTTGAGTTCAAATGCAGCTGGCTGCAGATCTGCAAGACAGTGCACACTGCTTACAATGTCAGCCTGCTGCAAAGAGAAGCAGCGAGCGGAGCCACAGAGCAGCTGTAGGCTGCACTGTGATCTCCAGCCTTGACACGACCATGGTGACTCCAAGAGCTCAGCTGTCCATAAAACTCATAATGTGAGTGATTTTGCTGGAAAAATCACAGTCTTTAAGCACTGTAGTGGGGTCACCACTGCAAGCAGTCAGATTGGAATGCAGTTTTTTCTGAGACCCAGGGTAGCACCACCTGCACTGAGAGGTAAGGATGCATCACCATCCAAAGGTATGGATCTGGACTGCTCTGTATCCATCGTGCTGATCAGGCACTGTGGAATGAAATATCCCTCTGTATGAATGTTCAGTGGCAAGAAGGTTTCAGATGGAAGGAAAGGGTTTATGGGCATCATTTATGTCCATAAACAGTTCAGGAGACCTGTTTGGTAATCCTTCCTGTTCACTGTTGCATTTTTTACTTAAAGGGAGGAAATCTTCTTGGGATTAGCACAAGTATCCCCTACCACGGCACAAGATCTTTTCTGTCATTATGGCAATATCTAGAGGTAACAGGCAGTGGGGCCAACAACAGCTTCTGGCCGATGGGCACGAGAAGCTCCTTGGTTGCTGCAATGCCAGGACAAGAGCCAAGCAGATTTTGAGGAGCAGGACTCCTAGCATCCAGGATTTTGACCACTACAGCTGCCTGCTCCCAGCAGCAGGTCTAGGAAAAAGTCTAAGGGAAGCCAGCCTCCTCCTTGGATGTAAATGGCACGGTGTGAACAGAGTTGTATTTGCAGCAGGCTGTTTACATGAGCTGCCAGTAGGACTGCAGGACTTGTTGTTTCTTCCTCTGAACACAGAAGAAAGCAAGACACATACAGCAGAGCAGGCTAGCAGCAGAATGTGGGTGTCTGGCCAGAAAGGCACAGGCTTGTTCTGAAGCATTGCTGCACAACATGGCTTCATTGGCTGCTGAAATGCCTCAGCTGTGTACAAACTCATGCTTCTTATTGTGGATCACTGCAATCAGGGAAGAAAGGCCCTTAGGGTTTGCCCTAACTGGAGGTATAGGTAATATTTTCAGCTTACTCTTTTTTCTGCCCCTGGTGCTCAAAGAGTGCACCAAGCCAAAGAAATGGCAGTTTGAAGACCCAGGCTCAAAGACGATTAGATACACAGAGAGCACTGCTTGCTGTGCAGCAGAATTGTTGTGACTGATGGGCACTGCAGCAGCTCTGAAGTTTTCTGCCACAGCAGCTGATGGAAATAGAGCGATCTGTGTTGTAGGGAGATAGATGAGCAACACAGCTCCCTCTGGTCTTAAAGTCCACCCATGTGCTCATGCTCAGTGACATTTCTGAGAACAGGAGCCTTTGAGTACAGCAGCTGCAATGCTCTGCAAACAGGAGTCAGGGCAGCATAAACCAAGCTAAATTCTCCCATGGAAATGCTGATTTACAGTGAAAGAAAATGAACTGTGCTCAGAAAGGGTGCTGGGAAATGATGCATGCTGAATTGTGACTATAAAGCAAATCCATCTGGAAATGCTCTCAGCCACATCTCCAGCCCACTGAAGTAAGACTTCCTAGGCTGTAGTTAACAAAATACGCAAGTTAGAGATGTAGTCAACAAAATAGGTAAAGCGGGGGCTGTCAAGGTCATCAGGCGTAACCAGGCGTAATCTGTGTGGGCCCCTTGTGTGGTTAGCGAATACTGAAAGGGGGGCTGTAACAGTCATCAGGCTCTGCAGGGGCTCCTTGACTCATAAGAAAACCATGATGAGACATGGCAAGACAAGACATGCCACACGTCTATTGGGCACAGATAACCGTAGCAAGGGTGATTGGTAGCACTGTGATATAAGGGACAACTATAAGAAGAGTGTGTTGCTTGCAATAAGTGCCATTTGCCGCTCACCACATTGGTGTCATAAAAGCGTGTGATTTGGCCGGGGCTGTCTAAGCACTTCACGACGGGACATTAATCAGAGGTTGCCGAAGCAAAGGCAACAAGTGGTGACCCCGACGTGATAATGCCATGTCCCAGTCGTGAATGTGTGACAGCCGGTTGCGCGACGGACGCAGGAGCCCGCGGCGGTAAGGCGGCGGAAGAGCCGGAGGGACTGATCCCCCTGGGGCTGTGAGCGCAGCTGCGAAGTTATCCCACAGCGGTAGACTTGTGGAAGGTGGAGGGCTGATCACCCTGGACAACCATGGAATCCGTCATTAAGGTATTGCATCAAGCTTGTAAGGACTATTTCGGTGAGGATGCTCCTTCTGAGAAGGACATTGTCGCTGTACTTACTCGCCTGGAAGAGGAGTGGAATCTTCCCTCCCCTCAGGGCATTTTAGACCCCACTAGATGGGATGCATTTACATCCGCGCTTGCGCAGCGTGCGATAGAGGAGCAGAAAGTTGCGGAGCTTAAAATTTGGGGGTTGGTCCTCGGCGCTCTCCGAGCCGCGAGAGAAGAAGATAGAATTCCTGAAGCTGCGCGCGTTATGATGGGTTTGGAATTTAATAACACCGTGAGAAACGGCGCGGGAAGCATACTTTCTTGCAGGTCCCCCGAGGAAGAGAACACCGCAAATATGCCCTCAGCTATGGCGACTAACATCTCGTCCGCACCTTCAGCACCCCCTTCTGCTCCCCTCTCGGCTCCAGCTTCGCATAAACAAATAGAAGAAGACTGCGGTGAACTGTCTGCACTTTTATCTTGCAAAACGGCTCAAGTGCAGGAATCCAAGGTCGCTGAAACTCCCCAGCCGTATCCAGGACAACCGCTGTATCCTTCTCTGTGTAACCTAACACCACCTGTGGGGGCAGGGAAAAAAGTGAGCTGGGATGGGACACTTGCTGTCTCCTCTCAGGAGGTGGAATGCAGTAACACCCAGGGGGGTGGGGACTGCGGGAAAGGCTTGGGTACGGATTGGTCAAAAGTTAGGGAGGTAGTAGAAGAAAAAACAGCAGAGAGAAAGGGAAGCGATGTAAGTTACAGGCGCTGGGATGATAGTGTGCGGCCAGCACTGTCCACCCTGACTGCGCCTGAAGGTGTAGGTGGCGTCCGGCTGGCGCCCTCTGCTCAGGTTGCACCCGATGGAGAAAGAAATAACGATAGTCTCCGGACCCACTCTCTGCCACAGTGTTCAGGCCCATTGACTCGACCCACACATCCTTCTGCAAGATTGAGTGCGCATGCAACCAATCAGAAGCCTCTACAACAGTCAGTGCTTGATCAAAGGGAGATGGGCACAGTGGGAGCGGTGCGGAACCCGCAGCTTCCAGCTGTGACTGAAAAGGATAGCGAAAGGAGAGAGGTGAATTTGCATTTAGGAGTTAAGAGAGATGCACTAACAGATGGTGAGAAGTTTAGATCTAGCCTGATAGAGGAAGGAAGAGTTCTGGAGATCTTCCTGATAGTAGGGTACGATAAGAGAGGTCCGGGAGGGGTATCCCTCGATCTGAAAGGCATCACACGCCTGATAGATTGTGCAGAGAAATCGGGATTGAAATCACTCCTCACTTTAAATGCATTAGAAGTGCTGACAGCATCAGGCCTTCTCTTTCCTCATGTAACAAATCTGATGTGCATGGTGCTTAAGCCAGTGCAGTATACACTGTGGACATCAGAATGGTTTCCCTTCAGGGACAGGTGGCCAGATTGAGGCCTGGAGAACAAGCAATTCCATACGGCTGGTTTGTGAGAGCAATGCTCTCAAGGCTTGAGACATCTGCCTTGATATTGAACAAATGTTTGTTATTTTTGAGGTACACTCGAACAGGTACCTGAGACAATGTTGGTATATATTGAGCACAGATAGTGCCACTAGAGCTATCAGCAATCACTCTAATCTCTAATCTCTAATCTCTCTGTCTATAACTTTACAAGTATTGTAGGATGTGGCTTTAATTATTAAGTGTCGGTGACATCACATCAGTTCTTGCAGGATAATTATATGGTGATTAAAGACCTATCACTTACTCCAAGTGGGATGAATCTCGTTTTGGCTTACCAAGGAAGGACATTGGTAAAGAAGCTTTTGCAACATGATGACCTGCACCAGTTGCTGAAACGTGTAAGAGACAATGGACAGAAAACCTTGATCACCATTCACCATGACACAGAAGAGATACATCGTGTCCTAGAGAGAGTAAAGAAGGACAGAGAACACCACTGATGGGAAGTGCTTCTGGGATGGTCCACCAAAGCGACGAGAATGTTTAACTCTGTTTAACTCTATTCTGTATTCAGTTATAGTTGCATTAAGTCTAATATTAATATGCTTTACACTTATAGTCATATTATATATAGGCATATAGGTATATTACATTTATAAGTATGGTTTAAGACATTAGAGTAGGATTATTTGGCGAATCGCGATGTAACAGGGCAAAAGGCTTAACCGAGAGGACAATGGCATGTATAGGCGCAATGCGGGGATTTCGGGGTGTACGCGGTTAGGGTCCTCTCGAGTTGTAGTAGATTTGCTTGAGCTTAGGGAGGGGGAGATGTAGTTAACAAAATACGCAAGTTAGAGATGTAGTCAACAAAATACGTAAAGTGGGGGCTGTCAAGGTCATCAGGCGTAACCAGGCATAATCTGTGTGGGCCCCTTGTGTGGTTAGCGAATACTGAAAGGGGGGCTGTAACAGTCATCAGGCTCTGCGGGGGCTCCTTGACTCATAAGAAAACCATGATGAGACATGGCAAGACAAGACATGCCACACGTCTATTGGGCACAGATAACCGTAGCAAGGGTGATTGGTAGCACTGTGATATAAGGGACAACTATAAGAAGAGTGTGTTGCTTGCAATAAGTGCCATTTGCCGCTCATCACATTGGTGTCATAAAAGCGTGTGATTTGGCCGGGGCTGTCTGAGCACTTCACGACGGGACATTAATCAGAGGTTGCCGAAGCAAAGGCAACACTAGGCTTCTCTAATGCTATGCCCAACGTGTATTCCTAAGGATAAAAGGAGCCTTTTTACAGACACTGGTGGGAGAGGAAGGAATCTCCAAGCTGTGGGGGCATCGCACACACATCAAGTGCCATGTAGTGTTCACTTCCAACTCAGACTTCCTTCCTACAGAGGAGAGATAACATTTTGTTTTCTATTTGTTAAGAAATGCAAATGGATGATCAGCAAGGGAGTCAGGAGAAGTAATAAGCTATATAAAATGAAGAAAAAGGATGCTTCAAGTAACAAATGTATCAAAGCTTTAGTGCAAAGTTCCTCTTATCTCTTTCACAGGTCAATCAGGAGAGGTAAGAAATCTGTCTTCATTTGTCACAAACACTGATTTTGCTTGGGGAGCTCCAGCCCAGAGACAGGAGGCTTGCCTGCTCTTGGAAGCTCTTCATGAAATGTGGAGTAGTTGATGGATCCCCTAAGTTTCTCAGGGTCAGCGGCAGAAAATTGCTGTCTAGGATGACAAAGTGGTTTTGCAGCATAGCAGCTCTGTAAATCTGCCTTAGCTACCTCTTGCATCACCATCAGTGCATCCTTACCCCATTCACTTGTTGTATATCTTCCTTTTCCCTTGATCTCTGCTCACCAGGTTTCCCCTTTTCCACACATTTCCATCACTGCCTGTCTGCTTTTTTTTTTATATATATACTCCTGAGCCCTTTTTTTTTCTTCTATTTTTCTCTTAGTTTCTATGAGGTTTTCAGCAACTTCTCTCCATGCCCCTCTCACTCACCATTGGGGGACCAGCTAGACCTAGGAGATGCTGGCAGGTCTTGGATGTGAGTTGCCATGGCAAAACCCCAGCTCCAATAAGTGACTGTACCATTGCAATTCTCCAGCTCTGTCTAGGTGAAAACAGCCCTGAGAGAGAGGTGAGCAGCTCCACTGACACCCTGCACAGTGCTTAGCCTCTGCATGGGAGCACAAGCCCTATAGTACTCCTCATTTAAGGGCAATTTAAAAAAAATCCAGACACTGAATATCTCACAGGCCATGGAGGAATACTGCCAAGCTGTGGGAGTGAGGAAGTGTTATCACCCCCACTTCACAGACACGGAGTTCACACATCGCACTGAGCCAAACTAGAAGCTGTATGGTGCAACTGTCTGTCAGAAGCAGTGAGATGTTTGCAATTCAGACTATTCCCATAGTCCTTTCAGCTCCCATGGCTTTATTATTATTACTGCTGCTGTAAGTATTATTATTTAGCGTCGGGAAGAAAGAAAAGGAAACAGCAACCATACCCTTGCCATCCCACTAATCCCAGCCAATCCTGTCAGTAGATACCAGGTTTCTGTCTTTCCTGCTGAGCAACATAATACAAGCTACTCTCTAGCTGCACGACGTATCTGATCCTACCAGGCATTTCTGTGGCTAAGGCTCAGCAAAGCAGGCTGCTCCCCTTGCTGTGGGCAGTGCTTCAGTGGGTTTCATCTCACTAGGACACTTGAAGCCTGGCTGTTGGAAGTCCCTCCTGCTGGGTTTGAAGAGGTGATAGCCTACAGTTGGAGAAAGTATAGTAGCATTAGAGAAAGCTTTTTGTTCTTTAAACTGATGTGGGCATTTAAGTCATTGAGGCAGGAAGGGCTTATTCCAAACAGCTAGAGGATTAGTGGGAATTACAGGATAATCTCTTATCTAATACTCTCCCTTTTTGCTTCGGCTTTTTTGTATCATGTGAAGCAAGAAGGATGCCACCCTCATATGAGAGAAGGTCACTGCCCCTGTGAGGGTCATAGACACAGCCATGCGAAAGGAGGTCACAGCCATGCCCACAGCCACATGAAGAATCATGAGAAGAGAGAAGGTTGCTGTCACTCTCCTGGCCATATGCATAGGCGTGAGAAAGGTTCAGGCCATTTCCAGCACAAGTAATGTCATGGACATTCACATGGGGCTACAGTACTGATAGCCAGTGTTAGCAGATCTGACCTCCTTGTATTCTTCTAACTTTCAACTCAGCTATTTCAAAGCTACCATCTATTTAAACAAACTTAATTCTGCTAAAATCCAGATAGTGAACGTCTGCACTTCAACATGCTGCCCTGCACCTGTGATAAGAAGTCTAAGAGTGCTTCTGGCAGCTTTCCTACCTTGGGCAGCACAACTCTTCAAGGGACCTGCCATCCTAAAACTGCACTACTCAAACATATAGCCTGCTCTACTGCACATCTTTCAGTGAGGACGCACAGTGAGTTTGGGGCTGGAGGTGCTTTGCTCCACGTTTGAGAGAACCCCACATTCTTGCATTGCCCAGAGTTCTTACCTGTACCTTTCTGGCTCAGTCTCCTCCCAAAAATGCGGACAACACCCGAGGGCTCACCCACACCGCCCAGCCTCTCCTCCGGCTTTCCCCCGCCCTCCACTCGTCCTCAGCCTCCACCGGCAGCGCCCCGTGGTCATTGGCCGGCCGCTCCGGGCCCGCCTCCGCGGTCGCGCAAGCGCTGCGCGGAGCTGTCGCCGCCGCCTCGCCGGGAGCGTTCAGCACCGCGAGCTGCGGACAGCGCCCCGCTGCCTCCGCAGCCGGTCATGGAGGCCGGGCCGGCCTCGCCGCGCCGGGAGCAGCGGCCCGAGGGGACGCGCCGTGGCCGCGCCTCCGCCTCGCCCAGGTAGGAGCGCGGAGATCGGCGCGGAGCTGCGGGGGACGGCGGTGAGCGCTCGGCGGTGCCTGCTGTTTTGGGGGGGTCACTGGGCGAGTCTCGGTTATCCCGCGCCTTGACATTGCCTTCCAGCCCCATCGAGGGGCATGTGCCTTTCGTCCTAAGCCCCTCGTTTCGGGGTTTACAAGAGCCGCGCTGTCCGGCTGGCACCCTCGTGGTTCGTGCCTCCTGTGCTGGTGGCGAACTTG
This sequence comes from Lagopus leucura, assembly GCF_019238085.1. Classification (NCBI taxonomy): domain Eukaryota; kingdom Metazoa; phylum Chordata; class Aves; order Galliformes; family Phasianidae; genus Lagopus; species Lagopus leucura. Next base: position 6,407,993 of record NW_024962282.1, read on the forward strand.
GCCTCCTTGGGGGTTTTTTGTCATGCAGTAGGTGAGCAACCCCACCTGCAAATGGTGAAGTATTGCTAGCAGTGCTCAGCATGTTTTGGATGAAGTCCTCTTTTCACCAGGCTTTGGACAAGAACTGGTTTCAATTCAAAGGTTTTTTTCTATAAAACCCTGCAGCTCTCTCCTTCTGCCCCCCATGCCATATGCTTCCTTAACTGGTGTCTCAAACCAGGCTGGAAGCCATAATCATTGCAATTTTCTAGAAATGCCAACAAGCCCATGATCCTGGGCATAGAGCCATCCCCAAATTTTTGACCACACCGCCATTTGTTAGACTGAAGGCAACAGATCTGAGCTCTTCAGATTCTCCTGAGCAAGGCACATCCTGAGTTCAACAACACACAGATTCATTCTGAAAGCCCAAAGAGTTTCACTTCTGCCTGACACAGGATCTTCACGCTAAGCCATCCCCACCTGCCTGGGGGATCCAGTGGGGCAGTTGCATCCCCTTAGCTCTGCACATCTCAGCCTTAAATCTCAGGCATTGGGTGGGGTCTGAGCACCAGCAAAGCCCCATTAGCTTTACTTGACTGTCTAATCCTTGCTCGTTTGAACAGATCCTTTAAAATGAATACTGCAGCCTGTCAGAGTTCAGTTATGGATACAAATTACATCAGCTGAAATGGGTGCCTTGACTTTATCTCATGCTGTACACTCAAGAACTAAAATTTATGACAATTATGATAGTTCTCTGACTCCTGAGCAAGCTTATACATAAATGCTTCTTTAAGCAAGGCTGTTCATGTAGCCACAGAAGGGTTAGCTCTGTAGCACCTGTCCTTTGGCCTAAGCCAATGCTTGACTGAAATGACCACCGATAAACAACACCTTCTTTCTGACCTTCTTAAGGCTGGGATAGTAAGGTGTAGTTTTCTTCAAAATAGGAGTGAGCAAACAGGTTCGAACATCTGTTTGTTTTACACTGCCAGTGTATATACAGCAAACTGCATCCAGACCTTCCTGGAGCTGAAGACTGGGTGGGGATGGCTGAGCCCTTTGTGTCTGCTTGCACCCCATCCCAAACACCTGTGCCCACAGCACTGCTAGCTGCCCGGGGTGAGGGTAAGGCTGTTCAGATGAGTCAATGGAAAGGATAATAAAACTAAACTTTTCTTGGCAGACTACGTGGGAAGCAGAGCTTTTCAGTCTCATTAATTTTTCATGAAGATTTAGTATACGCAGGAGTCTCATTAAAAAAAAGATTGTAAGGCTTCTTAAGGATACATGTTATCTTGCTACTAGACTGAAAAAGCAAAACAGGGAGTAACTACACAGAAATTTTCCAGTGTACAAAAATTTGACCCTGCCGACGAAGGAGATGAATTGCTTGACAGGTGCCCATCCCTCCCTGCCAGCTGGGCAGTGAACCTACATAATGGGTGAGAGTGAAATGCAATAAGCCCTCCCATAATCTCCAGATACATGCACTTGTCACGTTAAAAGCACAAGCAAACATAAGCAATAACAATGGTGTTATCTTTTCCTGTGGGAAGAGGAAAAGGGAAGAGACACTTTTGCTGATTCGTGCACATCTGTACAGGGCTCCCTGTGCCCTGCTGCTTGCCTCAGAAAAGCACTGCTGCACTTAAAGGGACTTGGGCAGTTTCATAAATTGTATTATTATCCTGTCTAGGCATCTCAAGGGAAGAGATGGGGAAGCAGCATGACAAATGCAACTCATTTGGGTCTCAGGAGCAGTTTGTTCCAGCCTGTCACCTGCATACAGCTCATCTTCCTTCTCTCTGCATCTCTTTAGTTGCATCCAGTTGAGCTTGAAGAAAAAGGAGGTTGTCAGGCTGCTTCTGTAGGCTTTTCTGTGGCTGAGAGGCCATTTCTGCCCACACCATCCCAAATATGTCAAACATGTGACACAGTCCTGAATGGGAATGAACATTCAAAAGAATGTTTCTCTTCCCCTGGTGTTAGTCCAGTGTAATGCTCTTGCCCACCTCTTCTGTCTGACAGTACACAATAATCAGGAATTTGGAATCCAAACACAATTCAGGGTCCTAGATACCCAGAAAAGTCATAGTGACATGCTAGTAGGTGTCATGGACCAGCCTACATCTCCAGTGCAGATCTCAGCAGATCAAATGCACCAGCACCCTGGCTAATTGAGAGCATAGCAACTGAAGACTCAAAACCTGCAGACCTGTCACCAGTAATTATCCAAAACTATCATTATTTGTGAGCTCCAGGTTTCCCTGGAGATTTTGGATAACCAAGGTCACATTGTCACAGAGTTGGAGATGAGCATAAGGCAACTTGGATCTGGAGCGTGATTGACAGAACTGTAATTGTGCAGCCTGAAAAGGAGATAACGAAGAAGACTCACAACTGAATGATTTGAATTAGCTAAAGTTATTCTAAAACATGAAGTCGCTGAACAGCCAGGGGATGGAGCTGAGACCACATGAGGAGAAAGAACAGAACATGACAGTATTTCACAGCAAAGATGATAATCAAGGGGAGTGGGCTTGTCTGTTAACTATTAGCATTGAATACATTAATGTATGTGCAAAAAAAATGAATGCAATCTGTGATATCCTAGGATTTGCCACCTGCCTTTGCCACCAGGAGATTGTGTAGCTGAGGGTTTTGGACATGGAATTTTTCAGCACATGTTTCTTGCATTTCCCTGATTATCTTCAAAGTGTTTTTTTTCTGGTGAAAGCCTTTTCCTCCTGTCCAGTGTAACAGATGATGCAGGCAGACATGGCAGTGTAGTCCTCAGACTAATTCAGTTATGAAAAGCCTCTTGTGCCCACTGCCAATGCAAATCCAGCAGTTTACATGAAAAGGAATTTTGTTTTCCCTTAAAAAAAAAAAAACAAAAAAAAACCACACATATTTTACAGGTGTGGAAATACCAGAAGCATAAATTGTCAGTGCGGTAGTTTCTGTGTATTATTATGCATTTTTGGAAAACATCTTACTTAAGGTGTACCTAAATTAAGGAAAGTGATATGTGGAAGGTAGAGAGAAAATCACAGAATCACAGAATCAGAATCACAGAATCATAGTGGTTGGAAGGGATCTCCAGAGATCGTCGAGGTTCCCTACACCAGGTCACATAAGTAGGTGTGCAGGCGGGTCTTGAACATCTCCAGGGAAGGAGACTCCACCACCTCCCTGGGCAGCCTGTCCCAGTGCTCCGTCACCTCACCGTAAAAAAGTTCTTGTGCACATCTGTACAGAACTTCCTATACTCCAGTTTCTGGCTGTTCCCCCTTGTCCTGTCTCCACACACTGCTGAAAACAGTCTGGCCTCGCCACTCTGCCCCCCACACCTTAGATATTTATAGACCTGGATCAGGTCCCCTCTCAGTCTTCTTTTCTCAAGGCTAAGCAGACCCAGTTCACTTAGCCTTTCTTCATAAGAGAGATGCTCCAGGCTCTTCACCATCTTTGTAGACCTCTGCTGGACTCTTTCCAGAGCACTGCACACAGTACTCCAGATGAGGCCTTACCAGGGCAGAGTAGAGGGGGAGGATCACCTCCCTCGACCTGCTGGCCACGCTCTTTTTAATGCACCCCAGGATGCCATTGGCCTTTTTGGCCACAAGGGCACACTGCTGGCTCATGGCCAACCTGTCGTCCACCAGGACACCCAGGTCCCTCTCAGCAGAGCTCCTCTCCAGCAGCTCATCCCCCAACCTGTACTGGTGCATGCAATTATTGCTCCCTAGAGGCAAGACTCTACACTTGCTTTTGTTGAACCTCATCTGGTTTCTTACTGCCCAGCTCTCCAGCCTGTCCAGGTTGGAGAGCACAGCCTTCAGGCGTGTCAGCCAATCCTCCTAACTTCGTATCATCTGCAAACTTGCTGAGGGTGGCCACTATCCCCTCATCAAGGTCATTGATGAAGATGTTGAAAATAATAAATTAGAGATATAAAAATAATAAATAAGAGACATCAAAAAGGGGTCTAGAAGCATCAAGAAGAGGTCTAGATTTTGCAGAAGTATAACACAACCACAGTTCCAGCTTTATGATGATAATTCAGTGCCTCAGCTCTGCTAATACAAAACTACAAGCCTCCAAATAAAATTAACTTGCACTGCAACCGCTGGAAATCCGGGAGAAGGGAAAGGAGTTACGCTTTTATCTCAAGAATGGAAGTGTGATAGTCTCACAAATAAACCTCGTCCCTGAGACTTCCTATAGATAGGGAGGATGTGGTGGTTACTATGTCCCTGGCTGGTTGGTTCTGCAATTATTGTAAATGGGCAATAATTAATTAAATATGCCATTTCATTCATTGCCACAGACCACAAGCTTTCCCTTCTCTGCCTTTGTTGCACCTGCTCTACACTGCAGTTGTACAGCTGAATGCAAATCCCCCCAGTGCAGGTGACTTTGATGAGGCTGTAGCAAGCCCCAGATTCCATCTTATGAACGCAATGCTGACATCTGATTTATTGTCTTGCGCAGCGTGTTTGTATACACCACCAAAAAATTTGTAGCCTTCTTTGTAAGCTGCCTTCATAGAGCTATAACCCAAATCACTCGCTTGAAAGTCTGGGTAATCCTGCCACTAACCCATCTGTGACAAGATAGCAAGGACTTCATGCAACAGGATTTTATATTATATCTTTTGACAAACTCTGCGGGAGAATGGGATATCATTGTCACAATCTATTCGGGAGCTCGGGAGCTCGGGCTTTGCAAACAGCACTTCCTCTCATTACACTGAGCTAGCTGAAGTCTTATTAGTCCTTTGTATTGCAGAGCAGAGGCAGCTGAGTGCTGGAACTGTTGAGAAAAACCTGTCAAGCTTATCAATGAGGTGTGCACACATCTGTCTGCAGGTTTTCTGGCACTTGCTTCAGTGCAAACTTTGTCTTGTTGCCACCAATTTGTACGTCTGCTGCCTTAAGAAAAATCAGCAGTCTCACAGATCCGATCTGACTTTCCTGCCTTTGGGTGTACCTTCTTTTCCCAGGGATGCAGAGGCATTTGCTAACTCTTTTGATAACTGTTTTGCCAATTTCATGACCCAAAAGCTGCATGTGAACATCAGTTACTGCTTACATAGTCAATGACATTGTGATAAGCAACTTTGACTATGTCATCTCTGCCTGTAACTACATAACTAACAACTAAAAATAGCATTGGATGGTGTCTAACTAGGCAAGATATCTTTGTTACTAGTCCTGGATAGGTTGTATGTGCAAGTAGCAGTGACTGGAATACCTGTGCCATGAGTCTCCACACCAGCACTGGTATAACTGCTACTGCAAACATTGCTCGGTCGTAATGATTTTAGTGAAAAGAGCCTATTCTGTATAATCATGAAATATAGTTTCCCAGTGTTGATAAGCTCAACTGATGTTGGAAAGTACACAGCATGAGCTGCCAAGGCCAATATGTCCTCCTTTCTGGAAAAAAATAACAATTTTCAAGCAGTACTGAACTAACGGAAATCTTCAAATCTCTTTTGTCATTGATACTATTATTTAACTTCGGGTGCAATTCCAGAGACTTGTAATTGCTAAAATTCTGTCTTTTTCCATGTCTGTCAGAAAGAGAAATGAGATGAACTCTGCAAAGTTTTGAAAATATTCCCTTCTCAGTTGTATTTTGTCTTCAGTTTTTCTCCACATCTCATCAGGTGCCTCAGGCTAAAGTTCATTTCATTCTTGTCTCAATCCAGTACTCATAATTCTCTGACAACTCAAGACACTTTGTTATTCTAGCTGGCCCAAATCATCCATTATACTTAACGCTTAATGCCAGACACTACAGCAGGCATATAACTCAGCTGTAGACACCATGGCACATTCTCTGATCAACCACCAGAGGCTGTAGGTGTATCCATATCATTCTTGCCTTCTGAACTCCAAATTGCACAGTGCTTCTGAAGCTCCCTGACAGTGAGATGGTAATTTCAAAGGCACTTTTGGGTCAGTGTGACATCATCCTACGGTGTGTGAGGGGTTTTCTTGCTGTCACAAAGACTCAGATCTCTGTAATTACTCTGTGCTTCCACATTAGGATCCTACCTTTATCACCAGCCAGCGTGTTTTGCCCTTTTTTTTTTGCACTGAAATCCCTTGGAAGAAATAAGAAGGAATAAGGAGGCCCATCTAATTAAATGCCATTATCATTTAATTAACTCTACCTATACATTGAAGCCATACCTGGTTTCTAAGACCACAGCCACTAGAGGAGCTGAAAACTGTTCAAGGGCACGTTACGCTATTTTTCATAATTTTGGAATAACATGCAAAAAGGTATGATAGATTCACCATCAGCTGCACTCCATGAGTGAGGCATGGATGTTTCTGTAAAAAGCATGGTTCAGCTCAGTCCTGGCTCTTGATACAGTAAACAGAGGCTGAGGCCTTATGTCTTGCATTAAGTGGGAGACAAGATGCAATTCCCCAGTATAGCCCTCCTGATGCTGTAACAGAAAAAGTTTTACCATCCCTTTGTTTCCTCACAGAGAAAAAAGAAATGCAGGACCTTGCCAGACCTGTCTCGCCATGCCAGAGATTGCCAACACTGAGCCCAGCTACAGTGGCACTTCTTGGGAAAGAATCTGCCCGGTCCATCACTGCCCCATTCCTGCATCACCCAGGCTGGGGGGAGACCACCTGCCCTCCTCCAGCCACACGCTGGGGCCAATCTCCACCCAGTCCAATGGTCAGGTACCGTCGAGCTCCCAGGACGCGCAACAGCATCACTTGTATTACTCCTGCAATCAGCAGGAGCCCCGAGGCAGCTATGGCCTGCCCCTGCTCCCTGGGCACGGTGAGAGGTCCACGTTGTGTTCTCACCTCTCCAGCAGCGATCCTGTCCCAGCTTCTCATCATGAGGCTTTGGAAACCCCTTGGAAACGGTGGTCCTCTGGGCAGCGACTCTCCCAACCGGTGCAGCACCACATTGTAACAGTCAGGTAAGAGGCATATGGAGAACTGTTCAGCAGTTTTCAGAAGGCATCTCCTGAACTTTGGGACAGGATCGGAAGGCTCTGAGTGATTTTGCTTACCAGTTTGAAGCAGTAGATGCCCCCAGAAATATAGAGGGATAGAATTTTCTCTTTCCACCCATTAGGAACATATACAACTACCATTCCCGCACCTGGGAGAGTCAGGATTTCCTTCTCAAGGTGACCTGTTAATTAGAGCCAAGGTCACTCTGTTACTCCTGCATCACCCAGCTGTGATCATGCCCATCTTCTGTGATCCTCCCCTTTTCTCCATTTGCATTCAAGATAGCCAGCTGGCTAATCCTTTATCTTGGCAGAGTTTCTGAGTGATAAGAGCTCAGGTCATTTATTTTTCTACTCCTAGTGAAGCTGCTGCCTATGATGGAGGGGAGGGAAATAAAGTGAGAAATACAAAGTTGGGGAATACGACTTGGTCTTCCAGGTTGCTTTGCAACAACCAGTAGGCAGCAAGCAAAGTTCAATGGTGTAGGATTCCCTGCTTTTTTACAGCAGTGCAGGGTTAGGCACAATAGTCCTTTATGGTCTCATTTTCTAACCATTAACAGAGGATTTAATTTGTCTGTGTTTGCATTTGCATCAATATTGCATCAATAAAATTGTTAGCTGCTTTCTCTCTAACAGGTTATTCAAGTAGGAAATGCAGCTGGAGTGCAAATCACTGGCAGAATATGCAGCACTAGCAGACAGAAAAGTGATATTACAACAATGATAAAATAAGGTTTTTAGCCTGAGCAATTCTGCTTGAGAAGCTATTGTGGAAGAATTAACAAAGGACAGGCAGTGTGCAGCTAAATAGGGACTCCTCTTTGAGGAAAAATCTATGAGGATTTTTTTCTGCTCCCCTCTCTCTTGAATCTGTGGAGCATTAGAGTGATGAGACCATGCATTTCAGGGAGACATCTCAGGTGGAAATGGAGAGCAGAAGGAAAGGCCCTTCAGATATGGTGACCACTGAAATACAGTTTTTTTGTTAAGATTGCCCATAGGGATTCACTAATAAAGGTAACCTCGGATACCTCAGAAAGGCTTCTTTCTTTTATCCCTCAGAGCTCTACAAAGAATGACAAGAGCTGCTCTGTGATGGAAACACCAGAAAAATGTTCTGAGCAGCTCTGCTGGCCTCCTTTTCCTCTAGATTGGACAAATGTCATCTCTGAATTGGCTCAGGAAACAAATGAGATTGACTTTCTGGAAAATCCTTGCTGAGTTGAACAGGAAATAAAAACTATAGGCATTGTTAGCTCTGATCATAAAATTTCATAGAGTTACACTGTTGCCAAGAAGTAATTTAAAAATTCAACAGAAAAGCACTTGAAAAATATAGATTTTCATGGATAAGTATTAAAATGTGATTCCTATGAGATTATGTTATGTCCTTTAAATTCTATTCAGTTTTCTGGAGGGGCAACACAGAGGAATTACTAAGAGTTTTCCCATTTGGTTTGGTTAAAATGCCAGAGAGAGAGGGAAAGACCCTATTATTCATTACGCAAACTCATCTGGTGCCAAACAACTCCCACAGCAGTGGCTCAGCTTCTGAAGGGGTAAACTTGCTCACTAGGTACCCAAGACAGTGCTTGGCAGGAAGATAATAAATGTATGCCTTTTTTTTTTTTTTTCTGTCTGCAGACACGACAAGGCTTTCAGGATGCCCAAAAGGTATGCTTAATATCAAATCCTTGCTATTCTTATATCCTACTATCATGACTCTCCTACTCTGCTATTAGCAAATGCAGGGCATCAGTGCTGGTGATTGAACCTCCCCAGCAGGCCCAGTTTCAGAGGCAAGGTGAGCACTCCCTGCTCCATGCTTCTCATCCGTCTGGAAAAATTTCTATTTGCTTGTACAACCTGTACTAATGAATAGCAACGGTGCTTTGATGGCCGTTTTCAGAGCAGGTGCCTGGCTCTAGTCCATACAGCAGCTTTATATTTATAGTTACATTGGCGGGGTTAAGCCAGCTTGGCCCACCAGATGGGGAATCAGAAGGGTATCAGGAGCAATAGCAGTAGAGTCCTGCATTTTCTCACAAGCTACAGTAGGAGAGATCTTTGTTGCAAGGCTATGCACAATGATTCATGAGGCTTAAATTGAAAAAAAAAAAACAACAAAATAGGCCTGACCTAAACTCACGTGAAAGGCTGTTTGAAGGACCACCATATTACACCAGTCTATGTGGTTTTGTGTGTTCTCCAAACCCTGATCTGCAGCACTTGCTGGTGCTTTTGTTGTAGGGTCAGTGTTTGGCTTTGAGGCTGCAATCAGGGTGAGTCTCTCATCCTGCAGATTCAGAAACCACTTGCTCACTTCATGACTGCTGCTGACAGTCCTAATGGTGGTTGAACATCAGATCAGTGGTTTCCATCCTCTTTTAACTTTGCAGGTGTCTACGTATTTCCCAGCAGTAAGGCAGACTCCCATACAGTGAGTGAATTTAGAGCAATAATAATGACTTGCTTGAGCTAGTTATCTTCGGGAGACCTTTCAGAATAGCTAAACTTCTTAGGGTCCATGGGCAGAAAATCTGCAGGCCAAATAGCAAGACAGCTACTGGTGTAGATTGCACAATGGGAAAAATGAAAGCATGAGAAGCTCCTTCTAAATGCAGCCTTTTAAGTTAAATATTTAAAGCTTCCTTTTGCCTTAGGATGGAAAAGTCTGGGTTTTATTATTTCCAATTGAAAAAGCAGGAAAATATACAGAGGCAAAATGTGGTTACCTGAGTTAATTAGAGTTGCCTCTAATATAGTGGAAATATAATACATTCATTAATAGCTGTACTAGAGCCTCTAAGCTTTTCAATAAACAAGTGCTCAAACCAAAAACCCCTAATTCTTTTAACTTCCTTTTATTAGCACTATGTCGGCTCAACAGCAGCTTTCATGCTAATAGCAGAAGGGCTCTAACAGCTGCATTTTTTCTCCTCCTGTTGATTCTAGTTATTCTCAAATGATCGCAGAGTGGCCCATTGCTGTCCTGGTGCTGTGTGCAGTGACAGTTGTGGTTTGTACTTTAGCTGGCCTGCTTGTTGGAAATTTGCCGGATTTTTCAGAACCCCTGATGGTAAGTCCCTACAGGCAATATGTCAGTGTGAACAAAAGGAAATCCACAGGGCGACTAGTAATGCGTTCTTTCTGCCATACAAAACAAGCCTATGCTTCCCTCCTTCTCTGCAGATAGAGGCAGCAAGGCAGGACAGAAGGACACTAAAGCCACTAGAAATAAACGGCAGTGTTTATCAGTGATCTGCTGTCTTCTTCCCTCTTATCTTCACAGTGTGCAACCAAAGCAAGATTCCTTCTGGATGGACATAATGTTTCAAAGTAATGTTCAGTACTCACTGTTTCTTTGATACCACAGTCACAAAAACAGAAATAGTGACATCACTCATTAGTGAAAGGCTTTTATTCCTTGCTATTTCACTGCTGCACTGCTCAATAGTTTTCACTGGTGAAGCAATCCTGTTAGTATTCAGTGTTAAGTCCCCTTCCTGAGGCCCAGCATGCTGCTCTGGTAGTATGTCCTCATCAGCTTCTAAACACTCCAGCTCACTCCTAAGGACTGTTTGCTCCAGCCTACAGAGATGCATCTCCAGATTTCCCTCCTTAGAAAGAGTGCATCTCTCAGGACGGGGGCACAGCAAACTTTGGGTTACACTTGGCAGCTGCGGAAGGGCTGAGCTTCACTCTTGAGCTGGGTTAGGGAGCACACCCTGTGCCAACAACAACCACCAGCCCATCTCTGCAGTGCTGAGGACTCACACTATAGCTATCCATGCTCAAAAAGGAAAGGAGAAATATTTTTTTCCTCTCATCTCTTGGATGCAGTATTTCCAGGGAAAAATCAATGTGTGTATCTCTCCAAGATGCAGGAATCATCTCAAATAGTCTCATATAGTTTCTATGTCTAAGAAGAAGCATTAAGGAATGCTAAGCTAAGCTAAAATGCAAGCTGATGATAAAACCCTTCTGCTTGACTACAGGGTTTTGAGCCACGAGATACTGACATTGGCAGAAAGCTCATTGTATGGAGGAATGTAGAGAGCCATACGGGCCACAAGAAGACCTTTTCCCTTTCTCCATATGCTGAGAAGAAAAGGTATTTGCATTTGGTGAGGGAGCTTTGAGGAAAATGGTGGGTATACAGGTACCGATTCACTGTTCCAAGATACTTACGTGAATTACAGTGTACATCCTGTGCTAGAAAGCAACTGAGCACTGGAGGGTATAAAGTCTGCTGCCTTGCAATGTGCTTTGTTTCCCCACTCTGGATACTAGGAATTAGGCTCTGAACTCTCCATGTGTTTATTTCACAGTTTACCAGAGGCTCGCTAGTCAACATCACTCGTTGCCAGCTGATCTCTCTACTTACACAAATTATATCATCTCTTGCTAGCTATGATGACATTGGCACTAGCAGAGGACAAAAGGCTGTTCAGGGAGGACAAGAAGCGAGGACACGGAGAATGGTGGAACAAATCTATGGAGTAGATGGTTTCTTTTGCGGCCCCCCAGGTGAGTGGAGTTGTGATGGAGCAGTACGCACCCAGAATTCAACAGTGTACAGAATTGTCAAAGTGTTTTAGGACATTGGGAAGAGCTCTGAGAAAGCCGTGCACACAATGCCACTCCCCTTCCTTCTTTTCTTCTTGCAATACATATGACAGTGAAAAACGGGAAAAAACAACACCACCACTCCAAGATACCTCAAACTTGTTAATAAATAGAAGAAAGAGGAACAGCATGCAGATAGTCTGACTCCCTCCCCTGCCTCAACTCCACTTTTGAGATCAGTCAAACACCAAACTGTCAGGTCCTTGGGAGTTCTTGGCTGGACTTCAGCTCCTCACTCTCTAAGAGGGGGTGCAGCACCAGATGGCAGCACTCACTGAAAGCAAGCTATCAGCATGGAGAGTGCATTTTGAAAACATTCCATCCTTGTTCTCCTGCTGCTGACAGCTGGGTGAGGAGCTGGGTCAGATCACACATGGGGATGCTACCAGTCACTACAAGCCGCTTCATGACCTGGTTGTCCTCAGGGAGTCCTGTGGACTTGTGCCTTGGAGACAGCACAGTTCACTTATTTATTTATTTCAATGCCCATAGGGTCTACTCCAACCAGCTTGATTAACTCATCTTCATTACCTAATATCTGCTGTTGGCTTTTTTTTTCCTGTTCTTTTACATTTTCCTTTCTTTCAGAGAAGGGCTATTCCAAGCTGGTATTTATGTCCACAACTGCTGGGAGCTTATGGAACTTGCAAGCTATTCAGTCCATGTGTCAAATTGAACAAGACAAGGTTAGTAATGTCACAAAGAACATATATACATATTATCTCTTTTCTGACTGTCGTTATCTTGAATAGCTAGCTGAAAGGCAGAAAAAACAACATAAGCTGCAGAGCAGGTTTCAGCCTAGAGAACTCCAGAGCATTTTACCTACCTAGCAACATAAGAATGATTTCACCTATCCCTGAAGTCCAGCTGCCATTAAACAAGAATACACAGTCACTGGGCAAAAAACCTTGTCCAGAAGCCAAAGACGTCCATCAGAAGCTGTTGAGAATGTTGAGCAGCAGAACCTAATTACCAAAATGGAGCTGTTGTCCTGGAGACTGCCACAGTGTTTTTTAAAAGGGACGTTTAATAGGATTAGTTATGTTTGCCACAGGATCTTGAACAACTCTAAGTGATAAGACTCCAGGAAACTCCACTGCAAGAGCCTGACATCCTGCTGGCAGAAGGCTCTGTGTTCACACTACACCGTGCCAGATACACAGTTATGGGAGCTGCAGCCAAACTAGGTTTTAAACCATCTCACAGCACACAGAGGGTGCAGGCTTCCAGACCCATCCACATCACTGCATATTGCACACTCAGCAGTGCTAGTCGTGTTGTCAGCCACACCTGAGCTGCTGTAGTGTGCCTGCAGCTGCCAGCACAGTAATGCCTGCAATGGAGAAACGCACAGAGCTAGAAGTCCCAATGCATAACAGGTAAGACAAGACTGTGTGCCCTGGAGGACTGCACATAATTTCTTTGGCTGCCAGTGATTCTACTAGCAAATATAGTAATAATATAAGGAGTAAAATAAAAATAAAACTTAATATAAAATAAAATCAGTACAAAGTATCTCCCCCTTCTGTACTAGCCCTGAGAACACCTGAAAAATGAAGGGCAATGCTGTCACTAGGATAGTGGAGAAGGATCCAAATTTTCAAATCAGAGGTTATAACCTGTAAATAATGGACAAGGTTTCCTTTTTTGGCAGAAGGCTAGTGTGCTTCAATTGCTTTAGTATGTGCGGTTTGTCACTGAGAGCCATGGCTTGTACAGCTGGAGGGGAGGGTTACTGTGAGGAGCAAGATAAAGCGTGCAGAGTGGACCTCACATGATGTTCCCCTGGCTATTTTTCAGATACGCTCACATGTGCATTTTAGAGACCTCTGCCAACGTACTGAAGCCAATGAATGTTGCCCAAGCTGGTCTCTGGGGAACTACATTGCTGTCCTGTACAACAGGTCTTCTTGTCTGGAGATAACTCAAGGAGACATTTCCCACACCCTGGCTCTCCTTCGTGCCTGCGCTCCAGACTACCACAAAGGTATCCTCACTCCATCATGCATAGGTCCTGAGACCATGAGACAGAAACACCCTCAGTGTGCCAAAGTCCCAGAAAAATGTACCCGCTTCAATGCTATTTACCAGCTTCTTCACTTCTTGGTTGACAGAGACTTTCTTAGTCCCCAGACAATTGAGTACCAAGTGCCATCTCTCAAGTACAGCCTACTCTTTTTGCCTACAAGGAAAGGTGCATCTATGATGGGGATCTACTTAGACAATCTTGAATCCTGGGATCTATTTGATAACTATACATCTATCACTGGAATGGACTTGGGCCTTAAACAGAAACTATTCCAGCACTATCTTTTACTGGATACTAAATATCCAGTTCTGGCAATATTAGCTATTTTTCTAATCATTTCTTTTTATTTACGCTCGGTCTTTATTACCTTGATGGTTCTGCTCACTGTCGTCAGCTCTTTGATGATCTCCTACTTCTTGTACAAGGTGGCCTTCAGATTCACCTACTTCCCTTTCGTAAACCTGACGGCTGTTATCATTCTCAGCAGCATTTGTGCCAACCACACCTTCATCTTCTTTGACCTCTGGAACCTGAGCAAGAGCCAGAACCCTTCTGCTGGGCTTTCACAGCGGGTGAGTCAAACCATGCATCATTTTGCGTATCTCATGTTGGCATCCTGCTTCACAACGGGTGCTGCCTTCTATGCCAGCTACATTAGCAATATAATAGCCATCCGCTGCTTTGCTGTTTACATGGGCACCTCCGTCCTAGTGAATCTCATATTCATGATGACTTGGCTTCCGTCTTCGGCTGTGCTGTATGAGCGCTACATTGCGACAACCTGCGTTCACAAGCCAGAAGACTACTGGAAAAACACCGGCCACAGGAGAGTGGCTCTCTCCCTCCACTATGTTCTCAGGGGTCTCCAGAAGACGTTGTGCGAAACCTCCAAGTTGTTATTTGAAAAGCTTTTGCCTTGTGGGGTCATCAAGTTTCGGTACATCTGGATCTGCTGGTTTGCTGCTTTAGCAATCGGAGGTGCCTACATTTCCTGTTCCAACCCAAAACTCAAACTCCCGACTCTTGAGTCATCGTCTGTTCAGGTGTTCAGACTGAGCCACCCCTTTGAGAGGTACGACTCTGAGTACTGCCACCAGTTCATGTTTGAGAGGCTAGAGCATGGAGAAGGGCAGCGTATGCCAGTCACTATCATCTGGGGTATCCTGCCTGTGGATAATGGGGACCATTTCAATCCAAAAAGCAATGGCACCCTTGTGGCAGATGCCACCTTCACAATCCAAAGTCCTGATGCCCAGAAGTGGCTCTTTGAATTCTGTAAAAAGGTGAAGAACCAAACTTTCTATTACCTTGATACGGAGCAGAAATCTACTGTGTGTTTCATGGAGGAGTTTGTCAGGTGGATGGATAGTCGCCAGTGCTCCCAGAGAGACAATAGCTTCAACCTGTGCTGTAACCAGTTCTCTTTCCCTTATGGAAGCGAAGTCTTCCTACACTGCATCAAAATGATGCTCCTGGAACAAGGCAGGGAAGAGGCAGAAACATACGATCTGGGCCTTAGATTTGATGGAGAGGGAAATCTTGCTGCCTTAGTACTGCAATTTCAAACTGTTTATCACTACAGCTTCAATTACAGCAAAGCCAAACACTTCTATGAAGAAATCAACCTCTGGGTAACAGAAGAAATGAAAACTGCCCCTGTGGGACTTCAGAATGGGTGGTTTACCAGTAAACTAGAGCTGTACAACCTCCAGCACAGTCTCAGCACAGAAACAATAGTGGTCATGGGGCTCTCTATTGCCATTTCTTTTGTGGTGCTGCTGCTCACTACCTGGAATGTTCTCCTTAGCGTTTTCTCTGTGACTGCCATTGCAGGCACTGTCCTGGTAACTGTTGGCCTTTTGGTCCTCTTGGAGTGGCAGCTCAATGCGGTGGAGTCTCTCTTCATTTCAGCTGCAGTAGGTCTCTCTGTTGACTTTACTGTCAACTACTGTATCTCCTACCATCTGTGCCCCCATTCGGACCGCCTGAGCCGAGTGGCCTTTTCCCTGAAGCAAATGAGCTGTGCCACTGCGATGGCAGCATCTGCTTTGTTCTCTGCAGGAGTCATTATGTTGCCCGCTACAGTTCTGGCCTATAGAAAGTTCGGGATATTTATAATGATGATCAAGTGTATCAGCTGTGGATTTGCCAGCTTCTTCTTCCAGTCACTGTGCTGCTTCTTTGGCCCAGAGAAGAACTGCGGGCAGATTCTTTGGCCTTGTGCCCACACCATGAAAGATTATTCTGATGACTCTGAGCCAAATGGAACCTATGCCTGTGGGGGAAATGAGAAGCAAAACCGATTGCGGAAGGTCCAGGAGTCCAACACTGCAAATGAGCAATATGAGCTCCAGCCTTTGTCCAGAAAACTGAGTGACAGTTTTGACAACAGCACATCCACAAGCAAGCTGTCCAACAGGCCATCGGTGCCCTCAGAAGACATGCAAGCTGAAGATAACAGGTGCCCAAGAATAGGATCACAACCTCCCCTTGAAAGAGAGAGACAGAATCTGCAAGAGAACCTTGGATGTGACCAGTCCGTCCTGTGCCAGTGTCCTGCCTTGCAAACCTCCTCTCCTTACAAGCACAGCAGCTCAGGAGCAGAAATTCACAGGGAGAGATTATGCAGAGATTGTCAGTGTCGAAAATACAGCCCAAAAGCTTGGGATAGTTCTGGGCTGGACTATACTCAGCCAGCTGGTGTGAATGAAGAAGGGCAGCTCAATAAATCACAGTGCTCCACTGACACTGCCCAGCAGCAGTCAGATTATACCTCAGACAACAGCCATCTTCCTGCTGCTGACATCTACAAAATTCACAGATGCCTTTGTTCTCTTGGCAGCTCTTTTGACATGCTCAACATCTCCAGTGAGACATCGATTAGTGATTTTGAGCAAGGCCTAAAGCTTGCTGAATCAGCCAGTTCTTGTCCTGATGTCTTAGAGCTCTCTGATTCATACAGTCAAACAGAGAGAGGCTACTTGAACGGGAAGAGAGATACACTGCGTCTGGACCTGAGGGAGACTGTCTTTGATATCTCTCCAGCAGCATCGCAGCAAAACAGCTCTTCATGGAAAAATCGATTTGGATTAGGGAGTGAAGGGCCCGTTGTGTTACCTAACAGCCAACCAGACATGCCTGATGTTTGGATCAAGCGATCTAGCGCTCAAAGTTCTGGATACAACAGTTGAAATCTTGCAGAGAACAAAACTGTACTGCTAGGGAAAGGGGAAGTCGAAATCTCCTTAGAACTGTAAATACCAATTTTTTCCTCCCACCTCTCTCTGGGCTGAAACTATTTCATAGTATTTCAGCTGTGCAAGTACCTGTGCTTTCACAGAACCAGCAAATCTGATATTGTGAGATCAGTCATGGTGGAGTATAAAGCCCTTCGACCTTCCAGTGTCCTGTGCCACATTCACAGCTGTACTGTGGAATGTATCGAGTAAACCTGTTTTGTCGTTTCCTAAATGGTGATTAGATTTTTTCTTGTTAAACTCACATAGGAGGGAAATAATGAGAAGAATTTCCCCAGATATTTAGGGACAGAGAGTTCATGTCAAAAACAAACAAACAAACAAACAAAACAAAACAAAACAAAAGAGCCAAAAACCAAAATCACACCTATGGATTTCAAGTGGAAAGCATAATGCTAAAAAAAAAAAAAGGTCTTTCATTTTCTACTGAGTATGTGAATTCACGTTCATCCATCTCTACAAAACACTTCAGATATTATTTTAAGACTCTCACCAGGACTTTTCAGTTGGCATGTTCTCTTATTGATCAGGGAGGAGGCTGTAGACCTATTCTCATCCCCACCCTGTTTTTGGTGGCAGTTTCAGCTTGTTTTCTCAGCATCACTACTGATACTGACAAAGATCTATGGTGGAAGATCTCCTCTTTGAGAAGTGCCCTCATCCCTTCAGACGTGTTCTGTCTCCACAGCCATTTCCACACAAGGCTACAAACACACAACTTTTTAAAATTTGCATATGATTTTGCAAAAAAAAAAAAAATATTTCCCTATCAGGAACAAGCAGAAAAGCAAGTACTTTCCTCATCTTTCTCAAAAACAAATTCTCCCTACAAGTTGATGTAAAATAAACGCTTACAACAAACTTTTACTATATTTGCGTGATGCTTCATTTTTGCCAAATATGCTGTGGCTGAAGGTGGTAATAAGGCA
Organism: Lagopus leucura; assembly: GCF_019238085.1. NCBI lineage: Eukaryota > Metazoa > Chordata > Aves > Galliformes > Phasianidae > Lagopus > Lagopus leucura. The sequence continues at coordinate 6,425,828 of NW_024962282.1, forward strand.
CTTAATGTCGTTTTGCAGCGTTGTCAGCAGAAGGAAAACACAGACTTGACAGATTCTCTCCCCTGGATCCCCAGCAGACTTGCCAGCTCTGTGGGAGAGGGGCTGCCCCACGTAGACAAGGAATACCCATATAAACTTAATGACCCTTCTTGAGACGGGTCGTGTGTTTCACTTTTTCCCGCACCATGCTGGGAGCTGAGGTGGGTGTTTTGGCAGCCTGAGCTTACTGAACCGTCTCCACACGACACAACGAGAACACTGAAGGGAGGCAGAAGGCGCTTTGCTGAGGTGCCTCTTTCCCCGGGGATTTTAGCCACCTCAAGGGCACACCGAGGGGAGAGCGAGGAGGGCTCCACTCGCCGAGCACACACACAACTCGGAGCGAGGCACCTCTGCTCCCCGAAAGGGAGCTGCAAGGGTTAAACACCGACAACATCCCCCCCGTTAACAACCACCTCCCCTCCGTAAAGCGTACGGCGCCGCACTGCGCATGCGCACTGCTCACGGGCGGTGCGCCTCCGCGCATGCGCGAGCCCGCCCAATCGTTGGGCGCCGGCCGCGATTCAAACTGCTGCTGTGAGGAAAGGGCGGGTGGTATCATGGATGTGGAGTCTTCTCGCATTCCTGTCTATGGAGCGTTCCACCGCGGCCCTGTAGGTACGTACTGCCACCTTACTGCGTATTTTCCTGAGGTACAGAGGTCCCTGCTGCGGGGTTGGGGCAGCTGGGGGCTTCCTGGTGAGGTTTCACTTTGCTGAGCGTGTGGTTGTGACGATGAGCTCCTGTGGGCTCCGGTGTTCTCGTGGTTGTCTTTCTCTTGCAGAAACGCAGCTACCCTTTTCTTCAAAGAAGCAATGTGCCGGTAAAGCAGCAGGGCTCGAGCTCAACAAAGATCCCGATTTTAATTTTGGTTCCAATGTTCTAGCGGACGGTGTGTTCAGAGCAACAAACCAAGGGTAAATTAAAGAACAGCTGGGTGTGTTGTTTGATAAATGTCCCAACGAAAGCTCTTGCAGGGATAGTGACTCCACTGTCTCCCTGGTTAGCTTGTTCCCAAGCCTGGCCGCACTTTCCATGAAGAAATTCTTCCTGGTACCCCTTCTAAACTTCTCTTGGTGCAACTTGAGGCCATTTCATCACATCCTATCTGAGAAGAGAGACTGAACCTCATCACATAGTTGTAGAGAGTAACAAGATCCAACCTCCAGGCTGAACCCCACTTTCTTCAGCTGCTGCTCAAATGTCTTGTCCTGTACTCATTTAGTCAGCCTTCTTGTTCTTAATCATAGAATCACAGAATGGCCTGGGTTGGAAGGGACCTCAAGGATCATGAATCTCCAACCCCCATACCACATGCAGGGCCCCCAACCTCTACATTTAATACTAGACCAGGCTGCCCAGAGCCCCATCTAATCTGGCCTTGGAAACCTCCAGAGGTGGGGCATCCGCAGCCTCTCTGGGCAGCCTGTTCCAGCCCCTCACCGCTGTCATAGTAAAGAACTTAAATCTTCACTCCTTCAACTTAAAACCATTTCCCCTTGTTCTGCTGTTACTTGTTCTTCTCTGAACGTGTTCTGGTAACTCAGTGTCTTTCTTGTAATGAGGGACCCAACACTTAACACAGCATTCAACATGCAGTCTCACCAATTTGGAATGCAGAAGGACAAAGAGCGGTTTTGTCAGATGTACATGATCTGTAAGTATGAAACGATCATTGTGTAACTGTGTTCTACTTGTTGCTTAAGGATTACTAAATCTGCCAAGAAAGCGGAGCCACCTTTGAAGAAGGCAGTTACAAGAGGGTATGTTTTTTCACATTGTTAATCACTGTCCCTATGCAGTTATGTTCCTTCTCAGGGAGTTCTGATGAGCTCTAAACTTACAAAGGTTTGCTTTGCTAATGGCCTTTTGTTCAGGAACATGAGCAAATCTTTCAAAGAAGGACATCTTTATGAAAGTAAAAGGTGTGTGATACCAGTGTTCTTTCACTTAAATCTTTAATGTTTGATTCTACAGACCTCTGAGCAGGTACAAACTAGAGACAGAGCTGAAGGCCAAGAATCAGCTATTGGAATCAGCCAAACAGCAATTGCACTCCAGATTAACAGGAGCTCAGGTAGGAATAAGAGGTGGAAATCATTGAGTAATTCTTACATTCTGCTCCTTGCAGGGTTAGATCAAAGGGCTCACTTGCTCGTTTTCCAGTCTCCCTTGGAAGGCAGTAGACTGAGTGGTCTGGGTTTTCTCTTGCAACACTGAAGGTATTCGGCTAGAACTTGGCAGTCAGCAGTGCTGTGGATGTATTTGGCTAGATAATGCATCTGGATCACTGTTGATAGTCACCAAAACTCTAATCCTGTCTTAAGCTCATTGCAGGAGAATGTTTCCACTTCACAAGTGAACGTGTATGTGAAATTTTAAGAAAAGAGCCTCAGTATTGCCAGATGTTTACAATGTTAACAGAAACAAGTGATAATCATACTAAATAGTGATTTGAAGTCTATTAAATCTATTCCAAACTTAGAGCCAAATATGTTTCTATTTGATTTCTTGATGATTCTGCTAATTCCATCACATAATGTGGTGTGGAACTGCAAGCAGTGTTGAATGTATGGTCACATTTTAGTAACTAAGGATGCTTGTTCTGGCCACTGCTTTGCTATAAAATTTGAGGGATAGTGGCCTTGTTTTCTTTTAGAGTATTTTTAACTGAGAGCTCTGTATGTATGATTTTAAGCTTCCTGATGTACTATTGTTTTTTTTTAATATCTTGATGGATTTCTGCAAGCTTTTTTCCTATCTTACCACTGGTGAGGAGGCCACACGTGGAGTATTGTACCTGGGAGCATGGACATGGATACAGGAGAGACAAGGGCGTGTTAGGAAGAATCCAAAAAGGGGCCACTAAAATATTTGAGGAAGTAGAGCTTCTCTCCTGTGAGGAAACACTAAGAGCTGGGACAGCTGAGCCTAGGGAAAAGAAGTCTGGGGGCAATTTTGTCAATGTATATTGATATGTGGAGGGAGGGTGTTCAGTGCGGCAATGGACACAAACTGACACAGAAGCTTCAATCTGAAAAACTCGCCTGAGCAAGATCACTTCCAGAAGTGCTTTACCAACTCAGTGATTCTGTGAAATCCATCAAGCCGAGATTCTCCTTTCTTAACCTAAGTTTAGATTCAGAGTCTGCGCTACGTTACTCATCATCTCTCAGTGATCAGAGCATAATGTAATTGCTATCCTATATAAGAGGCACAATGTGTAACCTTCAGTTGTAAAAGTTCATTTTATTTCCTAGTTCTCAACTGGTTACTAATCTGTGAGATGATCTTTCCTTTTATCTCGTAGCTTAAGTTCTTTGTAAGCCTTTGAGGCCTCCTTTGGGATGTTCAAAAAGCTTATGGCTATTATCAGCTGGATCACCCTAATCCACGTGCTTATTGATTCTCTCAGAAAATTGCATTCAACTTGGGAGGTTGATCAGCTTATCCAATTGCCTGCTATAATCCAAACTGTGCAGGGAGTAATGCTGTGGCCTAAAGATTCTCAGATGCCTCTTTATTCCGGACATTAGATGCTCCTCTGTGCATAACTTTTAAAATACTACAGAGAGAAAGCAAGAAATCACGAGCTAGAACTGTCTCAAAGGAATCTATCTCTAGGAATGGGATTTCCTAGCAATTACTATGACATTCACATGTGATAGATCTTGTCAAAAAGCAGGAATAAGGGTCTCTTTCTCTGGCGAGTAAAGGATAGAAAGGCAAGATGTGATTCTTGGTGTTAGAGGAGAACCTGTTAAGAACTCGGTATTACTGACTAATGGGGAGAAATTTGGTTCACTTAAAATGTCACTGTGTTAATGACAGGGCACTATAAAGGAGTTAAAAGAAGAGAATGAAGGCCTGGTGCAAGAAATTGAAAAGCTCAAGAAATTTCAGGAAACTTGCATGGTGATTTTAGAAAGCAGAAACATTGACCCTGGTAAGGATTATGCATTTCATGTTTATTTGTTGTTCAGAGCACCACTTTCTTTTTTCTTTTCTCTCTCGCTGCATCTGTCTGTAAGACATTGGCTTCTGCCTCTTTGTTAAAAAAGAACTGTGGTAGTGTGGGATTTCTTTTTGCTAGTTTAAGAGGAAAAGCTGCTTCTTGTGGTTGGCTCTGTCCTAGATAAACTTTGAGAATAATTTTCTTGCTGTAGAAAGTTACCTTTGGGAAGCTGTTAGGTCTTAGAGCACTGTATGTTGTGTCTCATCAATCAGTTACAGGCAGCAACATTTTGGAGGAAGAAGAAAAAACACAGGAATGCCAGAAGCAGACAACGGTAAGAGAATTTTTGAATGGGCTTTGGTGAGGTGTGTGCTACTGCCCTTTTGTGCCGCTGTTGTAATAAGAGCTTGCTGAGATGTGTTCATCTACAGTGTTTTATTATTTCTTTTGTCTCTTCAGCTTTTAACTGAGAAACTCATAGCAGAATTGAGGCTATTTAATGAAACAGCTGAAAAAGAAAAGGAGGCACTTCAGGTAAGACTGTGAGACTTGTTTCAGATTCAGCCAGGCAGTGAGCATTTGGTCTGGGGCTTCTTTTCCACCTCCCCATGTTACTCTAGCCTCCAAACAAACCAGACAGTGAATGCCTGTATCCTTAATCAATGTAAAACTTGATCTGACCTGAAATCTTTCTGGGAACTAAGAAGTGTGCAAACACAAGCAGCTTCTGTATTACTGTCTTGTCTATACACTGACCAAAGTAGTCATTAAATTACAGTTCTGCAATTCTCGGTATGAAGTTTGAGCTAATCAACAAAATTGCTATTATACATGGCTTCCTCAACTTTTGGTCATGGAAGATTGTCATTTTTCTCAAGGAACCCAGGCAAGCTAGGCCAGCCTTAGTTTAGCAGCTATGACAGTGCTGAGGAGTTCCAATGTCTGAAGGCTTTTGTTGCTCGTTCTGGTTTGAGCTGCCTTTTGGAAGTCAGCTTTGCTAATCTGTACATTCACATTAGTGAAATGTTGTGTACACTGTGCCACACAGACAGCAATGGCCAAGTGGGAATCAGCAGAAGAAGAGAGACAGCGCTCCCTGGAGAAGCATTCCTCCTTTCAGGAAGAGATGAAGGAATGCTCAGCAATCCTCGATCAGCTGGAGCAGCTCCTGGCTCAGTGAGGCACAAGGATGAACTGCACAGTCTCTATTTTGCAAACCTTGTTCTTATGTCTAAAACAAGAAGGTGGGCAGGCTGGCCCTGGGTGCAGGTAACACCTGCAGGATGGCAGTGGAGCAAGGTGAGCAGCAACTGCTGGCTGCACAAGAGCCAAATGTTCACAGCTATTTAATTGCCTGCTGGGGCTTAGCCTGGATTTCCTTACTGCATACCTTGCCAACGGCTCATCTGCCTCAATCCGCTAGAGTTTCATTTCCTTGTATTAAGTATTTTTGATTAAACGCATTAGAAAGACAAGCACGTTTGCTGTTACACCCTCAGGCAGCGCAGCGCAGGAGCCCCGCCGTCCTGCCGCTGCCCTCTGCCGCCCCCTCCTGCCCCTCGCGGCAAGCTGGGCGGGCCGGGGCTCTCCCCGGGACAGGGCCGCGCCTGCGCGCCGGGACCGGACCGGGGCAGCCATGGCGGCGGCGGTGCTCGGCAGAGCCGCTCTCTGCTCGGCGCTGCGCGAAGCCAGGCAGCGTCAAGCTTTGCTGCGGCGGGGCTGCGCGGGGCTGGTGGTGGACGATACGGTGAACGGGCTGAGCCACGAGCAGCGGCAGGTAGGCGCTGTCCCGCCTGCGCGCCCTCCGCCGTCCGTGGGCCAGGCGCGGCGCGGCAGTGCGCCTTCCAGGGGAGGAGGGTGTGTGTGTGTATGTGTGTGTGTGTCAGGGTTGGAGGGCGCTGATTGGCTGAGAGTGGCGAGCAGCTGGCCAATCCGCGGGGGTGCTCTGTCCGGGAGCTGTGTGAGGAGGGTGGCGCAGCCCGCAGGCTGCGTTTTTAGGTGAACGAATCTGCTGCACTCAGATTGCACTTCTGATAAATCAGCTCAATGATCAAAGACATTGGATCCTCCAGCGCTCTCATTGGCTCTGTTGGCCGATGGGGGACCTAAAACTTCAGGTGTTACTTCCTAGCTTTACAGCCTTGCATTTGCATCAGCATAGTATGCTGAATGTGTGCAAGGCCTTTGAGGTAGTCCCACACCACATCCTTGCCTCTAAATTGGAGTAATATGAATCCAAAGAGTGGGCTATTTGGTGGATAAAGAATAGGTTGAAAGGTCACAGCCGGAGGGTTGTGGTCAATGACTCTGTGTCCACGTGGAGGATGGTGATGAGTGGTAACCCCCAGTGATTTCTCCTGGGGCTGGTGCTCTTTAACATCTTTATCAATGACATACATGATGAGATCAAGTACACCTTCAGCAAGTTTGTGGATGACACCAAGCTGACTGGTGCAGTTGATATAACAGAAGGAAAGGATGCCATCCAGTGTCTTCCAATACTTAAAGAAAAGTCGTAAACAAGAGGGAAATAATCCTTTTATTCAGGTAGATAGTGAAGGGACAAGAGGGAAGGGCTTTAAGAAAGGAAAGATTTGGATTAGGTGTCAGTGGGAAGTTTTTCACTCAGAGTGGTGAGGTACTGGAATGGGCTGCCCAAAGAAGCTGTGAATGTCCCATCCCTGGAGGTGTTCAAGGCCAGGTTGGATGGGGTCCTGGGCAACCTGCTCCAGTACCTGATATAGTGGTTGGCAGCCCTGCTTGAGGCAGCAGGTTTGGAACTTGATGATCTTTTGAGTTTCCTTCCAACCCAAACCATTCTATATTCTGCTATTCTCACTTGCCCCAAGGTAGTGGCAGTATCTTGAAAGGGTTAGTCCAGACCAATGAAACTTTCCTCTGTGCTTCTCAGGTATGGGGCTGGGCTGAAAGGGACCTCAAAGCCTCCCCAGCTCTCGCTGTCCTGCTGTGGGTGGATTGCCACACAGCAGATCAGGTTGCCCATGGCCCCACGCAGCCTGCTGTTGGTCACTGCCAGGTATTGTGCCTTCCGCAAACAGTTGGAAGCAGTGTCACGATCCCAGGCGCTGGTGCTTATGGGGGACTTCAATCATCCAGATATTTGCTGGAAAAGCAATGTGGCCAGGCATGCGCGGTCCAGACGGTTCCTGCAATGTGTTGAAGACAACTTCCTGATGCAGGTGGTTGAGGAATCGACGAGGAGAGGGGTACTGCTGGACCTTATTCTCACTAATAGAGAAGGGCTTGTCAGGGAAGTAAAGGTCGGGGGCAGCTTGGGTTGTAGTGACCACGAGATGGTGGAGTTCAAGATCCTGAGTGGAAGAAGTAAAGCAAAAAGTAGGATTGCTATCCTGGACTTTAGGAGAGCCAACTTCGATCTCTTTCGGGGCCTACTTGGAGCTGTCTCATGGGCTAGGGTGTTGGAAGGCAGGGGGGCCTGTGAGAGCTGGTCGGCATTTAAGCAGCTCTTCTTCCAAGCTCAGGATCGGTGCGTCCCTGTGAGGAAGAAATCGGGAAAGGGTGGCAGGAGACCTGTGTGGATGAGCAAGGAGCTCGTGCACAAACTCAAAGGAAAGAAGAAGGCCCATGAAATGTGCAAAAAGGGTCTGACTACTTGGGAAGAATACAGGAATGTTGTCAGGGTCTGCAGGGATGCGACAAGGAAGGCTAAAGCCCGCCTGGAATTAAATCTGGCAAAGGGGATAAAGGATAATAAAAAAGTTTTTTTCAAGTACATTAACAGTAAAAGGAAGACTAGGGAGAATGTGGCTCCCCTGCTAAGTGACGGGGGTGTTCTGGTAACGGGGGATGCTGAGAAGGCGGAGATACTGAATGCCTTCTTTGCTTCTGTCTTCAGTGAAAAAGCTCCCTCTCGTGAATCTGAGACCCTGGAGATTAGTGAGAGGATCTGGGGAATGGAAGACCCCCCTTCTGTCAGGGAAGAGGTGGTCCGGGAGCGCCTAGGCAACATCAATGTTCAGAAATCCATGGGACCCAATGGGATTCATCCACGGGTGCTGAAGGAGCTGGCAGAGGTGATTGCTGAACCGCTTTCGGTCATCTTTGAGAAGTCTTGGAAGACGGGGAAGGTGCCTGAAGACTGGAAGATAGCCAACGTCACCCCGGTCTTCAAAAAAGGCAAGAAGGAAGACCCAGGCAATTATAGGCCAGTCAGCCTCACCTCTGTCCCTGGAAAGGTGATGGAACAGCTTGTACTGGATGTCATCTCCAGACAACTGGAAGAAGAGGAGGTTATCAGGAGTAGTCAGCATGGGTTCACAAGGGGGAGGTCGTGCTTGACCAACCTGGTAGCCTTCTATGATGTTGTCTCTGGCTGGGTGGATAGGGGGAGAGCAGTGGATGTAGTCTACCTTGATTTCAGCAAGGCATTTGACACTGTCCCCCATGACGTCCTTATAACAAAGCTGAGGAAGTGTGGGATAGATGAGTGGACAATGAGGTGGGTTGAGAACTGGCTGACTGGCAGAGCACAGAGGGTCGTTGTTGGTGGTGCAGAGTCCGGTTGGAGGCCTGTAACTAGCGGTGTTCCTCAGGGGTCTGTGCTGGGTCCGGTCTTGTTCAACATCTTCATCAATGACCTTGATGAGGGGATAATGGCCACCCTCAGCAAGTTTGCCGATGATACGAAGTTGGGAGGATTGGCTGACACGCCTGAAGGCTGTGTTGCCATTCAGCAAGACCTGGATAGGCTGGAGAGCTGGGCAGAAAAAAACCGGATGAGGTTTAACAAAAGCAAGTGTAGAGTCTTGCATCTGGGGAGGAATAATTCCATGCACCAGTACAGGTTGGGGGATGAGCTGCTGGAGGGGAGCTCTGCGGAAAGGGACCTGGGTGTCCTGGTGGATGACAGGTTGGCCATGAGCCAGCAGTGTGCCCTTGTGGCCAAAAAGGCCAATGGCTTACTGGGGTGCATTAAAAAGAGCGTGGCCAGCAGGTCAAAGGAGGTGATCCTCCCCCTCTACTCTGCCCTGGTAAGACCTCATCTGGAGTACTGCGTCCAGTTCTGGGCTCCCCAGTACAAAAAAGACAGGGATCTCTTGGAAAGAGTCCAGCGGAGGGCCACGAAGATGGTGAAGGGCCTGGAGCATCTCCCCTATGAGGAAAGGCTGAGTGAACTGGGTCTGTTCAGCCTTGAGAAAAGGAGACTGAGAGGGGACCTGATCCAGGTCTATAAATATCTAAGGTGTGGGGGGCAGAATGGCGAGGCCGGACTCTTTTCAGTGGTGAGTGGAGACAGGACAAGGGGAAATGGCCAGAAACTGCAGCATAGGAAGTTCCGCACAAACATGCGCAAGAACTTCTTTACAGTGAGGTGACGGAGCACTGGAACAGGCTGCCCAGGGAGGTGGTGGAGTCTCCTTCTCTGGAGATGTTCAAGACCTGCCTGGATGCCGACCTGTGCGACCTGCTGTAGGGAACCTGCTTTGGCAGGGGGGTTGGACTCGATGATCTCAGGAGGTCCCTTCCAACCCCTACAATTCTGTGATTCTGTATGGAGCACTCACAGCTTCTCTGGGCAGAGAAGTGTAGAGGAATGTGGTATTGCAATAATGCTACCACTTGTTTATACCTGATTGGTTTTTGTGATTTATATCTTTATCGGCTTGATGTTTCAGTGTGTTCAGCAGGTATAAAAAGGTGAAAGTAGTCTTGTAACTTCTGTGTCTCTTACAGAAAAGCTTGGCAAAGACCATAAATAGATCTTTGGTAATGTTGGTTAATCTGTGCATTAAAAGCACTTGACACTGTTATATAAGCTGTTTTAAAGTTTTTGAGATGCCTGTCAGAATACATCCTCCAGTCTGTGATGATTAAAGTATATCTTGGATGTGTTTAAACTCTCTGTCCAGTTTTTATGGTCAAGTTTACTGCTATCAATTCTGTCGTGATGGAAACATTAAGGTCTAAAAAAAGGAGGAAAAAAAAAAAAAAAAAAGTCTACCAGAGAGGGATAAACTTGTTTGGTGGCACTGGAATCTAGGATCTGGGTAGCCATGGTAACTAACATATCTTCTTAATTTGAAACAAGGGAGAAAGGCAGAGCAGACGAGGCAGATTTTGCTTTGCTGCATCTGTCCCTTCTCAGTGTTTTGGTTAAACAGCAGAAGGTTCCTTCACTGACATTAATGTAAGGGAATAAAGAACCAAGAGTTAAAACTGGATTTCTAAGCTCTACTATGATGTCTTTACTTTTTTTTTAAAGTCTTCTTATTATAAACACTTAAGATATTGATTAAGTTTATTTGGAATACGTACAGACTGCTGCAAAGCGCATGTAAGTAAATTAATCTTAAAATTTGGGAGAATACTCTGAATTGATTTTATTTCAACACTTTAGAACAAGTAGCATACCTGATTCAATGACATTTTTCCTTCTATAGAAGATATCAGGATAGATCATATAGTCCCAGCCTGATAAGCCACACTTGTTATTTAACACGTGTTCTTACTGCAGACGTGCTCATAAAATTAAATGAAATGCTGAGCAAGTACTCAAGGAGGATAATGAATCATAAGCTCTGCTTGTCAACCTTGAAAGTTTCCTAAAACTTCCCCTGGAGCCCCAGTGCAGGCAAGCAGTAGTTCAGTAGCATGTGTCTTTCTCATGTGTCATTTTTGGCTGGATGTCAAGGGGAACTTCAGTTCCCTCTTGAGAACTTAAGGGAAGGACTTCTGTCAAATCCACTCTTCAAAAAGCTCAGGGCCTTTTGTGTTATATTTCAGCTAATAACCTGAAATAGAGATTTCTCTATGATTTTGTGTTTGTGGGTTTGAGATCATAGAATTACCCAGTGGTGGATGCTGGGAGTATCCCAGGGAAGAAGATGATATATTAATGGAGTGTAACACGTGCATTTCTCCTCACTTCTTTTCTCAGCTTAGGCAGACCATGACAAAGTTCTGTCAAGAGCATTTGGCTCCAAAGGCCCAACAAATTGACCAGGAGAATGAATTCAAAGGCATGCGGGTAAGTATTTGATGTGTGCCTATGAAATAGATGGTAGTCTGTACTTTGATCTAAATGTAAGTTCAGACAAAGACCCGGTATGCACCACAGGAAGATATGCATCAACTTTTCAGACTTGAAAGCAGCAGAGAAAAAAAAAGTTTTTGATTTCCTGTTTCTTCTTTTGGTAACTTTGAACAACCTGGGGAAGAACTGAGCCAGCATCTGATTTAAAAAAAAAAAAAAAAAAAAAAAGAGGTGGATTGATCATGGTCTTGTTTAGATTTTCACTGTGGCATTTGTGCCTGGCTGTCTTCAAAAACTCCTCCTCTGATGTGTGCTTCTCATTCTCCCTGCTAGGGCTCACTTTGTGCACAACTCTTTCTTATATATCTGAGTCTCCTCTCCATTTTGCTTTGGAAGTGTTGCGTGCGAATGCAGGAAACGTAGAGCTGTTTGACTTGAGCTGGAAGTTTTCTTCCTAACAGAAGCAACAAACAGTGTGCAATAGGGAGGTTTGATTGATGAAAATGAGAGCTCTCACTATTGGTTTTCATAAGCTCCAGAAGACTTAAGACACTCATAACATCTGCTAGGATCTCTCAGAGCTCTGATGTTGATATTTTCAGGGATATATGTGTAGCTTTGAAGTTAACTATATGGGTTTAGTCTGGCGCACCAGATGTCATCCAGTGCTATTGAATAATACCTTTTGAAGTGTCTTGGGGCTATTCATAGATAACAAGCATTTACCTGAACGTCCATTGTACAATGGAGGAGAGCCCACAGTCTGAAGTGGCAGCAGAAGTGGCCCTTGGTGGTTTTGTCCCTACTGCATTTATTCACAGCTTCCCCTTTTCTCTGTGATGCTTTGTGCTAGGCACAGCTGATGTGTGTGTTGTGTGTCAGCTACTGATTCTGTGACTTGCAGAATCATCTAGGCTGGAAAAGGACTTCAAGATCACCCTGTCCAACTGTCAACCTGACCCACCAAAGCCACATTACTGAGTCATGTCCCTTAGTACCACATCCACACATTTCTTACAGTCTTTTAGGGATGGGGATTCCACCAGTTCCCTGAGCAGCCCTCCGTTGCTTTACCACTCTGTCCGTGAATGATTTTTCTTCTAATATCCAGTCTGAACATCTTGTGGCGTGACTTCAGGTTGTTGGTCAGTGGAAGCAACTTCTAGTTTTGTTAGCATAAAAATACTGAAACTGATGAATTCAGAGAGTCAAAGAATGGTTTGCGTTGGAAGGAGCCTAAACCGTTCCACGATTCTGGTGGAATTTATTTATCTTCAATTGTTCCCATTTGAAAGCATATCAGAAAGTATTTTATTTCTGTCCTACAATAAAAAGGGCAATGAAGAATAGTTCTTGCTGTGCTGACAGCAGTGTCGTTGCTACCAGGGGTGCTTGAGAGCTGGGAAGTTGTCTTGCTCTTAAAGAGGGAGCTAAAAGAAAGAAGGGGACAGACTCTTTAGAGGGGTCTGTTTTGATAGAACAAGGGGAAGCAGTTTCAAACTAAAGGAGGGGAGATCTATACTGGATATAAGAAAAATGTTTTTTATGATAAGGATAGCGAGGCTCTGGCACAGGTTGTCCAGAGACATAATGGAAGCCCCATTCTTGGAGAAATGCAAGGTCAGGCTGGATGGTGCTCTGAGCACCTAATGGAGCTGTAGGTGACCCTATTCATTGCAGGGGCATTGGACTGGATGGCCTTTGAAGGTCCCTTCCAGTGTTAACAATTCTGTGTTCAGAACAGTTCAGATCATGTGGCTGCAGAGCAGCAGTTGCTTATGCAGTGGTCTTGTCAGGAGGAGAAATCTGGGAAATGGGCAAAGGAAGGTCAGGGAATACAGCCTGTCCTCTAGCAGATGAGCTTTGTAGGGTGTGTGTCCAGCAATGCACAACAACTTTGTCCAGTTCCCATGTGCATCAAGTATCCTGGCCATCCCAAAAACACTGAAGTTTATGTACTTGAGTGGCCCTTATGAAGGTAAAGGATCTGAATCTCCAAGTCCAAAGTGCTCACCAGAAGGCCAGCTCTTATAGCTCTTCCAGAACCTTTTCTTTCCTCGGTGGTTGTTTTTCCTGCCTCAGCTTTAACACTTCCTTTGAAGAGATTTTGAAGAAGGAAGTTTCCTTGGCTTTCCATACCAGTTTCTGTGTTACTGAAAGAGTCTTAAATTGCTCAGCGACTGCAACTCTTCTCAGAGTTTTCCAGAGTCTCGCTTGTGGATAACTTATGCTATCTGCTATTTGCAGCAGTCACAGGCTAATAGACCCACACAGTGTAACAAGGTTGTATGAGGTAAAAGGCAAATATAAATTTAAATCCCAACGCCTTAAATTATCTTTAGCTAGATACAGCATAAGAAGGTCTAAAAGTGCAGTTTTTGAAGTTAATAGGAGGCTTACATTCATCTAAATTCTTAAATTGGACATGTATTAAATCTTAGTACCCATCTGCCTCAAATTTAATTTAGGGTTATGAGTTACCTTCCTTCAGTCAACAGACTGTAGCATAACTAATGTCATTATGGCTGTGTGGGTTCTTAGTCTGAAGGGGGAAGCTGCTGCTGCAGTAGGAACTGGTGTTGATGTGCTTATCTCTGAGGTCTCGCACCAACAAGGTAAATCCATGTGTCCAGGGAGCTACTTCTCTTCCCACTGGCCTGACTGCTGCTTCTGTGTTTGTAGGAGTTCTGGAAGAAACTTGGGGAACTGGGAGTTCTGGGGATCACAGCTCCTGGTAAGTGCATTCCCACCATCTGTCAGGTGATGCTTCACACAGAAGAATCACAGAACCGTGGAATGGCCCAGGTTGAAAAGGACCACAGTGATCATGTACTTTCAACCCCCCTGCTATGTGCAGGGTCGCCAACCACCAGACCAGGCTGCCCAGAGCCACATCCAGCCTGGCCTTGAATGCCTCCACAGTGGGGCGTCTACAACCTCCTTGTGTTGCTTCCATTTGCTGTAAATTTTGAGTTATGGGTAAAAGTATCCCAGAGCAAACATCCAGCTCTAATCAGAGAAGTTACGGTATATAAAAGACATTGTGGAAAGCTGTGATTGCTAATGGAGAACTGACAACACAGAACTTTAAAAATAAATAAATAAATAAATAAATTAGGGCGAACTTCCTCAGCCTCATCCAGGTTAGCTGAAAAGTGTTCTGATTAATGTTACGGATTACTGAGGCACACAGTGTAATGAGGAAGAGTCTTAGTGTAGAAAAGCAGCCACTGGGGTATTTATTTCCACTTCATGAAGTCTGTTTCTACATGTGTGTGTGCAAAGGCTTCTGCAGAAGCAAGCTGAACAGCAGCACCTTAAAATAATGCCTCTGCTCTTCTTTCAGTGGCACTGAATCTGGAACTCTCTTCCTGCTCTCTCTCTTTACTCTTCCCAATTTACTGCTGCTCCTGTTTTTTCTCGCTCTTACCTTCTTTATTCTTTGATGTTGTGCCTGAGGCTTGCAGCAGTTTCCCACGCTATAAATAAGCCATCGCCTCATGAGTGCTGTCTGTTTTGATTCCCTCTGAGATTCACCTCTAATTTCTGATTTTGTTGTGTGTGCTTTCTCTAATGGCATTGGTTTTGCTGTAGCAGGTAGAGTTAAGGTGTGACAGTAACACAGTTCTTTTTGGGGGCAGTAACACCCAACCCAGCAGCACTTTAGGAACTAGTAGAAAATCTTTTGTTTTAGCATATGTCAGAAAAGGATAAACCCATGTTTCAGGATATTGAAGGTAAAAACCCAAACTCTGATTGGGATGATTTCAGAGGGTGAAGTGGCCCTGCAGATAAAGACAGGAGTCAGAGTGAGTGACATGGGAGAAAGGCTGCGTCTAAAGCCAGTGGCTGTTGTGTGAACTCATGGTAGCTCTTGCTGGTCTTGCTGCTTGCTTCCAGCATTCATGCTGAGGGCCAGTGAGTGCACATCACTTCCCTGACTGGTGCGTGTTTATGTCCTCTTGTTATAGTTCTCTTATGAGAACAATCATTTGCTCCTTGCCTGTAAAACAAACCTTTTACTTTTGATTGTGACTGCATTTGTATGTACGCAATTGTGTCACTTTCTTTAAGATGAGAAAACTCTGTAAAAATTTTCGGAGAGGATGGGGAAAGCCAGAAGTGCTCAGCCCAGAGACAGTGCCAATCAAACCCAAGAGCTCTCCTGTAACTGTCTCAAATCTTATTCAAGACTGAGCCCAACCCTGGGATCTCATGCATACATGATGTACTCTGTGGTGGCTCATGTGAGCTTTTTCTTCTCAGTGGAATATGGTGGATCTGCTCTGGGGTATCTGGACCACGTGCTGGTGATGGAGGAAGTTTCCCGCGCATCAGCAGCTGTTGGGCTTAGTTATGGAGCCCACTCGAACCTTTGTATCAACCAGCTGGTGCGAAATGGCAATGAAGCCCAGAAGGAGAAGTACTTGCCCAAGGTATGATGCTGGGAAATGGCAGGATGGGGTCTTTTTTTCCTTTTTTTTTTTTTTTTCTCCACTCCTCAAATGAGCCTTAGGCAATGTGGTGATATGTGACCCCAAATTGTCCTCATTGCAGCTCAGGTGTATTTTAATGCCCTCATTCACTGGCTTTCGATACAAGTAGTGCAATCACTTTAATTACTTGCCATGAAACATGATGAACCAAGTTCTTATTAGTACTTCATTAACTAAAATTGAGTATATCACTGAGACTTATGTTGAAATGCACTGATTGACTGAATTAGTTTGAATAAGGACGAGACGTAATGACCTTAAGTTGTGCCAGAGGTGGATCTTCTGTTTCTCTTTTTCAGCTCATTAGTGGGGAGCACATTGGGGCCTTAGCAATGAGCGAGCCCAATGCTGGGTCTGATGTTGTGTCCATGAAGCTGAAGGCAGACAAGAAAGGTAAAGCCTGTCATGAGCTTCCAGCGCAAATGTCTCTTGTAAACTGAAGCTAACCTCCCTAACGCCATTCAGCATTTCTCAGGCCACTTTGGCAGTGTGACACTTGTGCTTCCTCCCAGAGTAATCAGTGCATGATAACACAACATAGTGAAGACACAGGGTGGGTGGTTGAAGATCCCAAATAAACTTCTGATTATGGTGGTGGAGGATGATAATGTGATGGAACCAGTGCTAGGAGCCTTAGTTTGTCAGGCATTTGTTAAGCTGTCTTTGGACTCCAGAAATGAAGGTGATGAGTCTTCTTGATTTTGGGGAGGGATGTGTGCATGTTGTTCATGGGGATCTTAAAGATCACCCATGAAATAAAGGGTGAGGATGTAAGTGTTGGTTTATCTATTACAAAGTAACAGACTGCAGCTCTGTGCTTCCAGGGGACTACTATGTTTTGAATGGGAACAAATTTTGGATCACCAATGGGCCAGATGCAGATGTTCTCATTGTTTATGCTAAAACTGACCTTAATGCCATTCCAGCCTCCCAAGGGATAACTGCTTTCATTGTGGAGAAGGTAGGTTTCAGTTACTGTTTAATAATTCTCCCAATTCTATCTTGGTGTGCTTTTAAAGCTACTTTCTTCACTTTAAGTGGACTGTTTAGAAACCAACTCAGTATCTGTCAGTCCCTTGCTCAAAGACAAACTATTCCCTGCCTGAACCTTATAAACCTGTGAGATTTGTCCTCTGCCCCAGTGACATGGCATATTGCAATGGCAGCTTTCGATTTGGGTATGCAGGCACGCAGTCTTTTGGACTAGAGATATGGAGAGAAAGGACAAGATCTGTGTAAAGAAGGACTTGCTTGTTTCCCAAAATTGTTGGAGGCTCTATAAATATCCTACTAACCTATTTTTTATTCTTGCCTTCTTTTTAATACCAAGATGTTGAAATAACATTATTAATTTTTCTCCCTTTTTCTTTTGCTGCCCTTTTGGAATCCTATAGCAACCCAAACACTCAGGCAAAAATCATCAGAGTCCTTTGGATAGAGCCCTTGGGAAACAGGAATCTGGGGTTTTTCTTCCCTTTTAGTTAACTGAGACTATGCTCTGCACATCTTCCTTCCCATGAGGAAGCTGTAATAAAATAAACTCTCAGAGATCAGTAAACTTTCTGATGGACTTACCTGACAGAGAGATTAGCATAGTTCTATCGCTGTCAGTGCTTGTAATCCTTAGTTTTGATGTCTTGGCTTTGCAGGGAATGCCAGGCTTTAGCACAGCACAGAAGCTTGATAAGCTGGGAATGAGAGGGTCTAACACCTGTGAATTGATCTTTGAGGACTGTAAGATCCCTGGTGAGTTGGCTCCAAATCGTGGCAGTATGCATGTGAGAGCTGCGCTCTCTTCTTGTGTAGGCAAATCGGTTAATTGATTGTGTGCATGCTCAGACTGTGACCCAGAGGGCTTTGGGGATGGCTCCCTGCTCTTAAACAGCCTTACAAGAGAGCTGGTGAAGTTGGGAAGTTGTAGTCTGATGGATTCATGAGTGAACACATCCTGTGCTGGATCACTCCCACTTCTCCCTCAGGGACTTGACTCATACACAAAACCTGTATGAGGATTCCAGAGAAACTTCTGATTGCTGCTGCTAGAGCTCCCATCTGATAAGTAGGAGAACTTACTTGTCTTAAAGTTTCTTTTCTCCAAAATCACAGAAGACCACCTGAGAGAGACTTCTGCTTTACTTTTAACAATTCTATGGAGTCTAGGCCTTAAAGAAAAAACATCCTTTCCATCATTAATACAACAGGGGCAACTGTAGTGGCTGTTTTCGTTACTCCACTGGCTGTTTTGTTGGTTTGTTTTTTTTCTGATAGAAAGTTCACAGCCACTATACAGCAAGCAGAGGAGATCCCTTAACTGTATTCCTAACTGCATATCTGCAGAGAAAGCAGTTCCACTGCTCCCTATACAGCAGCAACAGCTGCTTTCAGAATGTAGAAGTTTCAGCTGAAATCTGACATGTCTAACTTGACCAGACCCCTGTAGTCTGAAATCAGAAAGGGCAGTACCCAAGACTTCAGATTATCATCTGGATAATCATCTGTGCAGAACAGTGTGTTCTCATGGTAACAAGATTTCAATTTTCTGATAACTTGGAGAAACACATCATTGCACCATTGGAAGTTAACACATTTTGCACTCTGGCAATTAATGCTACATCTGATCTTCTTTCTACCTTGGAAGCTGAACCAGTTTGATGTTGTTTCACATGTCTGCAGAATCTTTGTCTCAGATGTCTTCCTCTAGCACTGCAATTCCATCTGCTTTAAAACATATGGGTTTCACTGTCAGCTGTGCTCCACTGAGTGGTTTTTTCTCATACTGAGTGTTGTCCCTGAGTTCATTTGGTCATATTGATTTGGTAAAAGTTGGTTCAGAACCTCAGCATTTCTTTGTGATGTGCAGCCAGCAAACTTGCCCTTCCTTGTGCAATCAGCACATCTCTCTCAGCTCCCTGCATATCTATCCATCCCTTTTCCCTGGATGTATAGGAGAATATTCAGAATGTTTGGTCCTCTTTGTTTTTGTGTTGTTTTTTTTTGTTTTATTTTGGTTTGTTTGTTTGTTTTTTTAAATATAGAATGTAATTACTTCTAATTTTACTATTATTGATGCGGGAGTTTGTGCTCTGTTCTTCAAAGTAACATTTGCTGTTAGTGTTTCTCTTTGTTGTTTTGGGGGGAGTGGGAGGAAGGGGAATGTTGAAGTTTTTCTGAGGGCCAGGTTCATTCTTTCACTTCTAAGATCCAATATCATGTCTCTGCCTCTGTAGGCGTTACACTTCTCTGCACAGCACATCAACGCGTTCTTCAGTAAGAAGGCAATGCAGTCCTTGGGCTGATATCACTGAAAGAGAGTGTTTGCTTTGGGAGTTTGTGTGTCCACAAGTCCTGCCTCATTTTCACATTGCATATTGCACCTCTCGGATCTCTTGTGATCAAAGCCTGAAGCACATGTCAGTTCCTCTTCATGGCATGATGAGTGAATAATCTCTGTCCGTCTACAAAGCAGAGCTGATAGACTTCAAGTTCTCCCCTGCCTTACTGAGATGAACCTTTTGGTCCTGCGTCTCTATTGATATTTGCTAATGTCAGTGCGTTCTTTAGATTGTTCCACAAAGACATGGCTTTGAGCCTTTTTGCCAGCCCTTAATCTGATGTACTTTTTTCTGCTCTGTTTTCACAGAAATAATACTTGTCTTTGAAATGTGTGTTTGTAATATGCAATGCTCTGTTCAGTCCCTCGCATGGAAGGGGTGATAACAAGAATTCAGATTTTCTAGTCCCAGAAGGCCAATGTAGATCACCCCAGTGCATGCTAAGTGGTGAGCTTTGGCTGGTTGCCTGCGTAAGCTTTGGTTCCTTTATTAGGAATGTTCAGTAAGGTGATGTAGGCGTATCAGACTAGGATTCACATTCATTTCAAATCCCTCCTCAGCAGACATCAGATGGTAGCACCTTTTGGTCACTGTCAGATTGGATTAGATACAAACTGATGATATGGAGAAGAGGGCTCCCATTTTGCCCTCCAAGGCTGTTGAATCTCCCATTTACACAAACACTACACTGAGAGGTCTCTGGAGCGCTCCTTACTCTCTAGAACATGGATAGAGAATAACAGCAATTGTAGGTGGTCTTTGTAACTCTTTACTGCCTTTTGCTTTTTGGCTTTGTTTGGGTTAAGATGTTTCAGTGGTAGGGAGCATATGCGCCAAAACTCAGCCTATTTAGCTCATCCTGAATGTGTCTCAAGCCAGAAGGTAAGGTGAACATAAGTGAGGATTTGAATCTTTTGCCTAGAGAACACAGACCCTCAGACAATGGCTTATCTTAGGATTGCACATGGGTAAATCATTTTTCTTTGGTTGCAGCTGAAAATATCTTGGGGAAGCTGAGCAAAGGAGTCTACGTTTTGATGAGCGGGTTGGACCTGGAGAGGCTCGTGCTGTCTGGTGGGCCACTGGGGTAAGGATTTGCCACCTTTCATAGTTTGTAAGACCAGAAAGATCACCCAGCCAGGTTGATATTACCTCTCCATTCCTCATAGAAGCAATGCAAGAAGGAAAGTTTTGGGAATCTCTGCCTTCCAGTGTAGCATAAGCGAGGTGGTTCCATGGACTTACCATCCAGACCGTGATTTTGAACATGGTGGTCTTGCCATAAACATTTTTTACTTTACAGTCCTTTTGTCCCCTTCCTTGTGCTCCTTTCTGCATTAAAACCCTCGTATAGACAGACTGTCATTTGCAAAGCAGAAAGAGGATTTCTTACCATTCTTAATCTTGTCTACGCTTTTTTACAAAATTGGCTCATGCCCCTTCTGTTGGTCTTCTGGAGACACAAGGCAGCACAAACTGCCCTAGCAGCAGGTGTAAGAAGGCTCTTCTACCCTCTCCTGAATTAAGAAAGTAAAACCCTACTACAAGATATCCCAAATGAACAACGTGTAGAACACTGTGGAGAAAACATGGGCTTTTGGACTTCATTCTTAGCATTTTTTGAGTGGAGCTATAGGAAGACAGCACCATATCTTCTTAGGTAGGAAAACCTTTTTGCCTTAGATTGAGCTTCCAAGATTTAATCAGTATTTTAATTGTTCTGTTGTCTTTCTTTTCCTGCCTACCTGTGTTTTTCTCAGGCTCATGCAAGCTGTTCTTGACCATGCAATTCCATACCTACATGTAAGAGAAGCATTTGGACAGAGAATTGGCCACTTCCAGGTGAGACAGAAAAAGAATTGAGATTTTGTTTGTCTTTTTCTTCTTCTTAAAGAGAAGATGGGGCACTCTGTGTTGGGAGGGCTTTTCGTGAGGAAGGTGGCCTGGAGTTATGACTGATTTTTGAGAGACCATGGGGAATGCATTGTATAAAGCCAGCTGATTCACAGAGCTCAAGATGAAAACAATTTCCCTTCAATCCCTGTGGACTTATGTTAAGTTTCAGTATCTACATCATGTGTCTCTTTTCTTCTGCAATGTGCAGCTCATGCAGGGCAAAATGGCTGATATGTACACCCGGCTGATGGCCTGTCGGCAGTATGTCTACAACGTGGCCAAAGCCTGTGACCAGGGCCACTTTAATGCAAAGGTGAGCTTGCAATTCCATGTGGGTTGTGTCTGAATTCTCTCCCTTCAATCATTAAATTTGGAAAAAAAACCTCCAAGATCATCAAATCCAAGTGTCAACCATTACCACTGTGCCCACTGAACGATGTTCCTGAATAGAATCATAGAATCATTAAGGTTGAAAAAGACCTCCAAGATCATCAAGTGCAACCACTAAACCATGTCCCTCAGTGCCCCATCTCCACATTTCTGAAAACCTCCAGGGATGGCAACTCTACTGCTTTGCTGGACAGCCTGGTTCCTCATCATGAGCAGTGTGGGCATACTGGGGGTTAAAATGACTCAGAACTCTCCAAGTGTTTGTTTTACCCTCCTCACCCCCACAGTACAAGAAAAATAAACTGTATTTGTACAAGGGAACAGATGTAGCAGAATGGGTAGGTTTTATTGGAAAGTCAAACCCAGTATCCTGCCTGCTGTAAGAGGCTATGGCAGTCATCCCGAGGTGGTGTCATTGACACAACTGACATATCACCGTGTCTGTCGGGGGAGAGCAACAGGCATTTAGCAGAGCTGAGCCTTGCATCCCAAATCAAATCATGTTGGTCTCCAGGGGGTATGATGTCCGTTTGTGAGGCAGAGAGCTTCCCTGCTGCACTCTATTTTCTACCTTCATGTAGTCTGACAAAAGTGACAGAAAGACGGTGTCAGCTTCTTGCTTGCAGAGGATGAATCTTGTGCCTTTGTGATGAAGTGGTTCAGGTTTGTTAGCAGATGTCTGTAGAGAAATGAAAAGGTCAGAGCAGCACAGGTGGGGAAAAGGGCAGGTGACATCTTCCGTGCCTCTGTCACTATTTGTGTCTCTTCTTGCAGGACTGTGCTGGAGTGATCCTATTCTCAGCAGAATGTGCTACCCAGGTGGCTCTGGATGGGATCCAGTGTCTCGGTAAGACACAATCACTGCCAGTGTGTTATTCTGGGAGACTGCAGGAGTGGGCCTCTCAGCCCCTCAAATGAGAGAAAAGCAATAACTTGTGCCTTGGTTCTGGTCGTAGGTGGGAATGGATACATCAACGACTACCCCATGGGGCGCTTCCTGCGTGATGCCAAGCTCTACGAGATTGGAGCTGGCACCAGTGAGGTGCGCAGGCTGGTCATCGGCAGGGCCTTCAATGCAGCCTTCAAGTAACCTCCAGCAGTGGAGGGGCAGCCTGCTGAGCACCACGAGGCCTTTCACACAGAGGTTGGAGCGCACAAATTTGTTCTTCCCGTGATTCCTGTCTTGATGCTTGTGAAGCCTGTCTGCTCGGTGATCAGATGAATCAGACTGCAGTGTAGAAGGAAAATGTATTTGTTTTCTTCTTGTGATCAGCCTGATTCATCCTGTCCATAAGCCATCCTAAATCTCAGCACTGCCAAGCTGAGGTTCATCCACAGGACGTATGGTAACCAAAGCAGCAGTCAGCGTGGCTGGAACCAGGGGAAAGCCATTGCTTGGGTTTGAATCAGAAACTCGATCTAAAAAATGACTGTGGGGATGATTTTAGTTCTCTTTTTAAAACAGTGTGCCATTAATAGCTAGCAGTTAGCATGCTGCTACTGGAAAGAGGGATTTCCCATTGAGATCTTCCAGTGGGATGAATAACCTCTGTTTTGGGGAATGTGACACCAACCGCATTGTGGGGGCAGCCATTTGGAATGCTTGAGCATCGTGGGTGCCCAACCAGCGTTTAAGGTGATGACTCTTAAAATTTCATTAAAATACCACATCTGTTTCTGTGCATACTTCCTTTCCTTGTCCTGCTGCTTCTCAAGATATTTCAGCACAGCCCAAAGCCTTTGCCTCCCTGATGGACTGCCTCCTGCTGTGTTATTCATCCACCAGTGTTGCCATCCATCATCCAGGAACAGTTAAAACGTCAGACCTGTATTGTGACATCCATGAATGAGGCAGGCAGGGGGAGGCTGACTTCTGGGTTTGGGGTTATTTGGTTTTTTTCTTGTTGTTTTTTTTTTTTTTTTCCTTTTCCTGAAGGCTGTTCTTTTGGCAAAAGCATGCATTCATGCTCTGCTGATGGTTGGCTGAGGAAGTCAGAGCGAGAGCAGCAGTATTTGTGGGTGTCCTCAGTGTATGTTGCATAGAGCACATTGAAGTTTCACCTTATTAAAGAGAATTGCACTCTTCAATTCTCTTCCACTGCCAGCCTTCAAGGGTTGATTCACGCTGAAAGCTTGGATGCTGTAAATATGACGGAAGAATGAATTAAAGAGCTGCCATACAGGCAAACTCCCAGAAGTTGTAACATAAAGAATTTAAAGCTTTTTGTATTGTTATTTTTTTTGCTTGTAGTCTATTTCTACTAGGTGGCAGTAGCTTAATAGAGAATTTTTAAATGCTACAGCTTGAAAAGCCTGAATTGGTCACCAATCACATAGGAACACCGCAGAGCTCACCTGTAGGTGCATCTTCTCAGCCTCAGTAAAGTGGCAAATCTCATTCCCAAAGGTGGTGGGAAACTTGTATCGTACCTGCATGTTCCTCAGCTCTTTAATGTGGGGATGAATCACTACATGCTTCCTTGAAGGCTCTCAGAAGGGCATCGGAGCTGAATCATTGTGTTTTTATCTGTCTCCAGCCAGAGGAGCTTCCCCCAAAACAAAGGTCAGAGCCACATTAGAGTGTTTAAAACAAAATATGTACACTAAGCTGCAGGAGACGCACAAGTTTTTAAACCTGCCTTCTATCATAGTAGAGGTCTATTTTTTTAATATGCAAACAAGAAATAGTGCCTTCACTTTCTAGGCTGATCAGCACCTTGGAGTTAAAGGCATTGTGAATCAATGTCAAATGCGTTGTGGGGTGGGGTGCAGGGAGGGACTCATAAATTCTGAGCAGGGTTTTGTTAACTGAAGTTCCTATGCATCCCCCTTTCCTAAGGCATGGACTGCTTCCAACCGAGTGTTTATCGCTGTAGTACCAAAACAGAGCTCCTGGCATTCAAAGTTAAGGGCATTGGTTTGTGTGCAGTGTGATTAGATCAGCTTGCACTGGGCAGCCCTGTGGTCTTGGGGTGGTTCCCAGAGAGGTGTAGAGTTCAACTGCTACTTAGTATGTTTATATATGTAGACGTGTGGGTATATTTATGTGTGTATGTGTTTATATACACAGTGATGCATCTGGGTCATGCCTCAGGCCTCCTCTTGAGAGCAGCAGAGTTAACAGGGAAAAGTGTATGAGGGCTCAGTGCCTCTAGATGCATTCCTAAGAGTGTCTGCTGTGAGTCTGCAATGGAAGTAGATGATGGCAGGGTCCATGCATTGCTGCACCTTGCCTGGTTCTGAAGATGCCTGCTCTATTGGCAGCTGGTTGGCTGCTCAGCAACAAGAATGGAGGGAGTGGAAATTACTCCCAAAGGGAAAAGTAGATTTTTTCATAGAACCATTAAGGTTGGAAAAGACCTCTGAGCTCACCAAGTCCAACCACAACCCATCCCCATGGCCCTCAGTGCCACATCTCCACTGTTCTGGAACACCTCTAGGGATGGTGACTCCACCCCCTCCCTAGGCAGCCTGTGCTAGCGTGTGTGTGAGCACTCTTTTTGAGAAGAAATGTTTCCTAATATACAACCTGATAGCGTGTAGCAATAGCAGCCTATGGAAAATGAGGTTGGAGGAGGGTTGGAAGGAGGCAGAATCATAGTGAAGCTTCTCCTAGCTTATCAGGAATCTGCAGGTGCTTCCTTGGAAGGGCACAGTTGAAGACAGAATGATGTTTGGGGTGCAGCCATAGTTGTCCCGAACAAGGAAAGCATTCTCTTCTGCAGCAGCTGGGTAAGTTTTCCAGATTCAGAGTTTATCAATTTCTGGAAAGAATTAAAACCACCCTGGGTTCATGTGCTGAAGCTGCTGGCTATGGGGAACCAGCTCAGGTGATTAATTTTTTTGCTGTGTGCTCAGGGCTGCTCTGCAGCTCAGCCCCTGAGATTGCAGACCCAATAAAAGTGCAGCCGAAGCACCATGACCCAAAGGTAGACCCCCCCCCCAGCTGTGTCTAGGGCTTGTTCTCCTACATGTGTACAGCAGGGGATGTGGTTTGAGCCTGTTGGGCTGCTCCTCAGTGCTCTTGGCAACGAGGAAGGGGTAAATGATGTTTCCCTCGTGGGCTGGGTGTTGCTGTGCAATTTCAGTACAAGATAACACATCGTGAAGGTGGCAGAAGTTCTCGCTTCCACTCTCCGGATGGGATGTGCTGAGGCCAAGCTCTGTGATGCTGCACCATCTCTGTATATAGTACCTCCCTCGGGCATGAAGCCCCATTGAAAATCTCTCTGCATTCAGAGCTTTCACTTTGCTGTGGTTTAGAGCTGGTGACGGAGCTGCTGAGTCACCTCCTTGTTCTGCACACTGAGCTCTGCCCTTTGCACACTCTCACTGTCCTGTAGGCAGGCAGGGAGATGACACGGTCCCACACCCTCTGCCCATGCTGGAAATGGGGAAGGGGCTCAGCTGGGGGGTGCCACGCAAAGCAGCTGCCCCATAGCATGCTGCATAGCTGTGCTGAACTCCCCTTGCCCACTTCTGGGCAGGAAGATTAGAAAGAGATTTCCTCCCCCCCCACATAAAAGAATTCACAACTGCTAAGGAGAGACAAAAACATTCTCGAGCCCAGAGGACAATATTGAGCCAAGTAGGGGAGCGGGGATTACTGCAGTGAAGCTTGGGGTCGCACCGCTTGCACCTGCTGTTGGCTGAAAGGCAGAACACTGAGCAGCTGATGCCCAGGCCCAGTTGTCAGCATGAATAGGGAGTGTGAGGGGTGAAAAATACATAGAAAAATAAAAAGCCTCTGCTCAGTGCTCTCCAGAAAAAATGGCAGGCCATCCACATGTCTGTCCATCCATGTTTCTGTCCTTCAGGGCCACATGGGCGATGATGCTGCAGGAGCTTGGTGCTACCAGCTGTGCCTGCAGCTCTGGGCCAAGTGTTCCCACAGAGCTGTGTTTCCAATGCTGCTCCTGCTCGGACCAGCGAGGATTGGCAGCAATGCACTGAGCGCAAACAGAATTGTCCCCATGCAAAGGGGTTTTTGTTTCTCCCAAGGAGGCAGCTGCTGCCACAGCACGTGGGCACATATCTTCCTTTCCACTGACTCAGCACAAATTGGACAACTGTTTATCACCAGTCACAGCAAAGTCTCCCTGCAGCTTTGCACCTGACTGCTTCTCAGAATCACAGAGTCATAGAACGGTTAGGTTGGAAGGGACCTGAAAGCCCCCCCAGCCCCAAACCCTTCTGTGAGCTGCTTCCCCTCATCAGATCAGGCTGCCCAGAAACTCATCAAGCCTGGCCTTGGGTACCTCCAGGGGCATGGAGGTTTTGGGCACCTCTATCTCATCTCCATACATCTGTTTTCTTTGTCACAGCATTGAGACACTGCTGCCTTGGTTCCCACAAATGAAGATAAACATACTTGAGGGGCAGCACTGCTGTTTGAACATCCAGGGAGACAACCCCATTGATCTGGAATGAGATGATCCCTCATTTGCCTCCTGTTCTTTGCTTTGTTCCCTCTTGCCAGATTGGTCCTGCTGGATCTGGATTTGGGATCCAGCCAGTGATTCTCCTTGTGCCTTTCTCTGAGAAATTAAAAAGCTCTTTAACATCCAGGTTATACATTGCAGTCAACACTCTGAAGGATGACCTGGACAAGTTGTAAGAAACAAAGCTTCTTCCCCAAATCATCTCTGTGCTTCCTCTCTGCAGCTCACCCCTTCCCTGACATTCATTCCAAGCATCAGGCTTCCCAAGCACAACAATGTCAGCCCCACACAGACTGGCTGAACCCCTCTGCTTCGCTTTTCAGCTTCTTGATATATGACCACTCCAAAAGGGTGGAATCCACTTTATCTGTGGATGGGAAAGAAGAAATTCTCCACTCCAACAGCAGACAACAGCTTCTCCTTTTGGATCTGCCCCAAAGGACTGAGGAGGAACTGCATGCTATCAGTAGGCTTTAATTGCTGCCTCTCTCCTTCTGACTGTGCCTGAAGAGCAAATCTCAGATGATCCCACTGGATGACATCATTTAAATCAATTTTCTTGCCATCGAATCCCATCCTTCCTTCCCTGGCCCTTCCATGCACCCCATGATTTATTCATCTTGGGCTGCACTTAAATATCTGCTCCAGTGCCATTTGAGGGTGGTAGAGCATTAGCTTTAAAATTTTATGAAATGTCGGGCAGGTGGGAAAATTAGAAATTAAGGATAGCTATCAAAGAGAAGAAGGGCTGATGGGCAGATCTTGTCCATGGTCAATGGGCCGTGCTTTTTTTGGCTCCATTTAGATAAAGAGCCAACAATGTGCTCCTGCAGCCTAGAAGTCCAACTGTATCCTGGATTGCATCAAGTGTGACCAGCAGGTCGGGGGAGGTGATTCTGCACCTCTGGTCTGCTCTTGTGAGACCCCACCTGGTGTACTGCATCCAGTTCTGGGGCTCCCAACGCAAGAAGGACGTCATGAGCGGGTTGTGAGAATCCTTCTTTGTTTTTTGGCTCAATGCTTGCTTCCTGAGGTATTTCTTGTGATAAGACTCTGAGTGATTTGTTGAGGAGGCAACTGATGGGTGCTAACTGTGTGACAATCGATATCGCTTTGGGAACATTTGAAAGCCCCTTCCTCCAGAGCTGCTTAAGAGTGGATGAGAGTGCTCAGGAGTGTTTACTGGCGGAAGATCTGGCCTGCAACTAAACAGCTCCAGCTAGGTGTGGGAAAATTGGGGAATGATACCATCGTGTTCTGTGAGAAACAGGATGCAGATGGGCATCCCTGCTCCCTCTTATCTGCTGGCAAGGCCCGGAAGATGGGAACAAAGGAGTTCCTGCTGAGATCCCAGAGCCAGAAGCTGCCACTCAAAGGAGAGCTGACTCAACCACTTTGGATTTGAGCTGTCACTCCAAAGACAGCTGACTCGACCGCTTTGAAACCATTGAAAGGGGG